>NW_019525437.1:3611948-3648217 GCF_002814215.2 Seriola lalandi dorsalis
CGAGCCCACCCCCCTCCTCCTCCCACACACAGGAAAAGCTGTGATGTCATTCTCCCAGGGTGCCACTGGATGTGTGTGTCTGTGTTTGAGAAACAAATAGATGTTTGCTTTTATGAGGAAACTTTTCCCTTTAATAACAAGCCTACTTAGACTTGCTCATGGCGTCTGCTAAAGTGACCCAGTGGTGACCAATCATCTCCACAGCGCAGTGTGGCGTGGTGTGGTGTGTCACATAGGACGGTCTGGCGGCTGCCGGGAATGGCTGGAGAGGGAATAGTGAAGCTGAACACCAGCCTCAGACTTAACTGTCCCTCTGTAGGATCCAACAAGGAGCTCTGTCTCTGTCTCACAGCGCCCAGGATGACTTCATCCCAACAGGAATGTGCTTCTGGTTTCTCTTACCGTTCTCGTAAACACCTGACCGTTCAACCAATAAACAGCCGATCCCCATTGTTCTGCAGCGAGAGGTCAGAATCGGACAGTCGTGGAGGAAAAATAACCCGGTGGAAATCCAGCGTGAAGCAAAGCAAACAGAAGCCTGCATCTGCCGGCTGGTTCACACCGCGGCTAGCTCCTTTCCGGTTAGCTTAGTTGTTAGCCATAACAAACAGCCCTCACACTGACTCTGAAGAGGGGGATTAGCGTTAGCAGGGGTGCTAAATAGACTCCATATTGCTGTGACATATGAGACAGTGCAGTATTCCGCAGATTCTTGGCAACAGTGATCAGCAGTGAAATCTGTGCAAATAACCAGCTCATGTGTTTATTTGGTCATCACGTTCAACAAACACACAGCACCTCAAAGTCCCCAAAAATCTAATTTTGACAATAAAAGTCAAAACCCGATTTTAATTTATAGTTATTAGCAGTGTGTTGATCCAAGGCTAGGCAGTAAATCAGCGCAGTAATATGTTTGGTGTGTGTATCCACTGTTGCTACTACTGACCAGCTCCAGTTGTAGCCTAATCCCCTGGTTTATTTGGGGAAGTCCCATCCATCTCTCCACCCTGAGAGCTCTGTGGTTCACGCTTGGCAGTATAGAATAATATACTGTTATGTTAGGAGAGAAGACCAGTTAGCATTGGGGAAGTTAGAATAGCACTGCCAAAGTCAATGCTACCCCTTAAAACACACACATACACACACATATACACACACACACACACACATACAGCCGCTCAGCCTCTACATGCCTTGGCTTCATCTTTCTGCTTTTGTTGAGGTTGAGCCCAAAGGGTCAGATCGCACGATAGATTTGTAAGAGGATATGTTATCCATTTGTTTGAGAGAGGTTATTTTCAAAGGAGATCTTTGGATGGGAATGACTCGGTCAGGGGGGGCGTCGAGGAGATTTGGCGGTATCTTGTAAGACGGAACCCGGCACGGAGCAGGCCCTTTTTTTGTTTTTTGTTTTTCGTGTCATCAGGTGTCGATGAGAAAACGGCTGAGCCCCCACCCCACCCCCTCCACACCTTCCACCACCTTGTGTCTCGTAGCCACAAAGGTGCTTCCCTCCGTCTCAGTCTGAGTTGGCGTCAGATGTGTCACGTGGTTGTTGAGGGTTCTACCTTCTACTCATCCCCACTCCCGCCCTCAAATCTGTGTTTGTTGTCCCAGGTCACCATGGCAACCAAGAATCCTGTTGACTGAGTGCTCGCTTTGAGTGGCGCTAATTGTACCGCAGGTTGAGGGCACCCCGTCGCCTCTCTTCAACCCTTGCCAGGCCCTGTCAGAGCCGTGCAGGCGGAAGAGCAAACCCCAAGGTGTCGATGCGCCGTATTTTGATTTTGATCGAACTACGGGTTGCCGCCAGACGCAGCTACATCTTTGTCTTCGATCCTGGAGTGAAACACTTTGTGTCATTCACTCTCGGTTCTGTAATGTGGAGGTGGTGCTGTCAGTGTTGAAGTTCAAGAAAAACATGTATCTCCTACTCCCCTCTCTTTCTCCATTCCCTCCCTTTCTTTCTCCACACCTTTGCACACCATGTGCCGTGTATCCATTTTGTTGCATCACAGCCAATTTGAGAAAAAAAAAAAGGACTTTCTTGGTCTTGGTCTTGTTCTTCGCAACCCTCCAGCTCCATTCCAGCGCTCCTCGCATCACATTTCTTTCTGTCTGCGCCCTCCCTGTCAGTTTAGTCAGCCCAGAATGAGGACAGCTGTCTGTCAGGTGTGAATAGATGCTGTGTTGGCAGAGCCGAGCGCATGACCTATCTTGGATATAACGCAAATATTCTCCCCTCGTCAAGTCTCCAGAGATCAATTGGAATGTGAATTGTGCAATAACGGCGATGGCAGACACTGACAGGTCTTTGGCCTGGGTGGAATTTGGCCAACCCCCGACCCGGTGAAGATTCCTCCTGCAAAATTCCTCACTCTGTGCTCCTTGCAAGTCAGGTATTTTGTTCATAACTCAGGTCAGATAAAAGAAGATGGGTATGAGACAAGAACGTTTCCATTTCGATGTAAACAGGGTTCCGGAGTCGACCTAAACCCTTAAACGTGTGGGAGTTGAGATGGAAATTAAGGGTTGCATTTTTCACTTCAAGCCTGCCACAAAGCCTTTCACTCCCCAAGGCCATTGCTCAAAAGACAGAGTGGGATTATGGGATTTGCAGTTCTGGTTGAGTTCCAAAACAGGTGTGTAAACTCTTCATTGAGGTAACCTAAGGGTTCCTATGACAACCCTGTGGCAATCAAAATTATGTCTCGTCTATTTTTTTCTTTACCCACCTTCAGAGCGTTGCCAGTTCAGACAAGCTCACAACAAAAGTGACTCAACTGTCAGACATTTGGAAAATACTTGGAATGAATCTTTTAGTTCAGCTTTTTTAAGAAGAGTAAGCAATAACAGTCCTGTTTTTGGAATGTGGTTCGTTAGAGCAGCCTGGGTGACCAAGTCTTTCCACATTTTTATTAAGAAAAGAGAAAATTTAGTAACATCCTGCAAACCTTTGGACACATTCACGTGGTGATGAAAAACATGCGGCAGGTCTAAAGTTGGAAGACGAGACTTGGCTCAGGAAGGAAATAGATGTTCAACCTTTGTAAATGTAACATTAAAGACGAACTTGATAAATGTTTGACATGATTCAAGGCTTGAATTTACTCAGCTTTTCAGTTTTTTCCAGAGCTAATGTGCCATTCAGCTGAGCCATGACCACACATTATGTCTTCAAAATAACTGTCACAGGAGAGTGATGCAAATAAATCTCGCTGCGGTTGAATCTCAATCGGTAAATGCCCATAAATGTGCTCACAGACAGTAATATAAATGAGTGTGAGTCAGACATCTTGAGGTCTTAGTGTGTAAGGGCTGGGCCGTCACACAGTTTGAAGACAGACTTCATAAGTCACCTTTCTTTAGCAGCGTGGTTCTATCAACAGAATCTGTTGAGTAACCAGGGACGGTCCAGCCAAAATCCCCTCAAAACCCACAGTCCCCTCCCTGACTCCCCCAGACCAGAGCCCCCAGCCGACAGCTCCTGTCCCCATCCTGTCTGGGCCCACATGGCCTGGCTCTGGATGGGAGACATCTCTGCACATTTCTCCTCACCCTCCTCCTCCTCCTCCCTTTTCTCCCCATACTTCAGCCCAGCTGTGCCAACGAAGCCCGTGTGTTACGTTTTTCCTGTCGCTTCTGTGGCCAAAAACTGAAAAGGAATGATGGAAAAAAAAAAAATAAAAGAGACGGTTAAGTGAGAATGAGAGAGAGAGAGAAAGAGAGTGAGTGTCAGTTTCTGGCACGGGTTTTGCTGCCTGCTCAGTTTTCACGGCCCATGGTTTTATTAGACTTTCCGCCGGGCTGCGGGCAAGGTTAAACGTCCACCGCTGGCCCGCTCGGGTTCGAAACCTCCTGTTAGCCCCCCTGGCTCCTCTCCCCTGCCTCCAACCCCCCTCCTCCTGGTTGTCCTGCGGTGCCGCTGCCAGTAAAGGAAACACATTAACACCCGGGCCAGTAACAGTGTAGGCTTTGTCCACAGCCAGGCAGGCCGGTCCATTAGGCCCACGCTCTGGTCCACACCACACCAATTAGAGGAGGCAGGGAGCAGAGCCACTCCAAACAGAGGTGTGAGCTTTACAAGGAGACTACAGGTGTGCTCGGGGGGGAATAATGGACTTTATTACTGATTGGGGGTACTGTGCTACACTGTATCCCTCTGCCACCTTTTTAAGAGCCAAGTCGGCTCTGCAGAGTTTTGACAACCTGCGTTTAACCTGCAAACCTGAGTTTCCCTTGGATGTTGGATCATATCACACCCCTGACTTCCAATTTACTGTAGTTACCAATCTGGGCTCTTGTTACATTGCCTCACCCCACCAGGTCCTCACGTATGATATATGGATATTGTTCTGTCTTTTGATTTTTTTCTGACTAATCATTTAATCTAAGAAAAAAAAGAATAAATAGTGGGAAGTTTCCAGAGACCTCAGTGAAATTTTGAGATTGATGTGATTTGTCAGATCAACAGTTCAAAACTCAAGTATTTGGATAAAATAGAGAATCATTGGTAAGCAGAAGAGAAGTGAAGATGTTTAGTGCAAAAAATTATTTCCTGAATTTCAAAGAGGGATACAAAATAAAAAATAAAGGCTTACTAGTGTTTTAGATAGATAGATAGATAGATAGATAAATGGGTAGATTCTTCATTGTCATTGCATTAAAGTATGCAACAAAATTTGGCAGCATATATTAAAATAAATAAAGACTCAAATCATAAATCATCATTTAAAACAGAATTTTAGATGGTAACTTTTTTAGCTCTATTGCATGATAAATGGCTCAAAATAATGAATTGCTTAATAGAGGACTACTCAAGTTGGGTGTCCATTTGCCCAGGTATTAAGACCTATACTGTTTAACCAGAACATCTCTGGTTTGATTCCAGCCAGGGACCCTTGTTGCACGTCTCTTACTCTTAAAAAAACAAAAACAAAAAAAACTCCTTCCAAGGGAACTTGCAGAGCTGTGAATTAAAAAATATAATGTTCAAAATCAAAGCAGCAGAAGCCAACATACTTTTAGTTCCTAAATGGGTCAAAATTCAAAAGCATGGGATCCTACACTTCACACAATGCCACTCGATGGAACCTTTTCATTACACCCTGACTGCTTGGTTAAAAACCCATGTCTTTCACAGGCTCTGTATAGGAAGTTCCCTCTGAGCCACAGAAGACGTTATACAACCGTTTCTGGAGTTCCCCTTTAAAATTATGTTCGATTAACTTTCTCTCCATTGATTAATTGCTTAATTGTCCCATCCCTACATGTGGCATGAGAATGTCCATGTGTGTGTAGCTGTGAGGTAGATGCCCGTTCCCTGTGGTGTGTGATAAGAGCCTGTCTGGCTGATGTGCATGAGAACAAAGCTGACAGTCATGGATGCATCAGTGGCAGATAAATAATTGCTGGTTACCATTTGACTACAGTTAGCAGGAGCGCTGGTACCTGTCGGAACAGATGACCTGCCAGGTTAAAGAAGGGCCCCCGGGCCACCAGAAGAGGCGATCATGCAAAGACAGTACGGGTCTGACATCAGAGGGGGTTTCCATCGACAGTTTATCTACGCTCTGTAGACAGGTGCTATTTCCTAATAAACGTGTCTATATTATTGATTCAAAGAACTGAGAACAATGGATGACTTTGAAGATCGAATTTTATAGCCTTTTGTTTTAAATTGTGTTCGTAGTGTGAGCCAGAGAAAGTCTGAAGACCGCACAGAGCCTCATATAAACTCCAGCTCAACATGGCGACAGAGCAGCGTTGACGCGGGGGCCCACGTG
Organism: Seriola lalandi dorsalis; assembly: GCF_002814215.2. Classification (NCBI taxonomy): domain Eukaryota; kingdom Metazoa; phylum Chordata; class Actinopteri; order Carangiformes; family Carangidae; genus Seriola; species Seriola lalandi. The sequence continues at coordinate 3,617,735 of NW_019525437.1, forward strand.
ACCCGCTACCAACACACAACATGCTGTATTTTCTCAAATAAGCGTGTCTAACCTCCTCTGGTCTGTTTTCACTCAGCCTGCCCAGGGCTGTCGCTTTCCTATGAAATAATTACTACAAATTTGGTGCGTTCGCATGATTGGGTTCATGGGATTTTCCTGTGTCTAAATGGAGGCTCTGCTCCATGTCAGGGCAACAGTGATACAGTGTCGAGACAGAACCGCGCTGTTAAGGCCAGGATGGGCTGCAGAGCTAAATGGCAACATTCATCTCAAGCATGATGAGTTTAAAAAGCTGCATGCAGGAGCTCTTAAGAGGTCCTGAAGAGGTTCACGCAAGGTTGTGGGAGATTTATGTACAGTGGAGATGTAGTGTCAGCTAAAAATAGCTAACTCTTTGATGCGAGTTTCAGGCTTTCCTTTGAAATGATATTTTCACATATCCCAACATATCTGCCATTTGGCTTTTGAACACAAGACAGAAGAGCCCAGCCAGAGCTAAACCCCGCAAGCTCTGATAGGCTGTTTAAACCAAGATGGTGGCATTATTAGTCATGACACCCTAATATTTAGTGTTGATTTCCATCAGTATAATGCTGTGTTTGGGTTGGAGGGCTGGAGCCTTTATTCGCAGGCACGCCGCGGCATCTTCTGCCCCCGCAGCAGGAATAGAGAACACGACACTGGCCCTCAGCGTGCCGCCAAAACACCCAGAAGACTCCTCTAACCCTGCTAGTGGCACAGAAATAGTCATTAGGAGCTCATTTGTTTTCCCGCAGATAAAATCGCCATATGTGTCTCCTCAGATTGAGGGCGATCTGGCAGATGTACCCGCCGTCGATGCGGTGATTCTGGACTGGACACTGCACCGGCGCAGTCAGGGTGGTCCTGTTTGGTTGTCATTTTTGTGTGGAACTTCCCTGTTACTTTTTTTTTTTTTTGGTGTTGACAGACTGATGCTCTGAGATTTGCCTTGGCCTCCGGCCCAGATTTGACACCGAAACATTGAATTAAAGGGGAAAATGAGAGAGGAGGAATCTAAAAGGATCTAGAGGCTGTAATGTGAGGTGGAAAGGAATTGATTTTACTCAGGGTGGCTTTTTGCTTTGGCTATAGAAGACTTGGAGCAGTGGTAGAGGTTTGGAGGCCGTCCGTGTGTGTGTGTGTGTGTGTGTGTGTGTGTGTGTGTGTGTGTGTGTGTGTGTGTGTTTGTGTGTGGTGATGGAGCGATTGTAGAAGTTTGGTAGGGATCTCTAAACTCCATTTTCATGCAGACCTCGATTTCACTTATCTGCTCCTTGTTTCTCCGTGTCTGATGATCTGTGTTTGTGTGTGTTGGACCACGCTGAACCTCTGTGATATTTATATCCCATGTAAACTGTAAATGAATTCAGAAGATGCCAACAAATCTTTTTTTTTTTTTATGTATATGTTTTAGGTGCAAACTTTGTGACGCGTAAGATCAGCCGCTCTGTGGCAAAGATTCACCTGGGCCAACTGGAGAACTTCAGCCTGGGCAACCTGGACTCCAAGAGGGACTGGGGCCACGCCAAAGACTACGTGGAGGTAAAACACACACCATAACCGCACACAAGCCCGGAGAAGTACACACAAACTGTGCGTGCACTGCTTCAGAGTTGAACAGGGTTCAGATGTGCACATAGCATTAACGGCGTGTTTTCCCAGATCATTTGAGGCCGTAATATGCGATCTGCATGAAGCCTCCTATGATTCTCTGCCAAAAGAGAAACAGAGATAGAGAAGGAGAGGGGGAGCGGGAGGAGAGAGAGAGGGCCGCATGCTGTGAGGCCACAGACTGCACTCTGGTTTCCCATAACTCACCCATGTCCCAGATCCCTCCAGGCCCCCATCGCCATTCCCTGAACGCCCGCAGAAGAAAGAGAGATATTAAGGGAACGCTGCGTCCCGGGGACGATGACAGAAATACGGTGTTTGTGTTAACGTCATGGTGCCAGCAGCAAGCAGAGAGAGGAGAGGGGAGATGAAACGAACAGTGGGGTCGTCCAGGAGCAGACGGAGCTCAGCGTTTCTGAACGCCTCCGTTTTTTTCCCACCTCAGCGCTCATGTGTGTGTTTAAGGAAGCGCACATTCCTATATGTGCGTCAAAGTGTGTGATGGGTTAAGGTTGGAACATGTGTGTGTTGCTCGCCGAGATGAAAGACTCGACGGGTTGCCATGTCTGACAGCAGAGCCCTCACAGCGGACGGTGTTGTTATTAGGAGGTGATGGTGGCGCAGGGGGCAGGGGGGAGGGCTCTTTGAGATGGGATATGGAATGAGGAGGTTACGCCGCAGTTTAACTGCAGATCACAGCGGGGGGGTCCCACGTCAGAGCGGGGAGGTAGTGGAACGCCGGTTGACGCCGTTGGGGTGGGGCGCGGAGGCGTCAATGGCGTCAGCAGTGTGTTGGTCACAAGTCTGCCGCTCAGTCACATCTTACTGTAACCACACTGAATAATTTAACCTCCTGTGGTAGGAAGTCTGACTTCAGTTGGAACCGGTTACATGGAAGAACAAAAGTTTATTGTTTTAGAAAAATGATCCGTTGTGTGATTTTATTTTCTCCCATGAAAACAGATTCACATCTGACAAAATAAGAGACAGGGTATATAATCGTTTTGATCACATTTTGGAAGCAAAAGTCCCATTTATTGTTTTTCTCAGACAACAAAAAACATTTTATGCCTTTTAAAGGATTTATGAGGAAATCTGATCTCAGGTCTGACGAGTTTAATTGGTTTTTGGAGCCTTTAACAGACCTACACGTTCTCAAGGGTAAATACTGTGTACGTTAGGGATTCATAATTAAAATGAATCACAGATGGATAATGGATACCAGTGTTTATGCTTATCCTTGCTCTATGATTATTTTATTGTTGTTCTCCTGATGAAATCCTTTCTGATCCCACAATTTTACCTAAAAAAAACCTGGACCTTGTGAAAGGGCCTGATCAATTTAAACTGATTTTTGCACAGATTTTTCATCAACATGCATCATCTGACGAAATAAAAGACAGTATATATAATCTTTTTGATGCAGTTTTGGAGGTAAAAGTCCCATTTATTGTTTTTACAGATATGAGGTGACAGGAAGTTCTAGGTTGAGTGCACTAAACTCGAAGTGAGATGTAGAAGCAGCACAACTGCATAAAAAGTCAAACGAAAAACCTCAGAACAGACCCAGATTCTGCACTTCACTAACGCACAGAAACAAGAGGATGAAGACGAGAAACAGGAGAACAAAAGGAAAACAGACTGATATCTACGTTTCTCCCGATTGTTGGGTCACATCCAGCAGGTTTCTTCATCCTGCTAACTTCAGCCTGTCTTACTGACCAGTTGTGTCCTTATGTGTTGTATGTGCAAACCCTGTACTGCTGGATGTGTGTGTGTGTGTGTGCGTGCGCGTGTGTGTGTGTGTGTGCGTGTACTCGCCTGTCCTGGGCGCCCTGGCTTTGAGACGCTCCAGGTTTCCTGTGGGAACTGCCGACATTCCAGTTCTGGTGAATCAGGCACCTCCTTGCCGCGCGTCTCCAGTTTCGGAAAGGCAGATTTCGGGAAGCCAAACAGAAGCTCGAGGTGCTGAGGGGAACTGAGGTGGAGGATGAGGAAGAAGGAGGAGGAGGAGGAGGAGGAGGGGTGGGGTGGGGGGGTTGTAGATGAAGGGAGGAGGCAAACAGACTTGTGTTTGTGGGACGTTCGTACATTATGCAAAAACGAGCCATCTCTCCTGCTGAAAGTTCACCCCACCCTGCAGACCATCAAAGGCTGGCGACTGTCACCACCACCCGACCCCCCCCCCTTCTCTCTACTTCTCTGTCTCACTTTGAAATATCCATCCATCCCGCCAGCGTCAGCAGTGTGTTACCATGGCAAAGTCAAACAACTAGCAATGTGTAAACAGAACCATGTGTGTCTGCTTCAGGCTGACAACTGCTTTTCCTCCCCTCCTCCCTCCCTCTCCTCACCCCACCTAGGACAGGGAAATTGCTTGTAATTGGCTGTGGATGGATTGCGGGTGGCAGGAGGGGCGTGCTGTGTGTCTGCTCTAACGACGTCTGAAGGCGTGCGGCCGGCTGGGCATCGTCTCGGCCGGGTATCGGGTGTCTGTCCCCGGCAGGCAGACAGACCCGGAGCTGCCCAGCTTTTCTCAATGGAGCCCTTCATTATTATTATTACTGTATTACGGGGTACGAGCCGGGAGCCGAACGCTTTAGAATAAGATCAGGACATAAAATAATTTAAATCCTTCTGATCTCATTTTTCCTCAAAGGGGTTAAACTTTGGACTTTTTTATGACTGTGTTTGAAACCTTTTATTATTTCTTTTCAGTGTGGTTCTCTGTGATTTGATGACACAGAACAAATTTCTGAATATGGGCACGTCAAGGAGAAAAGGAAACCCACAGCAATCACTCCCTAACGGCTCTTGTCTGAGCAGATAAAGATACATGAGTCGGCCATCTTTACTGTGGACTGCCCTCCTCCCTGCTCCCTTTCCTCTCCTCTCAGCCCCTGCTCCCTCCCTGTGTTGGCCCACGGTGGGTACAGCTGTTTGGAGCCCACCCCCCCCCCCACCCCTCCTCCTACCTCCTCCCCTTGTGGCTGCAGAGAGCCATTTCCTGTGTAGAGGAGAAGGCTGGCTGGGAGGGAGCAGGAGCAAGAGCAGTCGGCCTCGTGGTTTTGGCCCTCTCTCTCTCTCTCTCTCTCTCTCTCTCTCTCTCTCTCTCTCTCTCTCTCTCTCTCTCTCTCTCTCTCCCCTCGGGCTCCATCCTGCTTCACTTTCTCTCTGTCTTTTTGTCTGTTTCCTCTCCCGCCTTGTGCTCTTTATTCCTCACATCCCCTCCCGCCTCTTAACCTTTCACTATTTAGCGTTATGCATTCTGCGTCACTAGATCAGTGCTCCACCAAACTGTCGCTCCCTCTCGTCCGGCGCTCGTTCGGCGAGCAGTTACCACCCAGTTACCAGATATTTCCCTCTGACATCTGATAACCGGCTCGTATTTTTCCCCCTGACTGGAGCTGGCGTTGCTGTTCCTCGCTGCAGCAGCCGAAGCCGAAACTGTTGCCAGATGAGATGTGGCTGACCCGCTGACACACAGTCCTGACAGGCCCTCCTCCCCGCTCTTGTCTTGTTCACATATTTATTTTCAAAATATAATTACCTGTGAAATTTTGATCTTTGGAAGGTGTTGCCTTGCAGCCTTCAGGTGTGTGTGTGTGTGTGTGTGTGTGTGTGTGTGTGTGTGTGTGTGTGTGTGTGTGTGTGTGTGTGTGGTTGCTCCTGTGTGGGGGAAGCTGTCCGATTCCTGGCATTGTGTGGAGGCAGTGAGGTGACAGGACAGCCCAGATGGTGTCATTTTTCACCTCCTTTATTTTTCTTATCCTTTTTTTTGTGTGACGCAGCTGCCTCTCTGCGCAGTAATGGTTACAGATGAGGCTAATTAGCCAATCACAGCGCAGATCAGGGCCAATCACAGATGATTGATGAGAGCGGAGGGCCATTCATCACATGTTTTTGGCCTGGGAGGTGACAGCAGGGGCAGGCTCGTGAACTTGGTACAGTAAGTTACGTCTATATTTTGCTGAGGCGCTTATCCAGCGCAGCTCAGTACGCAAATGGGCCTCATTACCTTTCTGAGAGATGATTGGACAAGAAGTCAGACTTGATGGACACTGGATGATTGGCTGTGGAGATCAGACATCAGGCGTGTCAGTTCTGGCCTCGTGTTTAAGTCTGATAGCTGTGATGTTTAAACAAAAGAGGGAATGAAAGAAAACCAAACAAACCCAGGTATTTCAGTTCAGTTCAGTTCAGTTCACTTGAGCTGAACTGCTACAACTCAGGATACAGGTAGTCTAATAATTATTTTCATAATTTATTAATTAACATTTCGATGATCTTCAGAAAAAAAGAGATAAAAGTCTTGATTGCCAGAGTCCGTGGTGACGTGTGTATATCTTGTTTTCTGACCAACAATTAAAAAAAAATCTAGAAGATTAAGAAGCTGAGAATTTTTTCTTGAAACGATAAAACAACAAACCGATCAACAAAATTGCTGCCGATGATTGATCAGTTGATTTATTATTGCAGATTCTAGTCACAGCCACACTGATACGAACACCCATAACAGGCAATATATATCATTTATGAAATTCATTTAGCAGATATTAAGAGTAAACCGTGAAAAGCAGGAGCAGGTGTCAGTTGTGGGTTTAAATAAGTCTGATATTCAGTGGGAAAAAAAGCTGATTTAAAGTGGTTTGTTTTATTTGTTGCACCTCCTCCGTCAACCTGCAGCTCAGGATGTTGACTGTGTGTGTGTGTGTGTGTGCGCGTGTGCGTGTGCGTGTGTGTGTGTGTGTGTGTGTGTGTGCGTGTGTGTGCGCGTGTGTGTGTGTGTCTGGGGTCTTTACAGCAGTGATTCAGGGAGCTGATAAATACCTCAGCCTGCTCTGTAAGGTTTTAATAAACACAGCTGGAGTGGTAAAGAGCTAAAATGGGAACTAATAGGGCAGAGGAGAGGGAGCGTTAGGTTTCATCACCAAAATCTCCTGACTACATCCAAACCCCCTGACCCCTCAACCCCTGATACCCCAGCACACCCACCTGGGCAAAATCATGCCATCCTTTGAGAACTGTGTGTGTGTGTGTGTGTGTGTGCGCGTATGTGTGTGCACTCTTTTGGGGGTTAGGCTGAGTGTTGACTGTTTAGTGAGAGAGACTGTGACAGAAGCTACTGTCATGTTGACCTGACATCCCACACACGCAGGATGAGTAAACGACAGCAGCTGTGCCTGTGCACGGATTTAAGTGTGTGTGTGTGTGTGTGTGTGCAGGTTTTTGGGCATTAATTGCAGGTGAAATTTGACCCGTGGCCTTAACAGCAGCTCAATAAACTGGGGTTTGCCCCCTCCTGTGGCTCAGAGTAATAAAACCTAACTGAACCTCTACCAACCTCATGCATGAACACACGCACGCACGCTTTGGACTCATTTCAGCAACATGTACATTTATAGAGTATGATGACTGAACAAAACAAAAGCATTTTATGCCTTTTAAAGGACTGATAAGGAAATCTGAGCTCAGATTCTGAGGAGTTTAATTGGTTCCTGGAGCTTTTAAAATCTGTCGTTTGGAAGCTCAACAGTAAACTTTACTTACAGGTTCTCAAGGGTAAATGCTTGTATGTTAGGGATTCATAGTTAAAATGAATCACAGATGGATAATGGATACCAGTGTTTATGCTTATCTTTGCTCTGTGATTATTTTGTATGTTCTCCTTATGAAATCTTTTCTGATCCCAGAATTTAACCTAAAAAAACCTGATCAATTTAAACTGATTTTTGCACAGATTTTATGTCAACATGCATCTAAAGGTTGTTGTGTTTTCTTCTTGTGACAAGCACAGCTCAGAAAATACTTGTTAATAAAAAGTCAAGACAAGAATTTGAACAAATCCAAAATGAGCTTGAGATCTTCCTCTAGATGTGATCTAAGTAAACAGAAAAACTGCAAATTTGCAATGCAGAGTCATAATATCTGTTTTAGGATTATTAATTCGAATTAAAGAGAGTTTAATGTAACTTTATCTCTAATTAATGAGGTCCTGTTGCTTATATAAAGTCTCCTCAGGTCAAATTGTGATTTGTGGTGGCATTAGTAATGGTACTTTGAAGGAATCTTATTGAGTTAGTTTTGGTTGTATCTTTGATAAGTTTTAGATGGGTTTTATTTCCACTCATGTCACAATTTATTTTTAAAACAATAAAACCCCAAAGTAAGGAGCTTTTTGAAGCTTTTGTTCAGTGCATTTTTGCATATTTTACACAGCTGGATCGACTCATGATACATGTTTTAATACTTTTATGTCAAATGACTGTTTGTAGAGTTCACACTTTTGTTTAGTGGATGATTTACTTGTGTATTTTTGGCTGGACCATGATAGCAGGGCCAGCTATATAAACATGAATGTTTGTGAGTGAGGGAGTGAGTGAGTGAGTGAGTGATGAAGTAACATCATTGGTTGGCTGGCCGAGTGTTGGAGTTTCTCCATTGGTTGTTGCTCTTTCAAAATGATTTGGTGCAATCAAGCAGTGTTACCGACTTAGCACCTTTGTTGCTAGATGAACTTGACTTTATTTTCAAAAAGGCACCTAGCGACCAATGTAGCGACTTCTTGGACAAACCTTAGCTGTTTTCCGGAGAAGAGAGTCACCAGTGTTGTCCTGCAAGCGCAAGGTCAGGCCTTCTCTCCGCAGACATACATCTCCATCTGATCGCTTTACAGTAAATCCAGCTGCAATCACAGCTGTCTTTGTCTTTAACTGATGTGTTTAGTGATTTTAATCAGGCGACATCGTGGTTATAAAATCAGGATTTTAGCTGCAGATTAGAAGTGACTGACGGTTAACATGTAGTCTCAATGGGCCACGTTTCAGTCACTGTTTAGCACAGAAAAACATGTAAATGAAAACAGCTTTAGTGGAAATTCAACTGTATTAAAATACTTTATATGAGGAGAGAAGAGAGCAGATAGAGGGCTGAAACCAGCTACTAGGCTGAAGGCTAATCATCTACAATATGGTCCAGCTATATACTAGCTTTTGACCTGATAATTGCACAACACATACAGGTAGACAGAAGAGAGTTTGCACTTGGATAAACACTTGTAGGAGGTGAGATATGACGATAAGAGTGTAATGAATTGGGTGAGAGACTTAAAATAGATTTCCAGGGAGGCACTCTTGCCCCATCTTGCCCCCATGCGTCCAAATCCTAAATCATCAAACATGGGGTGAGTGTTTACTGTGGCATCGTACCAGAGGGACAGAGGAGGAGGCTCAGGGGGGAGTCGCAGAGCAGAGAAACGTTGCATACATAAATTAGACCTGAAGGAAGATAAATAGAGGGAGATTGTGTAAAGCCGACTCCCCCGCGCTGCTCTAACAATGGAAGAACAGATAACAGACAGATCCATGATAGGAGAGACTCTAGGGTTTCTGCTCTCGTGAAGGGGGCCACTGCAGGGTTACACTGAGTGTGTGTGTGTGTGTGTGTGTATATGAGTCCCTGAAATTTCAGCAGGAACCTCTGCAGCTTTACAGACAGAAACCTGACCCAGGGGATGTCCTCATTTCTGGGGTGAGATTCAGGCGTTTTCAGGGAACGTCTCTCTCTTTCTGTTCCTTTTCCTGTTCTGTTCATTTCTGTCTCACGCCTCTGTTTCTCTCCAGTTTGTCTTTGGCAGCACGGCTCTGGCTGATTGGCTGAAAGAGCTGGATCAAAGCAGCGACTGGCTGGAGAACAGCTGGGAAAGGGAATGACAGAGGGGTTGGTGGAGGCTGGAAGTCCTTCTGTGTTAAACAGGGAGTTTCTACTACTAAGATCAATATTGCAGTGTTCCAATATGGCAGATTTGTAACTCCAGAACCTGCTACACTTTTTGAACCCTGCACTGTGCGCACTCCTTCAGCCAGAGCTCATTCACTACTCCGTGTTGTGCTGTCTCCTGCAATCGGTGGACAGCATCATGGGATTAGTTGTGATTTGTGTGTGTTTCTGCTTCACTCGTTGATTATTTCGTACTCGCACACTTATCCAGCTTGAGAGTTCAGGATTCTTTCATTTATCTTTGAGCATGAGTGATGCCCTGGTGGTTTTATGTGGAGGCACCAAAAATAGACACTCGGTCTCAAAACGCATCTGGTTTTTTTTTTGTGACTTATTTCTTTTTTAATATAAGACTTTTCTCTTTGAACATTGTTTATTGATGATAGAGGGTTTTTGTTGATTATTCCCTTTATAACATCAAACTTTCTCATCAGTACTGTTCAGTACTGCTCAATCTTTCCACTGGCATCTTGTGGTAGAGGAGGGAAATATCTCCTGTGTGTTACTTGTTTTTGTGAAATTGGCACCAGGGCGAGTTTCAAATCATCTTCTTCCACCTGTGTTATCTGTAATGTCGTGATTACTTGCCACAGTGTAGTTCTTTTGTCATCTACTTCATCAGAACTCACTAGTTACACAATTAGTATATTCTCACACAGCTTCGACATACACACTAAATACTGTGCGTGGGCATTGGAACCTAATTATTGCAAATGTGTGTTTTTGTTTTCTGGTTCTATTCTGGGTTTTGCTTCATATTCTGAGATGCAAGTGTTTAACATATTGAATCCTGTTAGCTTTGTTCTCATTGGTTGATCTGCCTACACACACTACAATCTCATTGTTCTGGGTTTATGATCAGAATCCCCTTAGAACTAAGCAACCACTCCATATTACCTCGTCACACTTGCTGCGCACTTCTTTACCTGATCTCCTTGCTCTTCTCCTTATTGAATAGATTTAGTACTTAGTGTTAACGTCAAGGTCTCCTACTGCACTGAAGCTTGTAAGTCGCTTTGGATAAAAAACATCTACCAAATGAGTGAATGTAATGTAATGTGTTATCCTCTTCTGCAGCAGTAGGCATGAAGCTGATTCAGTTTGACATATTAACGGCTTCATTTTCTTGTTTCAAGGTTGTTTCACTCAATAAAACATTGGAAGTAAAGAACCTACAAAAAAAGCTTCACCAAAACCATCTTCCTCCTCCAGGTTAAGAACCACTATTTGGAAATTGTAACGCACTTTTACGTCAGATTTAATACAGTTTTATAGCAGTATTGATCCTGAGTGCTAATTATTTCTAAACCATTGGAACTAAAGATTAATAGTACATTTACAGTTGGCATGCCGGTGACTTTTACTGCCTGAAGGAGTCAAAAACGACCAAGTGGTGGTTGTCTTTTTCTTTTAAGGACAAATTAGAGCTGTGTGTCCAGCTGGACGCGTGTGACGGCTCTGGAATGAAGATTGTCTTTCTGGAGGTCGTTTTTTTTTTTTTTTTATAAAGGAGAGAAGAAAAGTTGAAAGTGCTTCACGTTGGAAAAAACTTTTTGGGAGCATTTAAATCTTAAATTTGCAGTATAAGCATTTCCATTAACCATTTTCCATACCTTAAATATTAAGAATTTATCTTCATAATGCTGAAAGAAAACAAGAGAAATGATTGTACCAATGAGCTTTAATGGGACTCGAGGATATTCAGTATTTTTTCCCAAGTTTATATTTGTGTGTGTGCGTGTGCGTGTGTGTGTGCGTGTGTGTGTGCGTGTGTGTGTGTGTGTGTGTGTGTGTGTGTGTGTGTGTGTGCACGTGCAGCAGCAGCTGGCCGTCTCTCTCAGACTGACAGGCCTAAGCTCTCCCCTGCTGGGTTGAGGATGAAAGCAGATGCTCTCCTCCTTCTTCTCCCGCTCTGTTTTTCTCTCTTTTCTCCTCGCCGCCTCGCGTAACCAGAATCCGCAGCTTTCATATGGAGCCCGCAGGATAGTTTGCACCCTGGAGTCCTGTAGAAAGCACAGACTGACAGGCATTTCCACAAACATACATGCACAGGCACACACATGTATGTGCATATGCAGATTATTAATATATGGAAGGAAATTGATTGATTTATGAATTTATTTAACTTTTTTGAAGTTACAAACAAACAAAAAAACAATAATATATCCATCCTCCCAAATTCAAATCACACAAATGAAATAGAATAAAATAGAATTAAGGAAAGGAAACAGACGTGACTAATGTTCTGCATGTGAAACCATTTTTTCTATAAACCTTGTTGTTTTCTTAGAATACTTGATCTGCCTCTTCTTAACAGCTCTTACTTTGTATTTATTTTGAATGAGCCAATGACAAAAACCTTAACCGGCGGATTGAAATTTTCCCTTACTGGTTCCAGTATGGTAAAGTTCCAGCACTGATAGCAGACACACTTTTTATTTATTTTTTTAGTATCTTACTTTTAAGCATAGAAACATGTTTCCTTCCAAAACACTTTGTACAAGAACCTTACCTAAATATATCAATATAACATTAACATAAAAATAAATTAAAATCAGGAAATGTCTGATCAAAGAACGGGTTAATAAAGCTGACGGTCGGACCAAATATTCAATAACATTCTATCGCTGGTCGTCAAAAAACTGGCTTTCCACATGTTTGCAAGGTCACACATACACACACACACACACACACACACACACACACACACACACACACACACCCAGCAGAGAGTTAAACCTCCCACCTGGACAGAGGAGGAGAGAGGGCAGGAGAGGGTGAAGGAGCAGGGGGAAATGGATGGGATTATGTCTCCAGAGGGGGCGGGTACGTGGTGAGAAGAAGGCTCTGTACCCCCCTGGGGAGGGGGTTCACAGTTCGGGGAAGGAGGGATAGTGTGAGCTTGGGGGTGAGTAAGAGTAAGTGAGAGAGAGAGAGAAAAGGTGGAGACTAAGTTCACTTTTTCTTCCAGAAACTAGTCAAAGCTAGAACAGCAACACCAAAACTGTTGAGGGCGACATACGTGATTTAATACTGATTAAGTGATGCTAATAAATTTTAACTGAATCAAATGAAACTTCTCTGAATAGAGGAGGAGGTCTGTCGTAGGTAAGGAGTCCACAGCTGCCTTATGAAGCTGAGACACTCCCTGATTGGGAAGCACAAGTGTGAGAGGCGCCCTAATGCAATAATCCCTCTCAGGCGTTTTTCTGTGTGTGTATATGTGTGTGTGTGTGTGTGTGTGTGTGTGTGTGTGTGTGTGTGTGTGTGTGTGTGTGTGTGTGTGTCTGTCTTTGTGTGTGTTTTTGAGTGTTGTCGCACAGAAAAAGACGGAGTCTCATGTCGTGACATTTTAGGGAGTATGAGTGAGAGTCAGGGAGTGAAGTGAAGCCTTCACTGCTCCAGCAGACAGCACTGATGGAGTGGAGGGATATTCAAGGGGGTGAGGGAGTGGGTCATCTTGTTTTAATTGTCTGTGGAGTCTGGCCGACTCTTTGGGACTGGAATGTGTGTGACCTCCTCTCTCGCTCCTTCACACTCCCTTCGCTCGCCCCAGTGTGTGTCTCTCGCTCCGTCAGACGGCCGAGCGGCTCGTGGGAAGATTCTCCGTCCAGACTGCAGAGTGTCGAACCCGAGCCAAATATCACAAGAGCTCAGTCACAGTCTCAGCTCCTCTCACTCTCTCACAGCTCTCTCTCGTTCTCCATTACATTTTTGTCTGACTGACTGACCCCTGTGATCCTCATCTTTCTGTGCGCCTATCATTTGCTCTCTGAGTATAAATAGCTCCCTTTGTGCACATTGGAAAAACATTCATTTGCATGTGCAAGCGTCTTTGTGTTTGTATGATATGGCGTGGTGCACAAGTAGACAAACAGTTTCATTTCAGAAGCTTTATTTACTGGTATATTACCACTGATGAAGTCACATTAAGACCATAACTAATAAACATGATGTATGTGTAACTGACAAAAGCAACAAAAACAAAGCCCCTATAGTATAATTCAAACCTTTATTCACTTTCCTGCTTAAAGGTGGAGGACATGATGATCGACACCACTCTCATGTTTATATCAAGCGTCAGCCTCTGAGGCTGAAAAGTGAAGCCAACAAACTGCAGTTCCTCTAATGGCCACTAGAGTCTGGCTCCAACAGTGAGTCAGTCCCCACAGACTCCCATGTTAAAATGTCCAACTTCACAGCAGAAATAAACATGTTTACAGCCCTGTTCAAAAGCAGTTTTGTCTCTAGAGCTGATTTCCTCCTTCATGACAACTGTTTATACAACTCACCTGTTTACATTTTATTAAGACTTAAAGTCATGGAGAGTTGAGGACGTGGCTGCCTTGAGTGACAGATGGGTGACTGTATGATTGCCACAAACCGGTATGCACCAAAGTCGGTGCTCCAGTAGCTCACACTACAGCTGTCCATACAGCTCATGGGCTCTTTTATAGTTTTTCATTTTTTCCCTCTGACATACAGGCTTCTATTGGGATGATATGTCAGCATTATTAGAATAATCAGTATAATTTACTCCAGTCTGAACTGAAGTTTTTCTCTTTTTTTTATAATAATATAAAATATAATAATACATTTTTTATTTTGAGCAAATATTTAAATACACTACAGTAATGTATATTATCTATGAATTTATCGACACCTCCGCTGTATCCCCACCAGCGACCCTCTCATACTGGAAACACTTAACTTATTGTATTAATATCTTTCATTTCTGGTATTTAAATTTTTCATCCGGATTTATTCTTAATTTTGTGCCTTTATTTTGAATTCCCCTTTAGTCACAACTTACTGTTTTATGGCTACATGTTGCTGTCTTGTTTAATATGCCTAATAATATCAAGCACTTAGTAATGCTGCTGTGTTATTATCGTTATAACATCCTTAAATATGACCTGGATTACTGCAACATTGACCACCATCGGCTGAGAGTGAATAACCTCTGTAATAAAAAAAGGATCCAGTTGTAAAAACTCCATAATTAAATCAGTTTGGTTCCATATTCAAATCCTTTGTGTCATTGTCCCTTACTCATGCAGAACTGCTGCTTTAACAACCTGATGGTGTTGTTTTCTGAGCTTGAACACAACTTCAGGTAAAGAGGGGGGTGGTCGGGGGGTGATACGGTTTCAAGCAGCATTTTCCCGCCAGGCCCGCTGAGAGCTGCCTGTAGTCTATTGAGCGTGGCGGAGACAGCATCCCAACCAGTCCATTTCAAACAGGCCTCATGGCTTTAATGGAATGGAAACATTTGTTGGGTCACAGCACTGAAAGCCCGTCTTCCCTCATCGCATAACACCAAATGGCTTCCTCATGTTGTCTGCTTTTTATTAGACTTATAGTGCATCCACGTTCGCACAGGCTTATGATATTAAACCGGGCACACGTCCCTGTACGAGCTCCCACACACAGAGACACTTTACACTTGCAAACATGCTGGCATGCACCAAACACACGTTCGCAATACGCCAAGGGGGCTATTGGAGTGATAGGGTCACGGTAATAAACCCTACATTGTCCTTGTGTTAATATTGTTGTACACGTATTCACACTCGTGCACAACCACAGACAACAACACGCTGACACGCGTGCACAGCAGCGTCCGAGGCCGGTGCATAATTGGTGAGGAAACGCCGCGCCGAGGTGTTGGTCTGATGGATGAGGAGAGAAGTGACGCTGCGTTCAGAGCCGCTCTCTGAACCACAATGAGGCTTTCACTCAGCGCGGCTCGTATTGAACTCTATCCTTATTAAAACAGCCCCGATGGAGAGCTGAGTATTTGCTTTTAGAAGGTGGGACTTTCTTAGGGAGTGCCAGGGATCTCTTTTTTAATTAAGTGGCCTCAGCAATATGAGAGTCTGTGTGTGTGAAAGTGTGTGTGTGTGTGTGTGTATGTAACCTGAGGGGAGGCCCTGTCTGTGACCTGCAGTGATAGTGGCGGTTTGTTTTCATTCTAAACTTGCCCCAGAGTTACTGGTTTTGCACCTTATTTGACCTCAGCTTGACCTGGCCGTCACCTCTGCCTGACCCTTCTCTCAATGCCAGGCCCCAGCCTTTTTTTTCTTTTCTTCTTACAGTGACACCTCTCTGTTTGCCTTTTTTCTTTTTTCCTTTAGTCACATCCTTTCCTCTCCTCTCTGCCTCACTTTTCTACGCTTCTCTTTCACCCACCTCACAATCCCTTAGTCAGCTTCCCGGCAACACTCGGCTGTTGTGCACACGCACACAAGCGTGCGCACACACTCACTCAATCAAAGTGAATGATTGCACATTTGTCTTGACAGTTGCTATAAAAAGAGCCGCCCACTAAACACTGCAGTCCTCTCATTATATCATTACCGACCCACAGGCAGGCAGGCAGCTCTCTGACTTCTGTCTCCCTCTTTCCTCCTCTGTTCTCAAAGTCTCTCTCTCACTTGTTATTTTCATTTATGTCTTCTGCAGCACAGAGAAGAGCAGAATAAAAAATGTGACGGAATGAGAGGAAAAGAAAAAGATGTGTGGCGCTGTGGTGTGAGAGGAGGGGACAAGGGGGAATCCCTAGCTCTGCATTGTGGAGCAGAGGCTCCATGGCTCCAGGGGGCAGGCCAGCTGAAGTGTTTGTTTATGTCTGTGGGCCAGAGGGGAGAGACGGTGGCCATGTTCAGCAGCTACATGAAAGGCCCCGAGCGTCTCTAATGAGACGTAATTACCGTGCGTGTGTGTTTACGAGATTGCGAGGGAGCGAGGCGGAAAGAGAAGGAATAAGCACGTTTCGCCCCGCTGTGTTTACTCCCTCGTCTTTACAAATCTTACGTTTTTTTCACGGCGCAATAGCTTGCCTCGTTGCTCTCCAAACCAGCGCAACCTCAAAGTATAGACCTCGCAGATTGGTGACTGTCACAGCCTGTCATGCTTGTTTTATTCCCTGAGATGTTATGTGAGCAGCCGGCTGGTGTGACATGCTGCGAGGTGGGTAACGTAGTCTCTCATGTGCTGGCCACGTGGCCGAGAGGATTCAAAAATACACCAGAGACGAATTTAGAAGAGAATAGATGCTAAGAAAGGTTTGTAATAATGTCCTGATTCACCAAGCTGGGACCGGTGCTCATTCACCCCAAGACACCTTTGATTATTTATTTATTTATTTATTTATTTTACTTGGATTAAACTATATTGAAATGATCGATGATGAAACTGGAGTTGTTTTATCTTCATAATATCATCAATGATTCCTGTGAAAAGACTCAAACCGCAGCCCATTACAGTGTATGACTGTACATACGATGTAATGTACAGTGGTAACTGTACTTTTTTATTTTTATTTATTTTTTTTTTTTTATTGTCATCTAAAATTAGAAACACTTAGAGTACACTGGTTTGGTCTCCACCAACTCCAGAGAAAAAAAATCTGTCTATTTAGCTGCTAGCTGCTTCACCAGCTAATCGCTAACTGTACCAGTCTGCCGTTAGGGGCTGGGCAGGTGGCGTACAGTGGGTGTGTCAGAGCTGGTTTGCCTGAAAACAGCTGCCTGATGCTGCTGGAAACAATGGGAACAATGTGAGCAATGGGACTGAACAGTTAATGTCATGTTAAACCAAAACAATGAGCTAAAAGATACTAAACGGCTCTGCAGAGAATGGGTGGATTATTTATTAAGGGTTTGTCGCTGCGATCAGTTATTATTGGTATGAAAGTAAAGATCGAAGGAGCTTTAGTAAGTTTTGGAAAAGAGTGGAGTTCTATGTTAACCTTTAAAATAAAACATGGTTGGTCATGGGACAAAGGTTTTGATGTAGCATCTTAGCTGAGCTAATATCCTCGGGCTGTGCTGTCTGTCATGTCCTGTGCGTGGGCAGACCATGATGAGCTCTTTAATGGCCTGGAACTGGAAATATGACTGTTTGTATTTACAGGCCATTAAGAGCTTTCCACTGGCATTCACACTCTCTAACCAGAGAAAACACAAGCTGCTGCACAGCAAACACCAGCCTACGTGTACTGTACGCCTCGGCCGCTGAGAGCTCCCTCTGTGTTGCCTCAGAGCATGTGTGTGTGAGCGCGCGGATGCTCGCCGCCCCAAAATAGCATGCACCCCTAATTACGGCTGCAAACACAGGTGTGGAAAGCCAGGCCTCCCTCCGCCCAAAGTCCCAGACCCACTGTCCAGCACACAGCACCCTGTGTGTTCCTGTTTGGGAGCACAGGAAGTCCAGACTGTGTGTGTGTGTGTGCAAGTGTGTACAGTTGTGTGGAAAAAGAGTGTGCAAATGCGTTTCTTCATCTCTGCATGTCGCTGTGTGTGTGTGTGTGTGTGTGTGTGTGTGTGTGTGTGTGTGTGTGTGTGTGTGTGTGTGTGTGTGTAGAAGCAGAGAGTGGCTGAATGAGTGTGTGTAAGAGAGAGAGAGAGAGATTCTGTGTTTGCATATGAGCGAGTCCAGACCACACCCTTTGAAGTCAGCAGTGCAGTGTGTTGGGGTTTGGGCATGGACACACAACCCCTCCACTGCCTGGCTGGAAACCCTACACCCCACATCAATCAGACCTGCCACTCATGCATTATTCATATCCCAGACACACACACTTAAACATACACTTTCTCATCCTTAGACTCTTGAGTTTTTGCTCCTTATATCTCCAGCTGGCAACAGAAGTAAAATAGGGTGGGTGGCGCTGATGTTGGGGGGTCGGCCTGCATTCAACTTCAGTGTGTAGGTTGGAAACAAAGATGAAGCTGTGAAGTCAGTAGACACATTTTGAATTGTAAAAAAGAACCAAAAAATCCCTGTGCTTTTGATAGGTTTTTAATGACATTTGAGTCCAAATCAGGTAAAATTCTTCCATGTCAGAATTTGTGATCGCACCTGTTCAAAAGACATTCTGGAGTGCAAGAGGTTTAAAATAAAAAAAGGTTTGGCCTTGGATGATAATTAGAGTTTTTGCTACTTTTCTTTTTTACCAAAATGTACTAACTTTTTCCAGAGCTTTCACAAAGCCTTCATCAGTGGATGGACTGTGCTCAGTTTAATCCATCAGACTTCCACGCTGTGGTCCTGCTTCAGCTTTGGCCTCCTGTACTCACCATAACTGCTTTCCTGTGCAGTGAAGGATTATGATCTTCATTTTCAGTTTATAAGTGGTTTACGTTGTCTGGTTGAACCAAGTGGCCACCTCTGGGGCTGAAAAATAAAGCCAACAAACTGCAGTTCCTCCAATGACCACTAGAGTCTGGCTCCAACAGTGAGTCAATCCCCACAGATTCCCATGTTAAAATCTCCAACTTTACAGCAGAAATAAACATGTTTACAGCCTGGTACAAAAGACTGTTCTGGTCCCTATAGCTAACGTCCTCCTTCATGACACCTGTTTATATAACTCACCTGTTTACATTTTATTAAGGCTTAAAGTTATTGAGAACGGAGGACGTGGTTGCTTTGAGTGACAGGTGGGTGAGCGAAACGATGTCTCTGCCCCACACACCCCTCCTCTTTGTCCACTTCTGGATTAGCTAGGAGTTAGGGGCGGAGTCAGGCACTGCCAAGATGGTGAGGGCAGAGCAGCCCACTCTGAGCTTCAAAACTGCTCGTCAGAAACCTGTGGATGACGTCACAGTGGCTACGTCCGTCTTTATTTACAGTCTACGGGTTTAACTCTTTGATTATTTACAGCCTGTCTGATCATCTGGCTGCTTTCTTTTTTAGTTATCATAAATTAATATCAAAGAAAATAAGATTTAAATTGTAATAAACTGGAATTATCCTTTAATGCTTTGCTAAGTTTTAAAGAAAGCATATGTTAAACTCATATTTGTTGCCATGCCTGTTTACAGACTCTGGAAAATGGATGGGCCCTGTATGGAAAGCTGTCTATCATTCGTCTCTCTCTCTTCCTGTCTGTGTATATGTCTCTCTCTCAGCTTCAGCTGGTATTGTCTCACTCACTCTCCTCGAAACCCCAAAATGAGCAGTTTCCAGGCCACCGTTTTCTTCTGACGTCCTTGTAGCATGTCCTCACATTCTCAGACCACAGCCCATTTTCTCTCCTCACTGTTTTTTTTTTTTTCCCCTCTCAGACGTCAGTCCGATGCTCAGGCGGATCGAAAACAGGCCTCAGAGGACAAGTTGTTATTGACCTCCTGCTGAGCCCCAAGCAGCCTTCACTGCCAGTGGAAGACAGATGTAGACGGAGGCAGAAAGCGACAGAGACGCGTTAGCTCTTCCAGGCCAGACGGGCAGACAGGAGCTGTGAGAAAGAGCTCAGTTTGACATGAGAATTAGCTTTTGTAAACACTTAGAACAGTCAGTGTCGGGCTACTGACACCGCGGGGTGTTACGTTCCCACATCTTCACACACATAAAGCCTGCGTTAACAGCACGAGATGTTTAATAGGATTTGAACAAACTGCAGACACATGACATCTGTTTGGCTGCGCTGGACAAAGTTGTGCTTATTAAATTTTCAAAGCTTGTTTATATTCATATGAGGTCACTTCTGAATTATTGATTAGGGGAAAAGTGTGAGGTGGGCGTGTTCGTCTATTTGTCACCATGGAAGGGTGTTTCCTGCTTAAACAGCAGCAGATGCCTGTTCGCCGTCTGCGTCTTCTCTCTCTCTCTCTCTGTCTCTCACTCTCACTCACTCTCTCTCCACGTCTTTCTTGGTTTGAGTCCTGGTACGCTGTAGCCAAATGGAAAGTGACCCTTGGCAGGCAGCGGCACATTAAACACAGTGGGTCACTGTCAGAGAAACATGCTGGCAGCTTTTTGCCAGAAAGCCGCTGGCGAGTTACTCGGACGGCATTTTGAGCAAATTTCACCAAGCAGTTGTACAAGCTTTGGCGTAGTCACCGCGGAGCACGCCAGGAGCCGTAGCGGGCAGGGCGAAAAGCTTTAGAGCGATGAAAATATAAATTTTGACACACGAGCCCAGATGCCATTTTTAAAAATATATCCTGGCTACAGAGACAAAGGGCATTGTTGGAGGGATTTGACTGGCTCTCACGACTTCTACAGGAATAGTTTAACACTGTTACAGTAGCAATGGGGGCCCATTTTGGGGTGGGGAATATTGTGTGTGTGTGTGTGTGTGTGTGTGTGTGTGTGTGTGTGTGTGTGTATGTGTGTGTGTGTGTGTGTGTGTGGGCTCGGGCAGGATATGAGGAAACCTCTGAGCAGCTCAGTGGATATTTGTTCGCATTAACTTGGAACGTTTAGTTTAAACAGACACTGAGCTGGGTTCAGGTCCAGTTCGCACAGTATGTGCGTGTGGTGCACCTTGTTTACACAAACCTCAGGACATTTTATCTTAAATTGATTGAAGAATAGTTATTAAGAAGCAGTAAGTGTATGTAATCTTGTATAATGAGCTTGTTGTCAGACCACCACTGGGTTTCAGGCAGCTCCAGATCCTCTTTATGCCATTGAATCCCCCCCCCATCCCCCCTTCTCTCCTCTGGGCAGGGCATGGCTGAGGCTTACTGTAGCTAACACACACACACTCACAGGAAGCCAATAAGGCATCGATGTCCTTCCAAAGATCCACAGATGGTCCTGTGTTGGACTGTTAGTGTGTTCAGATGGGTCAGATATGAAAGCCGCGGCTCCCAGGTTGTTGTATATTTACTCACCGAGGAGAGACTCCAAGACTCGTCCCTTGTTCATATTACTGGGCATTACTCCGAGTTACAAAGAGATTATGGCCGATTGAGCGCAGATTATGGGCGAAAACCGAACCTATTGTGTTTCATACAGCTCACTGTGAACAGACTAGAACTTATTAACATGTGATCCGTGTCTTGTTCTTGTCTATTTTCACAACCGCTGCTTATGAGATCCTTTTTCCAAGCATGAGGGGGATTCCTGTGCTGTTTTTGCAGCTTGACCTGCAGTTCGCCACAAGCATTGGTGTCAATTTTTAGGTAGTACAACATCCTTACTGCCAGTAAAATGGCTGAACACCCACCAGGGCTGTTATTGGTTGGTCAAAATGAAACCATGTAAAAGTGCATTCCATAAAAGTGACTGCATGTCACATTTATGGAATGTACTTCCTGTCCTTTAGTCTATTAGTTGTAAGTAAAGGATTTATTCAACTGCTCTAGAACCTGCTACTATACATGTTTTATTATTTGATATTAAATTTGTCCCTGTTTAAAATAGATAAAACAGACTCAAAGCTCTTCACAATACTTACCGCACCCGTACACTGATGGAACGGCCATCAGTCAAGGTGTCACTTCGACATGTGAACTTGACGAACCCGGGATCGAACCACTGACCTTCTGATTGGTGGACTCAGCCACAGCCGCCCAGAAAGACACATTAATTCTGCGGGGGTGAGACAAAAACTTCAGAATCATAACTATTTACAGACAGAAATAATAACATCACATTTACACAGGCTGTCGCCACAGTAATGGGGGCGGTGCTAGAGAGTGCAACACATAAATCAGCAGGTGGATTGGGCTATGTGCAGTGACCAGTTTAGGGGCAATCAAGACTGGGCTGGATGAAGCAACAAAGATGTGAGGTATGATTTTTGTACGTCAGCAGAAGGATTGTAATCAGCGTTTCTCCTGTGTGAAACGTTTCTGAGTCGAGCCAGTCAACAGCTTCTTACTATTTTAGTATTGAAAATTTTTATGCTTTTTTCTTCCGTGAATGGAATAAAAGATGCTGATTGTTTGCATGTTTACCATCTGGGTGGGGTAATGGGACTCCTCTGTTTAGCCCTGTTCACCTGCTGTATCCTGGCTATTTGCTTGCTACACTCTGAAATATACGCTGTGAATTAGGCCGTGATGCGACCCCGCCGCATTCGCTGTTGACCCCATCCATCTCCATTACGCTACAATTATTGGCTATAATTGTAATTGCCATGCCTCTCAGTCTGCATGAGAAATCCTGGCGTGTTGACCGCGTCCCGGCTCGGCCCATAATTCACCGCCGCGGCCTCCTCACCCGGCCGCTGCCAGCCCGCCCTGAACCCGCCGAGGGCAGAGTGGAAAGGTCAAAGGGGCGGGTGGCGAGGGGGAGGGACGGAAGAGGTCACGGCTCCGGTGAGAAGCGCTACCAGGGTCCTCTCCCAGAATGCAGAGCTGGAGTCGGTCCCTGCCTTTCCCCGCTGAGAATCATGGGAAAAAAACACGGTAGACAATTAATCATGGCCAATGAGGTGGAACCGGCCGAGCTGAGACGGAGCCGACAGTGATTATTGATGTGTTGTGTGAGCGGGAGAGTGGACGCTTGTGGTGAAGCTGTGTGTGATTCTCTCTGCATGCGAGCTGCTTGACCGCTGACGTCGTGTTGACCGAAGTGTGATTCTCTCTCGTCAGCTCCTTAGTTACAACACACCAAACTGCAAAACAAAACAATATCTATTAGACTCAGAGCTGATTATTTTTATTGTCTGACATCGAACGTCTCGTTTCACTGCGTGACCCCTGGTGACATCATCCCCGTCCCACTGTCTGTTATCATTCCTCTGCTCAGCTCGTTTTACAGCAGAGAGAAGCAACAGACGTATACAACGCAATACAGTGCACTTCTTATCATTTACAAAGGGGGGGGGGGGTAAGAAGAGTTTCTTCCCCTGGGCCAACAGAACTCTAAACTCTATAAATGTGCACTCATAACCGTCATCTGCTGACATATGTTGATCATCCCTGTGTTTTAATATTCACTGTTAAAAATAGCTACTCAGCGAAGCACTTTTCTATTTCGTTGAAGTATTTATTATATTTCTAAGTGCAATACTCTTTTAAGTGCAATATTCTTTTGTGGCCCTTTGTCTGTTGTAAAGTGTTTTTACTGTTCGCACTGATCAGGAGTAGCTCTCTGAATTTCACTGTATATTTTGCACAATTAAAACAAAAGCTTTTTTCTTTTTTTTTTTTTCTTTACCATTTTACCAACTGAAAACTTGAGACGTTCTCTAATAAAACAACACATTCCTAAAATTCCTACATTCATGACGTTTGAGTTTTTGTTGGAATTGCGTTAGACAGAAGACGTAAGACACTTCATTTGTCATTGTAGGCGCACAATGGAATTATTAATCATTAATATTATTATTGATGCCTCTCAGAAACCAACTAAATTAACTGCCAACTGACTGTAGTTTATAGAAATAGAAACTACTGTAATGATGCTGTTATCACTGCAAATATTATGTATATATCATTTTATTGGGATTTTGGCAGAAGTCTTTCACTTGCTGAATATTTTGATTCACTGGAAAGCAAAACAATTTATATGCACAGCTTGATATTTGTGGGAAAATGTTTTTTTTTTTTTTTTTGCTACCTGATGTCTTCTGTCACATATACTGTTAACTTTAAAATCCTAATTTCTTTGTTTTTTCTCTCCCTTTTTTCCGGTCTCCTGTCTGCCTCACCACGTCTCTCCTCCATCATCAGGTAAGATGTGACTCTCCTTTATTCACCTACAGGCTGTCGTCACAGTGAGGTGTTGAGTGTGGGTGTGATGAACCATCTTTTACCAAAGATCTACAATTTTTTTTTTTTCCTACATAAATACAGACACCAAAGAACTCTGAGCTTTTACAATAGTCTTTTATCAGTGTACATGCTGGTTAAGTGAATACAGGTGTAAGTGTCTGCAACAGAGAGAGAGACAGAGGGAGCCACTGTCTCCGACCTCTGTGTGTGTGTGTGTGTGTGTGTGTGTGTGTGTGTGTGTGTGTGTGTGTGTGTGTGTGTGTGTGTGTTGCGGTGCAGTATTGAGTGGCATGTCGAAGCCTCCAGCAGAATCCAGAGTGCTGAAAGCAGATCAGTGAATTGTGACGGGGTTTGCAGCTCATCTCTAACTGAGAGCCTTCTGTCAGTCTGTCTGAGTATTAGCACCTCTCTGTCTACTCTGCTGCTCTCCACTTTGCCACAGACAGAACTGATGACAAGTCGCCTGCAGCAAAGCGTGTCGACACACATTCAACAATTACCTGAGAGCGCACAACTGTCTCTGGCTGTCTTTGTTTCACAGCTTCGAAATACCCACCGGACACTGTGCACGTTGAAGTCTCTGTTGTTTATTGTTTGTTTTTCACGAAGCGTCAGGCTTTAAACATGGAAACCTGATATGAACGACCCATAGATTACAATAAGTCGCCTTAAAGCTAAATAACTCCACAGTACCATGTAATGAAAGTTCTTTATTTTTGATTATACAAGACATTTTACATAATGGACTGCACGCGTGTAAGACAGGTGTGTTAGAGAATGCAGCACATACGCAGACTCTTCCTTAGTCGGTGATTGACCTTGAGGCTGCAGTATCACTCCCACAAACATCTCGCAGTGCTTTAGTTTTTGACTCAGTGTTCAGGCATTAAACATTGCATCACTTTGACAAGCGGTAAACACACGTGTCTGTTCACATGAGTCCTGTGAGTCACGCCTGATGCTGATCCCCGCCTGTCAAAGGCTGGTGGACACTTGTGACTCCAGGCCGGGAACCACTAGTCCCACATGTCTGACTTAAGCATGGTAGCCCACTCAATCATATTCATGTTACGAGCACACAGAATATTGTTTCAATTGCTACATTAGCTTAAACGAGCTAACGTAGAGACAGTTGAGAAAGGAGATGGCGAAGCATCATCCGAATCATTTCCTGTAACTGTGTCACGTGGGTTTCCGCCCCTTTAGGAGACCAGCAGCAGGTCTGAGTCTGTTCATCCCAATGGGAAAAATTAACCTGATCACGGATTAGGATTCTTTCGCCCCATAGCCGCAGAAATAAAAACTGGATAAATTTTTCACAAGCCACAGATCTTCCAAACATTCTGACATTAAAATGACATTTTTCAGAACAACAGATCAGGAGGAAATTGACTTTATTCGAGACTTGCCTCCGTCTCTGCAACAAACTCTCGAGAGATCTCGGTTCCGGTTTCACTGCTGCAGTGCTGCAGGCGTCGCTTTCCAACCACAGAGGTTTAGAGGGACCTTTACGTGCAACCATGAAGTAAAAGTTAAAACTGGAATAAAAAACAGAAGGGAGTATCAG
The DNA here is from genome assembly GCF_002814215.2 of Seriola lalandi dorsalis. Lineage (NCBI taxonomy): Eukaryota > Metazoa > Chordata > Actinopteri > Carangiformes > Carangidae > Seriola > Seriola lalandi. The sequence goes on from NW_019525437.1 coordinate 3,643,172, forward strand.
ACTGTATGATCTTGTACTGGGTTGATCAGTTTAAAGTTAGCAGATAAAAAGCAGCAAAATCAGGTGAAAATTTAAACTGTATCTAGTGTTGTATTGTTTTGTTGTTATGCTCTGAAATATACAAGCGATCACAACCACGCCTGACTTAGGAGACAGGAAGTGGATACCACACCTTTTGTGATAGAGTACGTCCGGCTAACGTTGTGTGTGTGGAGCGTTGTTACAACAGCTGTTGCTATTCGCAAACTTGTTAATATAAAGTGAGCGACTGAAAGGCACTCAGCCTGAACTCTGTGTCTAGATCCTTAAGTTAGATAAGTTTGAGGTGTTTCCTCCTTTCATGTGAAATTCTCTGAGGCATCGTTGGTCGTCTATAACTTGTCTCTGATGATGGAACCCGGTGACTCCTGGTATGTTTTTGTGGTGGACCTGTTGCTGCTACCATTTCACGTGTTAATGTGACTGTGTCAGCCTTCCTTCTTCTTCTTCCCTTTGTGTTTGATGTCTCAGAAGAATCACATCTCTAGTATGTACAACATCCACGGTACCTTGCAGAAAAACAAGCTCTGTCACTATTTCAGGACTTTAGTAGTGAAGTATCGGTTCTGCCATCCCTGCTCTAACCTCTGAGTTTGAGTTTGATGGCAGATTGTATTACTTTTTCATTCGGGTGATTGTGATACATTTTTGTTTCTTGTACACATTGGAAAACAGTGGAGACAAACGCTTCATGCTTCATGCTACATTGCTAATCTAGGCATGTTTTACTGAGCAGAGTCTATCGTTTGTAAAGGACTACGAAGATTGTGACATTAGGATTTACAGTGAAGATGGCACACACAGCAACATTTTCATCTTTGTGGTTACAGGCCTCACGCGTGACACACGTATGACGTGTGTCTGGTGTGTGTGTGTTGCTCCCCTGCGGCTGCAGAGATCATGAATCATGGCTGCTCGATGGATTGTGGACTGCGAGTGCGTTAGCATGTGTGTGTAACGCAAACCACCATCTGTCATCTCTATGTTACACTCTCTGTGAAAGGAGGCTACTTCATACATGACCCCCGACTCCAGACGCTCCTGTCTCTGTCTCTTTACGGAGTCTTCTGCCCGTCCTCCAGTCTGAGGTGAAGACGTGCGCTCTCGTGTCAGACCAACATGGCTGACGTCTGCCATTTGTTGTTGCATGTGCTGCCTTTATCCTCGCCGTGAAATCCCGGCTCCTGCAGGAGCGTTAGGGTTACAGTGACATCCCACCCTGGTCTGACTCCAAGGTCAAAGGTCACACTCACATTTTTAAAGGGACGGGAGTTTGATGGTTGACTCTCTCCTCACATGTCAGAGGGACAGGCGGTTTAACTTGAGCCCAGGACAAAATATATGCATTTAAATAAACATCTTAAACGGGTTTATGACAGAGTCACCTCACTTTTCTGTGACCTGAACTGGAATCTAATATTTTTCCTTCAAAATCCCTCCTTCAAAATACATATAGATACCAAAAATAGCACAAATGAAAAGAATAAAGAGTAAACGCATAAAATATCGCTGGCAAATTTTACGATCACAATATAGCAACCATCACTGTCACATTTGACACAGTTATTGAGCATAATATTGGCTGTTGTGAGGACACAGCTTATTAAATGGTTTGTGCATTTAGGTGTCTGAAGAGAGGGCAGAGACCAAGTGAGAGTCACAACAAAAAAAGAAAATAACAACAACTAAACTATCTTCAATATTATTGTTATCACCCTTGCTTGTAGAGAGAGAATACTTCAACTGTGGTATGAGTTACAATTTCAGTAGGAGTGGTCAGTTTTGCATTTCATTTTAACAAAAGAAAAGTATATATATATGTGTGTGTATATATATATATATATAAACCCATATATATATATATATATATATATATATAAATGAGACATTAATACCCCCCACAACATGTTCTTTATCTCATCTCATCCATAAACTACAAAAATACCTTTGATATCATTTTATTTTTCTATTTTTAATGAGCGATGAGTCAGTAGCTAAGATACCTGACCTTAGCTCAGTTTAATTTGTTCCACACTTATGTTTTCAGATTTTATTTAAGGTCTTTATGTTCAGTTGGTATTGACAGGCAGTCCCGGCGCCTGGTCCTAACAACGTGGTCCAAGAGTCCTGGTCATAATTAACAGGAGTCATTCATCCTGCAGCGATCATACAATACCCACTCACCGAGAGAAATCAGCTGCCAGAATAAATTCCCATGGTCGTTCTCCCATATCAAATGGTTTGGCTGGTACCATTAACTTAACATGTGCAAAAGTGCTTGGCAGCGTCTTGTAACGGGGCCAGGCTGAAAGAAGAGTTTGGCAAAGCCGCTTCACAACCTGGTCAAACACGTCCAGGCAGACCAGAGAGAGAGAGAGAGAGAGAGAGAGAGAGAGAGACGCCATTTGTAGAGTGATTTTTCACAGCTGGTCAGGGACAGGTGTGTGTGTGTGTGTGTGTGTGTGTGCGTGCGTGCGTGCGTCTGTCGGTTGTGTGTGAGTGATGTTACCAGCAGGATCTTCTGACCAGGGGTCGGGGTCATAAATCAGGGTCGGTAATCTCCATGGCGATGAAGCTGGTGCCAGGGTCGTGAGGCTGGTATCAACTTTGAAGAGTAATGTTTCTCTGCTCTGGCCAATAACTAACCTACCTACATTCTCACATGCACACACACACACACACACACACACACAAACACAAACGCACACACACACACACACACACACAGCAGGGGATGGAGTAACATGTAATCTAATGCGACATGTTAAATGAGATAGGGGCATGGAGGGAATTCCTTGCACAGGTGGGAGAGGAAAGAGATAGCGGTCTTCTTGAATCCACTCCTTTTTAACAAGTTTGAGGATTAATAGGGGGAGGGTCCAGCAAAGATGAAGCAGAATGGATTGGTAATGTGTAATGTGAGTGCTCTTTTGAAGTATCATCCTCAGCACATGCCACAGGTCTGAAAAAGGAGGGTTAGTTCACAGCGGCGATGGCAGCCGTCCACTGAGCGGTGATTTGTGCCCCGTGTCTGGTCAGATTGTGTTTGGAGGGATTCTCACAGCTCGTGTAAATCATCTCTAGCCCTCCTCCTTAAAATGGAACAACATACCATTCTCTCTTTTGTCAATTTGTCTTCAGCTTTCTGTCTGACCCTCCCTCTCTTCTTCACCCCTGCTCTCCTTTTTATTGTCCCTCAGTTTTCAGTTATACTCTATTAAGGCCTTTTTTTTTTTTTTTTTTTCCCCGCCCCGTCTGTCAGTGCACCCTCCTCCCCGAGTCGTCTGTCTGCCAAGGCCCCCGCACTCACTGACAGACAGAGAGGACCATGACAGGCTCTGTCACAGGGCCCAGTGGCACACAGTGGCCCCGGTTCCAGCACTGATGAAGTGATAGATGACTTAATGAGCCTTCTTCCACATGAACCGACTGAATTCTTGCTCCTTTGTCAAGGTGCTCCAGTGATCCTGCAGCAAAAGACCAAATTGGTTTGACACTATCCAGGTTTGGAAGATACCTTGTCATTCAATACCAAATTTCCACACCCACAGTGTAAATGAATAAAGCGTCAGCACCGGTGAGCCAATCAGCATGCAGATGCTCGGACCAAAATCAAGCGATGCTAGTGATTGGCTGTTAATTTACTGAATATGTTTGAGACTGAGCTTAAAGGTCTTGTATAGTATAAAAGTAGATGTCCATGTCTTATAGTATTATTTATATTAATACAGTGAAAGTATCAAAGCCTCAGTCCACAGAGAAATGCACACAGCCTGTTTTCAGAAACTGAGTCTTAAAACGAGCCGTCAGGACTCCCCTAACTTTGTGATGTCACAACAAAACAGTCACCACTCTCAGCCCCGCCCACCTGGACCCACCATCCAACCTTGCAGGATTTAGTTTCTCTGAGTGTTTTACCTGAAATCTGCTCTATTCTTATTAGATCGCTCAGGAAACAGTCAGCCAATCAGAAGAGAGACTCAGAGCCTCCTCTCCTATGATTGGCTCACCGACCTGTTGTTGCTAGAGCTTCAGAGAGAAGCCTGAGAGAGGAGAAGTAAAACTACACTGAGATGTTTTTGGTTCTTAAAACCACAAATATATCTTCTTATGGATCAACACTTCAAATAAAACACAGGAAAACTCAAATTTGTACTGAAACGTGAATTGTAATTTTCTTTTTGTTAAAATTTATTTGATAAAATTGCTATAGAAAAAAGCATTGTTTTTGGTACCAAAAATTGGAACATTTTTTGAATAATACGCAGCCCTATATAACACCACCGTTACTCCACATGGATGGGATTCTCTACTTTCTGAAAACACATTAATAATGTGAAGAATTACCTGTAATATTCTTGTGTGAATGTGATGATCACCATTACAGACATATATCGGCGGCCACTGAGATGCTGCATTAAAAAAAGACTTTGGTTCTAGAGTTAGAAAATGAAATATGATCCTGAAAGGTCCAGTTTGAGTTCAGCATTTTCATTAGTTTTTATGTTCATCAGACAACAAAACACGACCTAGAGGCTTATAATACTGTGAGATAGGATTTTAAAACTCTGGAAGTCAGTCATTTTATCCTCCGTCCCAATGATTGTGAGGTGTATGAGTCAATTACACCAGCTTTGTTGCAAGCTAACCTACTGGGAGTGTTTGCTCCCATGATTTTTGAACACAGTGCGTTGTCAGATGACGTCGCATTGGCAGCAGCAAAACTTTTTAATGCCTAACGATTCTGCATTTCAAACGAGCCACCTGCATCATCATCCCTGCGGTCGTCTCTTTGAAATAAATGAGGCAGCTTCATTTTTTCCATGCAGCGCTAATTCACCTCCTTCTCCCACCACCCTTATGTTTCCTCTTTCCGCCCTCTCCCTGTCTTCTTCAAACTATATTTATGTGAATCCCCTCTTTCTCCGCTCTCTGATGGATTTAGTGTTGCCATGCTCAATTTCACAGCCCGGTCCATCCCCGCAGCTCAGACACCCCACCCCCCCA
>NW_019525437.1:3648267-3650669 GCF_002814215.2 Seriola lalandi dorsalis
CGCCGCCCTTTTACTTTATGGCCCTGCTTCACCGGTGTGGTGCGCTGGTGAACTGGCTCCTCCTGAAACACAGGCCTATAGGAGAAGAAAGGGCCTGCTGTGTGAGCAGGAAGCTCAGAGGAGGTGGAGCAGAGGGAAGGGGAGGGAAGAAGAAGAAGAGCGCGACCTGGGTGTTCCATGAGAGAGGACCTCTAGGCTGTTATGCTTTCTAATTCCCCTCAGCTCAGAGCAGCAGGGGGGAAGAGAGAAGAGAGGGAGCAGAAGGGGGTGGAGGAGGATGAGGGTGAAAGAATCATGTTTTCACACCGAAGGGAAGCAGGCAGGTGGGCCGAGGGAGAGTCTCTGTGTTTGTCAGTGAGCGCTGAAGGTTTTATCTCTGCTCCAAGCCTGAGGACCCAAAGGTAAACGATCTCTCATGTGAAGATGGCGATACAGTAAAGCAACGAACGGACTTTAAAAGATAGTTCTGCTTTATTACAACTTATATATTCACCACATTAGATATGTTACAAAAGGTTATTTCAAAGAGAAAGAAAAGGCGAATTTTTAGCTTCCCTCCTTCATTTGCAGTATGACATCTTGTCCTGTGCAGTGATGGATTGTTACAAACATTTTGGGTGAACCAACTCTCTGTTTTACCTACAAATTACAGCTTATTTAAACCTGTCTGATCGTCTCACTCTTAATTTATTACCCAAATAAAAATGATCCTTTAAGATTACTCAAACCACCAACATGAACAGGGGGTCGCCCACAAAATGACAGAGTAAGTGCAGAAAACAACACCCTGGCTGATGCTCCTGCAGGAACACAAACTCCTTTGTTACTGCAGCAAATCCGCCAACTACATGCTGTACTCCATGATTTTTATCTCCAGACTGTCGACATCAATGGGCCCAGACTTGTGCAGATCAGTCGTGACGCTCAAATGAGTCTCTTAATGTGATATGTTCATACAGATTCACACATATCACATATAGACACACACACATACACACACACACACACACACACACACATACACACACACACACACACACACTCACACTCTGCCTCCTCCTCATGTCTGGATCCAATATACTGTCATTTAGCTGCAGGTCTGGAACAGATTCACATGAAGGACTCAGGTCCTTTTCCACTCTTCCCTCCTTCCCAGCCTCCTCTTGTCCTACCGGGTGTGGCCCTGCAACCCCCCCACCCCCACCCTGACCTTTACCTCCTGACACCACCTCCCTGACGGCCACTACACCCTGCACCCTGTACTCCCTGCCCCTGCGGCCTGAACACAACCTCCAAACACCCCATCATCTGGTTCTGCTTGCCCATCCCGCGCCCAACCCTCCCCAAGGCCACAGGAAATAGCTGGAGAGTTTGTGGGCCCGTTTCCCTTGGGGGGGGTGGAATTAACAGGTGCACCAGTGTTTGTTTCAACTTTTCCCCATTACCACTGGATAATGGTAATAATAAACATGGCAAGGCCAGGTGGGGCGCCGGCTGCAGCTCACGTTGCTCTCGCAGGTTCTTCTTCTTCTTTCCTTCTTGTTTTTATTAGCTTTTTATGACAACTTCATTCATTCGGTATATCCTCCAATTAAACTAAAATGTTTTTGGTTTTTCTCTAGTTGTCTATTTACATATATTTGGGGTTTGGAGTGCAGACGCTCATATCCGATCACCTGTGCAAACAACTTCGCTCCTCCTAATGGTTTTTACTGAGATCTCCGAACACAGGAATCCAGAAATCTGACAGTCGATCACTTTCACTTTATTAAAGTAAAGATGTTTTGCTCAGTAGTAGTAGCCATAACTGAAAAATCTTGAATTTTTAAAAAGAGAAAATCAGTTTTCCAGCAGGATTTTATTTCCTCACATGCCCAAAAGCTTTGCACTTTCTGCTGCACGAATGCCCTGAATGCATCTTACAGCAGATAAGATCCTGATGCGATGGTGGTGGCTCAAACAAAGCTTCCATTCAAAGAAAGTGAGGAGAAAAAATAATAAGTGGTGTGTGAGTGTTTGTGCTGCATATGGCATTGTTAAAATTGGATTCTTCACATTTTAAATAAACCTGCTGCAGATGTTTCGCACGAGATGCCACCGGGTAGCGACCAGCAGTGATGGAAAGCGATAGTTCTGCTGGCATCCGAGGGCCGTTCTCCTCTAATTGGCGGCCATTTTCCTCAGCTGCCCTTACAGCAGGTAGATCTGCCGTCTTGTTCTCATATTACCTGGGATCCCCCTTAAGTGAGTCATCAGGTTGGATAATAGCAGAAGAGCGGCAGTTTAATGGCGCACAGGGTCGTCCTGGAGGGTCGAAGGTGGGAGGTCAAATGTTGCCATAATCCCAGGCTCCAGGTTCAGCCCATAAATAAGAGCTCAGCAGCTGTGGGTGGGGGGGGGGG
>NW_019525437.1:3650689-3652882 GCF_002814215.2 Seriola lalandi dorsalis
GGGGTGAATGATTTGGAGGGAGGGGGGTATATTTCACCATAAAAGGAAACAGAGTTGACAACTATCCAACCGGTTTATAACCATCGGTGGATTAGCACGTCTGGTGTGGGAGTTGGTGGGACGAAGTAATATGGCAGAATTGTAGGGATTAGTGATGTTGGGGAGAATGAAATTATTCCCACAAGAGATGCTACTGGGCATTCTGTCTGTCCGTCTTAAACGTGTCATTTCTCTTCCACACACACTCAGGCACCAGGTGCTGATTGCTTACAGGCGGTAGGAGTAGAGTTTATTGTTAGCGCTCCATTTCATTTTATGTCAGCTAATATGTTTGTTACAACAGGTAACATGAGACCCAGACTTGCTGGGAAAAAGGCACAGATGAGGTTGAATGATTGTAAAATAAAGAATAAAGTCAAAAGAACAGAAACAATAGAAAAAGTAACTGGAGGTGGAAACACTGGGAAAAGCTACAGAAAAAAGGGAAGGAAGGAAAGACTGTGTGAAACTGCGTGTGTGTGTAGGAGTAAAGAGATGTCTGATTTGAACTTTGTGTACAGGGTTAACCCTTCGATGCAGCTCCCTAACGACTGACAGGTCCGTGGTTTTTATTGCCTTACACTGCATTCATCACACAACATGAGTCAATCTCAGCGCCCCCTCTCTGACAACAAATGACGTACCGATAAGGTCACATTCTTGTGCTTGTTTTGATTGATAAACATGTTTTGATTGGCAGAACAATCTCACAGACAGAGCGAGACCTGCAGGATATCAGGAGCGAGCGAGTGACTGACTGTTTCCTGTATAGACAGGAAGTGAGGGCTTTTATGGGGGCAGTGCATTGATTTCCTAGCATGCCAGGTCTGAGAGCGCAGAGAAAAGAGCTGCTTCCTGCCGAGAAGAATGCCATGCCGGGCTATCTGACTCTCAGCAATCCCCCAACTGAGTGTGAGAGGTTGTGAGAGTGACCTTGGACTGTTGCACTGTGGGTAGAGGTAGAAGAGAGAGGGCATTTTTATTGGGTCGGAGTGGTGGAAAGTGTGTGTCGTTGCCACGTCACTAGTTAACTAGGAGCTATAGGAGTGTATTACAGGATAGATCTTTATCACTGAGGACTAGAAACGCAAGTCCACTCCATTCTTTAAAGGATGTCGTACTTCCAACATAGAAATTTCAAAATAAGACTCACAACAAATGTTACATAGCAAAAGCTACCACAAATATAGTCAGCTGTATACTCGTATAACTGTAACTATGAATGGAACTCAACTCACTAAACTCATCTTTCTTTGATGCAAGCTTTTGAGATTACTTAGGATCTTTACTTGTTTCTTAAAGTGAAAGTTCAGGTTATTTTGACGTGGGGGTTGTGTGAGACAGTTCCACCGCAGAACTGCAGTATTCCTCCGCTCAAGTAGGACCGGTTCAACGGTTCACAAACGGTAGTTCCAAAAGAAGGGGCTGTTTGATGGCAAAAGAAAGAGCTGTTATTATTCAAAATAAAGTGTACATTTCATCTGACATTTTTTTTCTGTGGACATTTTTTTTTAAACGTGGCTAAAACACATGTTTGCAGATATCCCTGTCCACAGCTGTGATGCAGTTGGTCTTCAAATGCAGCGTCCGAAGGATGCAACCCCAGAATTGGGCCACAGCTTTTGTTAAATGATCATATGAAACCCTCAGCTGAGCTCTCCGCAGATTCATAAGACGGCCAGTTAATTGCATAAACTAGGGATTACAATGTACAAGTGCAAATTATTAGGGTAAATTGTCTGTGTAATGGTGACACTGGTCCACAAGTTTGCAAGAGCAGCTTAGTCTGGACATTTGGTTTCATCTTTGTTTCTAGTCTGTTTCGGAGGGTGGATAAAGACTCGGCCATCTTGCTTTGTGTGTATTAGTATAGAGGCTGTGCTGAAACATGTTGATTGAACAAAGATAAACAAAAAGTCTTCCAGCCAGTTAGTTTTCACATTGAGTTGTCGGTTACAGAGGGAGAGATGAAGAAAGTAAAGTAGCATTCCACCACATTAGGACGTCCTGTACTAAGTTTGTTCCCTAGAGACTTCCTCCATCCTTCCTTTCCTCCTTCACCCTCCCCCTCCTCCTTTCTCTCCTTACCTCAGACTCCTCTCTCAACTCTAGTATCATCCTCTATTTCTTAACACCTCTCCCCCTCCCCCCTCC
>NW_019525437.1:3652902-3712214 GCF_002814215.2 Seriola lalandi dorsalis
CTTCTTATCTGCCTGCATCTTTCCCTCCCTCCCTCCTACCCCCTCCTCCCTCTCTTTGTCTCTCCACCCATGGTTCAGGGCTCGAACCCATGTCCTCCTCCCCGACAGCTCCTCCATGTTAGCCGGTGGTCTCTCGCGAGGTCCCGGAAGGATTGATGGTATTCTCCTCCTCATCGTCCAGCGGGCCGGAATAGATGGCTGACGCAATTCTCTCAATTACCTCGGGGAGAGAGCGAGGCCAAAATAAAAAGATAGGAGAGCAGGCAGCCCCTGCAGTGCATTCACACATAGATATTTATGCATATGTGCAGATAGACTGAAAGAAGGACACTCTCTGCATCATCTGTTGGGCTTTGCTCCAGCAAGGCTAAAAAAAAACACTTACTCCAAAAGTCACTCTGTATGTGGTGATTGGCTGTTTACATTCCCTGCACTCTTCCTAGCCCAGCCTCCTCCTCCTCCTCCTCCCTCCCCATCCCTCAGGTCAGGGGTGAAAGGTCAGAGGTTAAAGGCGAGCTTGCGGGCTGCTTCTCCTGGAGGAGAGGAGCTGGTGTTGGAGGTCCCTTCGCCCAGCCCCTCAGTTTAGTCTGAGAGGAGAGCAGCCTCCTCCTACTCCTCCTCCTCTCCTCCTGCACATCTGGCTGCCCCCAGAACGCTCATTTGGAGGGAAAACAAGAATGTTTTTATTTCCCAGGAGAGAAGAAGAACTCCGGAGTGAAACCACAGAGTTAAAACACAGAGAGGCATCTTGGGCCCTCACACAGCCTGCTGCTAGGTTGTGATGGCGAGGAGTTTCTGTACTCTCTCTCATGCTCTCTCTGCCTCTGTTCTCCTTCTCTCTTCTTTGCTCCTTGTCTTTTTCTTTCTTTCTTTATACATGTATCTGTACTTTTCTAATTTTCATAGGCGAAGCGAAGACACCTTGGACCAAGCCTGTGTCCAAATACTTAAGCTCATATACAAACAATTAGCATATTCGCATTAATAAACGTCATCAACATAATACTGAAACATTTATCATGAATGTGTCTGGGAACCGTTAAAAGCCAACACAAACTGCTTATACTGAATTTATCTGTTAACTGGAGGTTGTGGCTGTAGGTTTCAGGCCTGTGTAACAAACCTCAACACTTTCAGTGTTACCGAGTGAAACGTGTCCATTACACAGCTGTCGACGACTGAAAGCTGGCGATGCTCAGGTTCATCGATGATCTTTGATTTGAAAGTTTTTGAACTAAATCACAATTTTCTCAGTAGACTATTGTAGTGACAGCTCATGTGTGACAACATTACAATTAAGACCTTTGTCTTCTTCATGATTTGAAATCAATACTGAAATTCAGGGAACCGTATTTGGTGCAGAATCAAAACGTCTGAAATGATTTTTGTTTTTTTTATTATTATTGAAATTATTATTATTATTTAAAAAGTCGGTCCTCTCTTCTGTCATGCGTGTTTTTCAGCACACTACAGTATAAGAAATGTTTTCTCTACAACTTAATAATTTGGAAAAGAACATTTGATGATATTTTATTGTAGATACAGAAAAGCTTCGTGGACAGATAAGAGGTAGACTTTGGTTTTTGACAGATGAAGACAGGCAGATAATAAGACATCTTTTGTCCGTGTTTTTTGGGTTGTTTTTTTTTTTGTTTCCCATCAAACAGTGATTCACTTTGTTTCAGCTGCAGCCAAATGCAATCAAAAGCCAATTTCTTAAATTTACAAGCAGCTCGCCAACCTTCTCCCTCCCTCGTTCTGTGGAACCTCTCTGATGGTCTTAACACACGTGCATACAAACACACACACACACACACACATACACACACACAGCTGTGCTCTATTACAGCAATGTACAGTAGCCATCTCTCCACCCCTCGCCTGCAGCCCTCTCTGTGACTGTTATTGGAAATGTAGCGCTGCTACGGGAGCAAGCTCATGGTGGATTTATATGACACAGGTGCACGCTCTGGAAAGCACTCGCGTACGCGTGCACGACTACACCCACACTCATATCAGCAGGCACGCGAGTGGACCAGCCCGCAAAGACTGGATCTAATGTCAGCCACTTAATGTCTACACCACTCACAAGTCACAACACACTTCCAACTTACACACGCACGCACACACACACACACACACACACACTCACTCACTCACATATGTGTCTGAACCGCTTAGAGCTGTATCCAAACCAGGCTGAAAGTATCACCCAGCTCCTCTTGTTTCTGCCGCCTGGATAACCTCATCTGATTCTGATTTTGGACTTTGCAGATTGAATATGACAAAAATGTCTTTAATTTTAACTCAATATATTTTCCTCTTTGCCCCCGATGTCTAGATCGCCCCTTTTGTTCTGGGAATATGCCAGGCATTTCCTCCGCGCGCTATCCCAGTTTTCCAATAAGAGGGAGGCCGGAGGTATGTGCCGGGGCAGGCTGGGCTCGCTTTCTCTCTGGCGTTCTGCGATGGCCCTAACGGAGGCAGGAATACCGGGGATACGGTTTCCCCTCTGGAAAACAGACAAAGACATTCCAAAGAGGAACGGCTCGAGTGCCTACACAGCAATAATGTCTGCTTAAAATTCTAGCCACGTAGACTAAACTGCAGTACCTGGATCTCAGTGGATTTAAGACTTTAGAGCAGCAAATGTATCAGTTAAGATTGCCTAGACGTTAAATTCAACAACCCCTAAGTATATTCTCAGAACCCAGAGTGTCTACGCTTGATGGAAGAAATGTACGCTTTAATAAATCTTGCTCCCATGGTATCACTGTTTAGACATAATTTGGATCTCGGGCTGAAAAATTTGAGATCTCTGACCTAAAGAGATTGCTGCTGTACACCCACATGTGGTAATGCAGTGTTCGACATATGTATCTCGTCAGCCCATCCTTTCTGATGTTCATCCCACTATATTGAAGAGCAGAGGGCAGGGAGGCTCCCTGCGCGCCACATGGTACTGATTTAGCCTGTTAAGAGTGTTGATCCCTTCTTTAATGAACAAGCAGGTCACGGCGTTTTCACTTGTGTAAGTTCTTTTTTTGTGTGTGGCACAGGGGTGGGGTTCTGTTGCTTGAGGTTGTTTTGCGGGTCTTCATCTGGATTTGCGGACAGAAATTGTGGCCAAGAATGTGTGTTTGTACACCTCAAATACAGCAGCAGAGTATCGTGTACCATATATCAGTGGCAAGATGAGCTGTGCAGCAGATAGAGAAACCACTGTAGATGCTCCACCACAAATACATCTTTGTTGCTACACGATTAGCAGTATATATATGCAATATATATATATACCTACTACACCTTGACAGGTGGAACTTCAAAAGTACAATTTCTCTTTAACAATACAGGTCAATGAAGCTGAAGGTCTGAAGCAGTTTGGTGAATATTGTTGGAGCTGGAAAGCTTTTATTGTGAAGGAGCTGCGGGCGTGTGATGTAGAGTTTTAGTGTGAAGTTAGCTCATAGCCATGCGGGCTAACACTCAGTAAAAGTTGTATTTATAACAGTTCTTACAAAGCAGAGGAAGACAACCCAAACAGATTTCTAAAAAAATGTAAAAACAAAACAACAAAGAACCTGAAAAACGTTAGAATAGGCAATTCAGAAAAGGTAGATTACAAGAAAATGAACAGATTTTGGTGAGAATAGTACATCTCCAATGCAAAGAGGAGAAACAGCAATGCCTATTTATATATCATTTGGCTGAACCTGTAACAGCCCAGAGTCTGACGTTTATTTGTACTGAAACGACAAAGAGGCTGTCACACACAAATGATGAGCATCTCTTTCTGAATGAAGAGGTAATTGGAGGTTATTTCAGTATGCTAAGAACTGCCCTGGCCCTGGTGGAAACACTTGTTTGTCTTGTTATCATCCTCGACAGCATGTGGCTGGTACTGTTTTCACCTCGTGCGTGCGTGCGTGCGTGCGTGCGTGCGTGCTGTAGCAGGAACTACCACAGAGGTGGAAGGTGAGGACTTTGGCAGGTGTTTACGTGTGTGTGTGAGTCAGTGGACAGATGTTTGGCACCACTGTAGCGTCACAACATGCAAGATGTAATCACCAAAGTGTGTAGTTGAGATCAGAATGAAGGCTGAGTTTGAAGGTGGGTGCAGGTAAACAAATGAATGAGTACTCATGGGTGGGAATGTCAACATGTTGACAGGCGTTGCGGGTGGTGTGTCTCTGGCTTTATAACCACAAATAACTTAAATACAGTAAACAGATACAATTCACATTTCCACTTTTTGTTTTCCTCCTTTTCTTGGTTACATTTTATATCGAGTAGTATTCCATGGTACAACACAATACTTCACTACTGTGACTCTGGTATTAAACCCATCTTTAAAGTTACTATCATTAGCTTATGTGCCTTGAATCATTAATTGAAATCTGACACTTTTCAATCCCACTGTGTCCAGATAGAAACTGAGGGAGGAGTTACATCTAAAAGCTCCAGATGTTAATGGTGTGTTTCAACATGTCATTAAGAAATTTTGTATCTGAAGTGATCGCAACTATGAGTGTTAATGCTAATGAAGTTAAATTAAAGGTCCCATATAGTATAAAGGTAGATGTCCATGTGTAGTTTGATTATAAAGCAGGTCTAGGTTCTATATTAATACTGTGAAAGTATCAAAGCCTCAGTCCACAGAAATTGTATTCAGAAATTGAGCCTTAAAACCAGCCGTCAGGACTTCTGGAACTTTGTGATGTCACAACAAAGCAGTCACTGCTCTCAGCCCTGCCCCAAGCCCCACCCACCTGGACCCACCAGATGGTTTTTGGTTCTTAAAACCACAAATATATCTTCTTATGGATCAACACTTCAAATAAATCACAGGAGACGAGGGAAATATGGAGCTTTAAATCATGCTTACCTTCTGCCGATTCAACTATCCAATTAACAACAGAGATATCATTCAGTAATTTGATGCTGACACTGTCAATCATGCCGAATAAATCTTCCCACCATAGGGTCTTTGTGTGGTTGCGTGTACATACGGTAACTGTCAGTGTTGATTCAGCCGCGAGAAAACTGTTTATCAGAGGCTTTTAGCAGGGAAGACAGCCATGCATTTAACTGTTACCACACCTGTATGATGTCATGACCACAGGTGTTCCTCAGCTCTTTTTGGTTGTGTGTTTATCAGATGCTTATCTGTCAAGGGCTGTTTTGCAGCTATTTTTTTTCTTTTTACATAGCTTTGTGGGTGTGCATTTTAGCAAGAGAAAGACAGAGGAACATACTGTAGATGCTTATCGGCGTGGCCTAATCACTACCATGTGCTTTTATGGCCACTTGCTTTTATTCGTTGAGGCTGTTGGAATTCCAGCAATTAGCCTCCCTTAAATTTCCAACATGGCCCCTAGTGTTCGTCACATAAACTGTCCCACTGAAAGAGGACCTGATCCAGTTCTTGTCTCTTTGACAGCGCCTGGGGCTTTTACTGCCTCGGAGCTCGACCCGCTCACTCCGGTGGTCCGCAAGCCTGGGAACCAGCCTCTCTGCTCAGACACACAGACACATACGCTCTGAGGAGGAAAAAAAAAATGTTACTTGAGATCATATTTCCTTTGTTCAAAATGATCTCCTTTCATTTTTATTTTGGTAGAAGGCAGAGCGGCAGATTGCGAGTTTCTGTTTAATTTGGCGTGGATTATTATTTTGCCTAATTGGCTTTTAACGAGGTTTTAACTCAAGTATGTAAAGAAGCCGGTCTGGTTCTATACCACCCACCCGCAAGGTCCACTCAAGGTTAACCCCATCCAGATCTGCATCTTTGCTCCTCTGTTCTTCCTCCCTGTGCCCCCCTCTTTAACTTTCTTTTTCAAAATGTCATCATGGAAATCAAATACATGAACAAAGCAGGTTGTGCAGCATCTTACAGTGCATTGACAGTGTGTCAGTACAGTTTACTTAAAATATTCTCATTATATTCTACTTACTATTTACTATTTACAAGCTCTTACATTAAAACTTAGTCATCATTTCAAATATTAAACAACTTAACTGCATACAAATCAGTTAAAAGTTACAACATTAAATTGCTTTGTATATATAACAATATAACAGTCTGAAAGTGGAATCTCTGCATTACAAGTGCAAGGTTTTTCTCATAATACTAAGCTGTACTTTTACTTAAACCTGCATTAATAAATTTTTCGGCCACTTGGGGGCAGTGCAACCAGCTGTAAACACAACACTGACGTATTACCACTTCATTAAATTGGCATGGCAAACGTTTTACCTAAGTTTCCAGCAGTGGGGAGCAACACTTCCATATTTCCATATTTTGGTTTTAAGAACCAAAAACCATCTCAGTGTAGTTCTCCTCTCTCAGGCTTCTCTCTGGAGCTCTAGTAACAAGAGGTCGGTGAGCCAATCAGAAGAGAGGAGGCTCTGAGCCTCTCTTCTGATTGGCTGACTGTTTTCTGAGTGATCAACCTTTATTGTGACATCACAAAGTTACAGAAATCCTGACGGCTCATATAAAGGCTCAGTTTCTGCATTTCTCTGTGGACTGAGTGCTTTGATACTTTCACAGTATTAATATAGAACCTAGACCTGATCTATAATCAAACAACACATGGAAATCTACCTCTATACTATAAGAGACCTTCAAGTGTCCTTTTAGCTCGGTTTTCCATCTCCTGAGAAATATATCTGGCTCCGCTTTGTTCAGCCAGCAAGTTGCTCATTGGCTCTCTGCCATCTGGTACCAGGCAGGCAGTGTACAGTGGGTTTATCACAGCTTTTCCACTGAAAAATGTCTGCCTACTGTGGCCTGGAACTGGCTTTATGAAAACAATGACACTGATAGTGGGCTGGAAAACCAAAACACTGAACTGAAAGTCACTAAGACATAAGACGTTATCAGAGCATACCCCTTTAACATTTGATCCGTTGTTAAAATAAAAATGTTGAACAGATGATTAATTGTAAATTAAAATTGCTTAAATTTTATTATATTCTTTTATTTGACAGTATGGTATTAGATTTCTCTCCTCTGACCAAAGCAACCAAACAACAAAAAGAAAAAAATAATTTAATAAAACAATTTA
The DNA here is from genome assembly GCF_002814215.2 of Seriola lalandi dorsalis. NCBI lineage: Eukaryota > Metazoa > Chordata > Actinopteri > Carangiformes > Carangidae > Seriola > Seriola lalandi. The sequence continues at coordinate 3,659,973 of NW_019525437.1, forward strand.
AAGCAAACAACAGTTTAAGGGGCTGTCAAAGTAAGTTACTGTATGTCGCCTATCCAATCTGTAATTTATTCTCCTCTGTCTCTCCTCCCTTGGGAATATCCCTCTAGTTCAGCTACCACGTCATCTGTTTGGCTCTTTCCATTTGCATAAATCACTACCAAATAAAGGCTTGATAGCTGCTCGTGTTTATAAAGTGAACCCACAGTTTGCATGTGTCCTCTTCAATCAGAGAAGCAGTTTTGCACAGTAATGATATATTTTTTATCAGTAACAAGTAGAGTCACAAAGGGCAATTTTGACTTCAGCTTTATAGCCTCTCATTCATCCTTTAAATGGCAGATTTAGCTCTAATTGTTACAGAAAGATCTTCCACTTCCTTCCGTTATATAAGGATTAGAAGTAATGTTTGCTGTTTTTATTGTGGAGGTGTGCCAGTGGCTTTGATTTGCTTCCCAGCATCAGTCAGGTTTTGGAAGAGTTGACTTTACACGACAACATGATCCTGTCTGCAAAGGTAATGGAGGCTGAGAGCGCCAGCTGTAGGTTGCAATGGAAAAGTTAAGGGAGATTTAGAGCGAAAAATGGAGGAATACTGCGGAGTAATAATCTGAGTGTTGGTGCCTGTGTGGATAATAAACTCATTACCACACATACAGACAACGAGAGAAGCTTTTATCACAGTTTACTGATACATAAAGAGCCATTGTTGTTGTTGCATTAGTGCCTCACTCGAGCCGCTGCCTCCCTCTGAGTCTAAACTGTTATCTTATCAAAACAAAGGATTCTTTGAATATTTAGATTCAGGGAAACACCCTCAGGCAATTGTGTGTGTGATAGGAAGGAAAATATTTCCCACTAAGTCTCAGTGAGTGTGCCTGGGGGAAACTCAAAAACACTCCTGTCGTTTGTTCTGCATCGCGCTCACTGCCAACTGTCGCTCGCGTACAGAAAGTGCTTTTGTTTCTTGTGAATTGTTGAGCTTGTTTGCAGTCATAGTTAGAGGAGTGTTCCAGTTAGTGTGTGCGGAGCACTTTTCTGTGTTTTGAGGCTTTTGTACAATAACGTGTGGTGTAGAGACAGAAAAGAGATTGTGTTTTATGTTTGGGAAACAGAAAGTGAATTAGAGTGACAGATTTTTTTTTTTCAGAGTACATACCTCAGATCACACTGGCTCTATTGTTCTGAGGCTGGGTGCACAGATGAATTATTTAACCCTGTGTTACTACACTGCTGGAATGACTTTATAGTTTGGTCTACAGTGCTTTTGTGCATGTGTTGATGATGTGCAGTGTGTGTGTGTGCGCAGGTGCACATTTTCATAACTCAGAATGTTTATGCATGCTCATACAGCTGAAATGCTGGAAACTCGGGGCTGTAGATGCCAAGGCCTTCGGCCAGCAGCGGCAGATGAAGTATTAAGTGGTTCCACTGATTTATGCAGCATTACAGAGAGTTTGACAGAAGTTGTACTCGACCGTGATGAGGAAACAATGAGGTTTCTGGATAAAATTTATTAGTATACACATACCCGCATGCATCAAACACATGACCACCCACCTGTTCGCTGGTCGGCAGCTTACCTTTCCTTTTGAAAGTGTTCCGCTGAATTTAAAATCAGGCTTTTTAAAAGTTTGAGCCTGTTACCAAAATTTAACCATCCCCCAGCAGGAGCCTCTCCTTAACAGAGATTACCCGCCGGTCTATCCTCTGGCTGCACCAGCCCGGCAGCCCGAAGAGTTACGATCGTGTTGAAAGATTCTGCAGCACGTGATCTACGGCCAGTGCCAACGTTCAGTGCCAGTGCAGGAAACATTGGACCTTGGGAAACATGTGTGATGAATTTCATGCACATGATCAAATTTCATGTCCTGTCACTGGCCGACAATTAATGATCTTTTTCTTTTTTTCAATCTGAACCACAATCTTTACCAAAAGTGTTTTAGTTGCATAACGATTACCAAACCGAAACCACTCCGTACTTGCTGTGCTCTCATTTCCCGTAGATGTGAATGTAATAGACTGGCACCGTTTCCATGGTGTACCCCACCTCTCACTCAGTGGGATTGGCTCCAGCCCCCAATGCAACCCTCAAAGGAGAAAGAGCATAGCTAATAGATGGATGGATGATATTGTACTAATAAATATGAATTTAGAAGGTCATAGAGGTGTAATCTGGGGTTTAGTATTGTGACAAAAAGTGTGTTTAACTCTCAAAAAGCAGAGTTTAAATGGATTGTAATTGCAGTTTCGGCCATTTTCAGCTTATTCAGGTTTCCAAAACACGTTTACAACACAACATATTCATAGGTCAGTAATAACAAGGACAAGAAAACGAAGTGGTTGCTTAGTTAAAAGGGATAAAGAAAAGAAAAACAAGTTAAGGTTAAGGGTTAAGGTAAGTCAAGGCTCCTTTGCAAAGTTAAATCACTCGCAATCCAGGAAGACCACCATCCAACATTTTGGAACTGCTGCCTTAAAACATCAACAATCAGCTGTGCATGTCAGTATTTACCAGTCTAACTCTGCGGTTCTTTCACTCTCAACCCTCAAATTCATCCCACTTTCTCAGGAGGAAGAGGGGCCGTCCTCTGAGATGAAGACTTCCTGTAGCGACTCCCACTGCAGCTCCACAGGAAGGGTTGGAGCAGAAGTGTAAGGGCAGAGTTAGTGCACCCTCAGGCACCGTCACTGGGATGGATCCGTTTAGTTTGGCGGGAGGAAGGCAGAGACGGTGGGAAGGAACATGTAGAACACGAGAGAGTAGAGAGAGAAGGAAAGAAATCCGGTCTGGTCTGTGCCGCCTTTGGTCCTGATAACATCATGGACCTGAAAGATCCCACAAGTTGAAGCTGATTGCAGGACAGTTTGATGGGACTGACATCAGGGTTGTGAAGGGCGAGATCATTATGTTTTTACAACATCGTCATCAGCTGTAACTTTGCACGTACATGATGACCATGAATGCACCGTACTGGTCTCCCTTCAGGTTTATTGCATCTCTCTAATGTTTCTGCAGTGGCGGGGGTGATGTACAATGCTGGGACCACTTTATCCACTACAGCAACTCCGGTCAGAGAGTGAAGGCACACACAGGGAACAGCTCTCGCTCTTTGTTCTTTGTTTGGAATAAGACGATTGGCAGCAGAACAGATACATCTTCAGTATAACACTGCCATGGATGATGAATGATCTATTGACTGAATGAATTGAACTGGGAACGCTTTACTGTAAGACAGAATAAAATATGCAATATTTTTTAAACAGATTCAGATACTGAAGGCACCAGGCTTCATCGCTCTAGCAATATACCATGATGGCTATTCAAACAAAAAATAGCGAATAGAATAGCTTAGTTAGCATTCCACACACACACACACACACACACACACACACACATGTAACGCATGCACTGTAACATGGCTAATTGGCTAGCATTAGCTCAACCAAGAGTGAGTCAAATAACACACATTGATAGAACCAGCTCAGAAACATAGAGGTCAAGGCCGCGTAACAGAACCTACATACAAAAGTGAAATATATGAAATAATAACTTACAGTTTTCACAAACGCACTCTTTGTTCACGAAGGGAAAGCAGAAGCATCACTGTTGGTTACTATAGTAACTCCCTTACACTAACTCCCAAACCCTATGACCCTACAGTGCAACCTGGCTGACCAAAAGGCCGCCTGGCTAAAAATAACAACACAGGACCCAGGATAACGAAATAACAGGGGGCTCATAAGGAAAAACAGCAGGGAATTTACAACACTGTGTGAGAGAATACACACACTAAGAGGTGTGTATAAGTTTATACCACAGCAACTTACCACAGGAATAGTCATTTTTATTCTTAAAGTTTGTTTGTAGTCACTTTAGCTGTCGGTAGTTTCATCAGTTATTGTTAACGGACAAGAAAGCACACAATAGAAATAGCTGCGGAATTATTTTCCATGATCTTGGGAATAAAATTTGTTGAGTTGCGGTTGAGTGTGTGCCAGAGTAATGTTGAGGGGTCAAGTTTGGGGGCTGTGTTATGTGATTCTGCTGAATTTTATAGAGCCTCATTGACATAAGTGGAGAGGTAACACCTCTCTGTCAAAAGCTGAACAGATAAAGAACATATAGGAAAACTTACACTAATTTAGTGTGTGTTTGCAGTGTGGTGCCACCGGTGGAAACTGACTGTCTGTCAGCTGGAGCTGTTATGAGTTAACTCTGCTCTTAACTCTGATACTGTACCAGTCTGACTCTCCCTGTGTATTTCAATGGGTAAAAGTTCAGACTGTGAGAACCTTTGGCGCCCAGATTGCCGTTGCCACGAGAAGAATTTGCAAAGGTCAGCATGAAGCACTGAAAATGGCCGCTGCTTGTTGTACCCCTCTGGGTGTCTGGGCTGTGGAACAATGTGGAACAACAGCCACAAGACTGCACAAGAGTCGCTCCTGAACAGCTCCAATACAAACACAACCCCTCTCTCTCTCTCTCTCTCTCTCTCTCTCTTTCTCGCTCTCTCTCTCGCTCTCTCTCTCTCATATAGCCAGGGGTGAGGCATCTGTTTCCTATGCTCAACATGTGGAGGCACTACATTCAACACACACACACACTCTACTGTTTACACTACTCCTGTCTTATCTTACACACTGGACACATTGCAGGAACATTTCAAAAACACACACCTCTGATGGGCCGACAGAACGTGTATGTGTGTGTGTGTGTGTGAGAGAGAGTATGTGTGCGCGTGTGTGTGTGTGCACGCACGCAGAGCGACCATGTGGAATGTTTTGATGACACTAACTGGTAATCGCTTGTCCTTTTCAGTGTCATTTGGCCCTGAGTTTATGTGTTAATGTCCTGATGCTATCGGCTCAGTATCAACAGCGACACCGCTTTCATCTGATCTGGTCTCCCTGCTGATAACACGTGTGTGTGTGTGTGTGTGTGTGTGTGTGTGTGTGTGTGTGTGTGTGTGTGTGTGTGTGTGTGTGTGCATTAAGTATTCAGCTGACTCAGACTCTTTCAGTGTCATATTTGCTATTTAAGTGCTAGAAAATTGGGGTATTAAGTGTTAGTGCTGCGATGCATGACGGCCACATCCTTGTCTGTGTATGTGTTTGTTTTGCCGGGCACTGAAAATTGTAACAGTACATTTTTGTTGACAAACTATTAATATGATGGTTTCTAAGAAAATCTATAAAGATACAACATTTATTTTACTGAGAAACCAACCTGACAAAGTTACGAATTTAAAAACCTTGACAAAAAAAACAAAAACGGAAAATATAACCATAAAGAAGTTACTTAACTCACCCAGTCAAAGGGTCGACCAGTTGAACTCCCTATTAAAAGACTGCAGTTGAATGTTTGTGTGCTTTGCTTGCTTGTCAGTCAACATTAAGATCCTCAATTTGAGACAAGTTCTCAATACGGCGTGAAATTTAACTTTAACACAAATATCCTCGTTGGGTTTGGCGTCAGTGCCGATTTTCCAGCCAGTTGGTAGAGAAAGCAGAAACAATACGCAGACACGCTTTGCCTGTCGCCCTGTCAGAAGAGAGAGATTTATGCGGCCATGCAGATTAAATATGTGTTGGGAAGGTAATTCTGTCTACTTGTGACTGCAAGTTAAAACTGTTCTGATCATTGATATGATTGAGAAGCAAAAGATAATCTCTCATTTGGTTGAAATATATAAGAAAGAAGTACGTGACAAAAAATGGCTAATTATTAGATAAATATGACAAGTAAATTTGAATAAAAATGCTGTATCATGTTTCGGGACTAAAATATAATTTATAGAAAATCGACCAAAATTTAAATTAATTAATAATTAATAGACTAAATTTAAATCCCTGCCAAAGTCAGCAGGTGTGTGTTTACTGTCAGCCATCGTGTGTAACGGTTTTGTGCACAATGCAAATGTGGTGTCAGAGCATAACTGAACCGCCTTCAGGTGCGTGTCAGTTTTCCTTACTTCCTCATATCAAGTTTTCATCCTCGTCTTTTCTTGATCTCTTTCTCCCCACCTGCTTATTTCTCTCCTCCACTTAATCCTCTCTCACTTTATCCAACTGCCTTTTCTCCGTCCTTCACCGTTTCATGCGTGTGACTGGCTCTCTGGGAGTTTTCTGTGTAAATGTGTTAATGACGTGATGGGAGCTGGAGGATGAGGCTGACAGTGGCAGCAGGTGAGGGCAGATAGCTGATTTGAAAATAAATTCCCACAGGAAACTTAGTAAGTGCTCATGTGTTTCAGGAAACGCTGAGTGTGTGTGTTTGTGTTTGTGTGTGTCTGTGTGTGAGTGTGTGTGTGTGTGTGTGTGTGTGTGTGTGTGTGTGTGTGTGTGTGTGTGTGTGTGTGTGTGTTTCATGGCTCCCCTCGCTCCTGCTGCAGTGGTCAGATAACGTTAATGAATCAACAGTCACTCTGAAGAGAGATAAAGAGGACGGAGGATGGAGGGGGATTTTATCTGTTTTTAAAATATTATGTTGTACCCATTTCGTGTTTTGTGAAAATGATGAATGTGCAGTTTCCCAGCTGTCCCCAAAGGCCCCCAGTCATCTCACCAACCTGCACCTCTCTCTCTCTCTGTGTGTGTCACCCAGCACTTTATCAGTGTTGTCTCAGTTTGTGAAGATAAGGACAACAACCCATCAAACAAAGCACTGATTTTATAAAACATCAGATTAGGTTAATGGACATCCTTGTTGAGCCTACAGTGTTTTAACATTTAACACTTATTCCTTCTGCCTGGACAATATTTTAAACTTGCGTATCAAAGCAGAGATCTGCAAGAATGATACTGATGATGAAATGATACTGCATCATCTGCTGTGGTGCCACTGTTGATGTGAAAGGGCCATTGTTGGGCTCCCCAGATTTTATGCCATAACTCTCCAGAAAAAGAAGTGCTCTCCGAACTGTTTGTGTCAGATGATTACTGACCTGCGGCCCCCCCCCCCAGGCCCACCTAATCAATCCAACATGGCCCTCGTTTCGACCGCAGCCCACAGTGGGCCCGTGGCCCCTGCACTTCCATAAATACACTAACAGTTTTCTTAAATACGTGACAAAATACCGTTAAAGTTTACAGGCTGGGGGGTCTGTGTGCACCCTGCTTTTCACCAGGGGAGGGGTCACTCTTCCACCTGCAGTGGAGAATTGAGGAGGAGGGAGAAAGGAGGAGGATATAGTTGCATAAAAACTCAAATGGGCCGTTGAAGTCATTCACACACACATACACACACACATTTGTATTTCATACACACACCTGCTCTTGATTGTCCAATTTGTAAGCACTGTAGTGGCCGCAGGGGAGCAGAGAAACAGTAAACAGGCTGATAGCATCTCAGATGAGATCACCGCGGCTGGAAACATATTCTGAGCAGAGAGACGGAGCCCAGCATAGAAACACACACATGTACACACATACTGTACGGCTGTGAAGAGGAAAGCAGGCATTGTTCTGACTGATAGACAAAAGGCAGTGGAGCGTTTATGAGCACGATGTGCGTTCAGGCCAGTTTACCGTGTAAACGGAGTCTCCTTCTAACAGTGCTGCTCCTTGAGGTCGGGGTTCATTTGTCTGTGGGTCAGAGGTCAAGCTCAACCTGTCGAGGACGTCTGGAAATTCAATTCACAAAGACAGTTTGGCTTGACAACCGTACAGTTTACTGGCCACCCCCTTACTCTCCTCTGCTTCTGCTTTCTCACTTAAACCTTTCAAGAAGTAAAAAAGAATGACTTCCATTGAGTCTGTCTCTCTTTCATTTCTTCCCTTTTGTTCCACAAACAAACAAACATTGTTCTGTTGATCTGTACATCTGCTCTGTCTGATTCCACTTTCCCATGCTGTTATCAGCTTCAGATTTCGTGGAAAGACTAAAAATATTATGAACCCAACCCACACACACACACACACACACACACACACACACAAGCTGCATCTGTCTCCTGCTATCTGACTTTCTGTTGCAGCCAATCACATTACACTGTCACTGATAACAAAACATATGTAGACTTAGCTTCCTGCATTGTGTATTTTGTTCTGTGCATTTCACACATACTCTGGGTCGGCTTGAGTGGGGATCCTTCCAAGGAAATGACAAAAAATATTATTTTTCTTTGTTGTTGTTGTTTACTAGTGTTATTATAGCTTTTTAAATCTATTTTATTGTATCTCATTGTCAGCTTGTCCTCTTCTTTCTAGCTCATCAGTCTGTGAAGCACTTTGAACTGCACTAACCTGCATGACAAGTGCTGTACAACTAAGTTTGATTGAATGAATTGAAAAAACAAGACAAAATTTACACTTTGATTTCCCCATCACTTCTTTAGGATGATTAACCAAGTTAGTTAGTTAGTTAGTTAGTTACCAACCAAGTTGCATGGGAGCTAAGCTACTAATTTTGTACTGATCAAAGTACAAAAAATGACAAATGCAATACAAATAATTCATTAAAAATAAGTTTAAGTCATAACGGGAGATCTACGTTCCAATCCTCACCTATGGTCATGAGCTTTGGGTAATGACCGAAAGAACGAGATCGCGAATACAAGCGGCCGAAATGAGTTTCCTCCGCAGGGTGGCCGGGCGCAGCCTTAGAGATAGGGTGAGGAGCTCGATCATCCGGGAGGGACTCGGAGTAGAACCACTGCTCCTCCATGACGAGAGGAGCCAGTTGAGGTAGTTCGGGCATCTGGTGAGGATGCCTCCTGGACACCTCCCCGGGGAGGTGTTTCGGACATGTCCCACCAGGAGGAGGCCTCGGGGCCGACCAAGGACACGCTGGAGGGATTATATCTCTCGGCTGGCCTTGGAACGCCTCGGGATTCTCCCGGAAGAGCTGGTGGAAGTGGCTGGGGAGAGGGCCGTCTGGACCTTTTTGCTGAGGCTGCTGCCCCCGCGACCCGGATCCGGATGAGCGGGAGACGACAACGACGACTAAGTCATAATAGATAGGAACTAGAGCAGCAATTAGCAATTATTTTCATTCTGTTGAATTAAAAATATTTGCTATAACAGAGAAAAGCAGCAAATCCTCACATATAAGAAGCTTAAACCAACGAATGTTTCACTTTTTTTTTTTTTTTAAATAAGTTGTTTTACCGTCCAGCTTGGAGATGTTTTTCCGACCACTGTATATATTCTGTCTCTCTGCAGATGTTTCCCTCTCTAGGAAGTGAGTGCTCTGATATTACATTCTGCCGGCAGTTTGTGGTGTACGTTGAAAGATATATAAGTAAATCTAAACATTCAGTTGGTCTGTGAAGTCGAGAGGCAGCGTTCACGTCGCCCTCCCCCCGCTGATGTTTGTTTTTCTTCCTGCCTCTTCAAAGAGAGCAAAATAAATAAAGTGCTTTTCTGGCCCAGCATCACTCGTCCCCCTTTGCTATCGATACCTTCTCTCTGACAGCCGGGGATGTGTGTCCGTGTGTGTGTCCGTGTGTGTGTTTGTGTGTCTATGTGTGAGAGAGAGAGAGAGAAGAAATGGGTTACAGTATGTTAAATAAAGCACAGAGAATCTGAAGTGACTATTTTAAACACCTTTCACATCCTCTTTAGCCCCTGTCACTGTCTATTCATAACCCAGCTATGACAGATTAGCTATATTTAACGTGACTTAAATGGTGTCTGTGGGTATTTGTGTGTGTGTGTTTGTGTGTGTGTGTGTGTGTGTGTGTGTGTGTGTGTGTGTGTGTGTGTTCCTGCCCCCCTTTTCCCCCCAAAAATGGTAACACACCCACACCAAATGAGAAGACTCCTTTGAGAAATGTGTTTCACATGTTCTCACGGTGTAAAAATGACGCTATCGCCCGAGCTCCAAGAATCAGCTGCTCTGTCCACATTATATGGAGCTGGGCCCAACCTGTGGGTGGGTGTGTGTGTGTGCGTCTTCATGTGTGTGTGCATGCATGGACGATGTCGTTTCTCAGTGCAGTTTAGGCTTAAATAGTGAAAGACGGTCTTTATGGGACCCCTTCCCTCCCTCTGGTGAAAACATGGAAAGATTGTTTACTGAGGACTAACTGTTCATACAGCCAGAGGTCACAGTCAAGTTCAAGTGTGTGTGATTGTGTGTGTGTGTTTGTGGACTTCCCCATGCATGTGGCTATGTTTAGATGTACAAACACGCTGATAATATCAAAGGAATGGGTGCAGGCTTGATTGATGCTCTCATATCAGTTGGAGGTGGGCGAAGGAATCTCTCGTCTTCCTTTACAAACAGTCTTTTGCTTCTTCTGTCTACATGTTTATATCATCTGTAAGATATTGTTGTCTCAGGTTGGAGCTGTCGTGTACGATAAACATCCAGTGTTTTAATCAGCAGCAACAGTGGGTTGTTGTGAGAAGAACAGAAGAAGAGCTGTGTTGAAAGTGAAGAGGATGAGATGAAAACACTGAATTTAAGACCTCAGAAATGATATAGTGACTTCTTACTATCAAATATGTCGGCAATACATCGTAGGAAAGCATTTGAACTGCAATCAGCTCTCGTTCTGTTTGCTACACATGCTAATAAAGAAGCAAAAAACAGTAGCGAAGTCAATATAGAGTTTTATTATGTTCTTACATCTCGTCAGACTAAAAACATTACTGTCATTATCAGTTAAGTTAGGGATGAAGGCTATATCCACACTCAAAGGTTTTTATTGTAAAATGATGTTTTTAACACAAAAACAATCTCCGTCCAGACGAAATGATATTTCCTCTAACATGCGTGAAAACACACATCACATGACTGTTTGTGATTCGTTATCCGTGAGTCTGATGCCGTTTGTTTTATTCTGAAAACGCGTCACGTGATAGGAGCGTGACGAATCAGGGAAGGATATGTTGTGACCGATGATATCCAATCAGGAAGTGAATGTGGTTGTCTTCGTCATTGTTTCCAAAAGTCTCACTTTCTGTGAAAAGTGAAAAGTGATATGTTTTATAACTACAGCTTAGTATCAGTCCATCCGTCCGTCCCTCTGTCCCATTCTTGTGAATGCAATATCTCAAGAACACCTTGAGGGATTGAGGGAAGGTGTCTGAGCTGCTTGTTTATTGCACATTGTGGCAGTCAACTTCTTGCAACATGAAAACATAACAACTTTGCAGGGAGACGTTAAATTCATGTGGGAATTGATTTATCTGCTCCTTTTAAAAAAAAAAAAAAAAAAAAAAATCTGGGTTAACATAACGAACCATAAATTTTGCTATTGCTACATAACTAAAATTAGCATTCACAGCTGTTTACCTCCCAGTCGAAGAAATGTTGAGCGTTCAGCATTAAACTTACTTCCTTTATTCACCAACAGCTGTCTCCAGAGGTGGAAAGCAACCCTGTTGTTTTGCTTCTATTTCTATCACTTCTATTCTTCTACTGAAGTTAGCATGCTAACCAGCTAGCCCAAGCACAGTCAGTCAGTCTCTATCACTTTACAATACCGAGTCACAAGTAGGTGCTCAGAAGACATATAATACCTCTTGTCTTAATGCAACGATGGCCGAAGTGCTTGGCAAGACTGGTGAGTAAACGGCTGTTAATGCTAATGTTAGCTATGTAGCAATAGCAACTTACAAATAGCTCCTTTAAATACAGTATACCGTCTGCTAAGTTACACTGACAGGAGTGATTTAGTTAAAAAAAAAAAGTTGATGTATTCCTTAAAGTCGTCTTTCCCTTGGACACAGTTGTGATTTAAAACCCACCAGAGGCATTACTGTGTGAGAGAGATGTTTTGGACTGACTGTGATTGAGTGAAATCTCCCTCGTCTGTCAGACTGTGTGACCTCTTCAGGGTAACAGGCTGCTGTCTGTGAAAGAGCATCCTCTGAGGTTAACCACCGCCGTGTGGCCCGGCCAGCAGAACATGGTCAGAGTGAAACAGACAACGCCGAGGTGTGGTCATCTCTGCGTCATCCCGACCGTGTTACAGCAGGGTGTGCGTGTGTGTGTGTGGGTGTGTATGTATGTGCGTGTGCGTTCAGAGTGAAGTCAGACTGTAAATATAGCCCTGTCTGTCTTCAGCTCAACGTTCAGACAGTCTGTGTCTGACGAGGAAAAACGCTGCAGTCTCTGACTTTTTTGGTCAAAACACAACAGGAGAGAGTGGAGGGAAGGAGGGTCAGTGGGGGTGAGGAGGAGGAGGAGTGGGAGAATGAAGAGAGTGTGTGTGTGTGGGTGGGGGGGGTAAAAGGGAGGGGGGGTTAATAATTTCAGCCATCTCTAAAAATAGGGGCTCTGTAAAAGAAAAAAAAGCTGTTCTGCTAAAAATCACAGCTCCATAGCAGCCATTTGGATGATGTGTGCTCCCTGAGGTGGAGCCTGGGAAAGTTAGCTGTGCGTACTAGCGTGTGTGTGTGTGTGTGTGTGTGTGTGTGTGTGTGTGTGTAAATGTGTGTGTGTGTGTGTCCTAAATTGATTGATTGAGGGTCTTAGTTGCATTTACACAAAGAAGAGTTGGAAAGTTCTGTTTCGACTGATATGGCCTGCCCTGGTTTAACCTAGTTTGGTTTGCCCTGGTTTGGTCTGGTTAGGTCTGGTCTGGTTTGTGGCTCAGCCAAATCCACCCCTGCCCTTCACTGACTCACTACAAGACCATCAGGGATTGTGGGACGTAGGCAGACGCGGAGATGAAAAAAAAAAGCCCAGTCCTTATACGAGCAGAGAGATGGTGGTCAAACATAACTGAGTAAAGTCGCATAAAATATGTTGGAAAGGAAAACTCATTTGTTGAAAACTTCTCTTCTCAGGAACTCGGGGAATGTTAGCCCACCAGTCTCCATTTCAGTGGTTTTCCAACTTGATATCTGGTCCCTCTGGCTGCCTGTAAAAAGCATGCAGGCCTTCATTGTGCTAAACTGAGATCCATTTAAATGTTATTTTTACCAGCTGGTTTATCTGTACTGGTTTATAATGGGTGGCAGGACTTAGTCACTGAGCCTCAGACTGAATGTTTCTGCTGGCCCAATTTGAGAAACATATTTTTTTGTGTGTGTTGTTACGTTGTTAAGGGCAATCACCAGAGACTAGTGTGCAAACTCATGTAAAAGGAAATATTGTTTCATGCAACATAATGGCATTAAACAGTCTGAACAGTCTTTGAATCTAATGAACCTGCTACATTGTTATTTTAAGGACATTAACTTTATATATGGTTTCTGTCACACTCTGTAATTTCCTTTTTTATTAGCCAAGACAGTGATGAATGTAAAGTTTAACCCCAAATATTTATATAGTCAATTCTTTTCAATAATGTACATTATATGGTATAATAGGTTACATGTAAGCACTATTGAGTGTGCATCAATTATAAAAGCATTAGAAGCTTGTATTTGATTTATTTGTTCATTTGTTGCTTTAGACAAAAATATTAGTATTTAGTTTTTTTTTGTGTTTGTACTTTAACACATGAATCATGAATTTTCATTCAACAGTAGCCTTTGTTAGATATATGTTTGTGGTTCAATTTGTGATAAGGTCTTTGAATCCCATTTTTTGTGGACTATAAAACAGTCGGGCTGCTTTTTAAAATTAGCAGGTATCAGTTATAATACTTGCAATGTGGAATTGAAACCCTTTTTATTACCTTACTTAAGGTAATATCACCATTTTTTAACCATACACTTTAAATAAAGACGGACGTAGCCGCCGTGACGTCACACACTGGTTTTTGAAGAGAGGCTTTGAAGCTCAGAGTTGGCTGCTCCACCGTTGCCATCTTGGCAGTGCCTGACTCCGCCCCTAACTCCCGGCTAATCCAAAAATGGTCAAAGAGGAGGGGTGTGTCGAGCCAAGACCTCGGTGCATGCTGTTTTTTGGCAAGAAAATGCTTACCCACCTGTCACTCAAAGTGGCAGTGGTTTTGTACCAGGCTGTAAACATGTTTATTTCTGCTGTAAGGTTGGATATTTTAACATGGGAGTCTATGGAGACTGACTCACTGTTGGAGCCAGACTCTAGTGGTCATTAGAGGAACTGCAGTTTTTTGTTACTTCAGTGTTGGCTTCATTTTTCAGCCCCGGAGGTTGCCGCTTGGTTTTAACCCACACTATACTTTTTCTATTTGACAAAATATGACTGCTCACTTCACCTCCTGTAAAATAAAAACACTGACAAAATAAAGTATCGTCTAAAATTTGAAAGGTTTTCTGATTCAAATCAGGAAATATCTGATTACTTGTTTGACACATTTTTGGTCAGTGCTCAAAAACACAATAAAAAGCATCAGAAAAGGAGAAGTTGTACTTCAGACTTGTCTTAAACAGCCCCTCCTCCCTGCACCACCCACTCCATAGTGTCAAAATGTTTGTACTGATGTGGACTGTCTGTCGGTGTTGTGTTCTGCTGTGGAATCGTTATGTGATATGCTGTTTAGAGAGGCAGGGAGGACTCAAATCATCTGGTTTATGGGATGCCACTGTGCATATTGATAGAGTTACGTGTATCCTGTCAGTCCCAGAGTTGTAGGATGTGTGTATGAATGGACGTGTGTTACATGTGTTACAGCGCGGGCAGTAAAAGAACAAAAGGATCCTTTGAGTGCAGAGTTTCAGAGGAAACTGTCAGACGTGTCTGCGCTTCTCTAATCCGGTGTTTGGGATTATCCTGCACTGTTATGGAATGCTGTTTAACACACACACACACACACACACACACACACACACACACACACACACAGGTAATTTCATACACTCAGGTGACAATGCTGTTGTACCAGCTTGTCAAATGGCTGTAAGCGTAAACTGTCTACGTGATGAAGACGGTGCTTGTCCCGCCTCTTCTCTCTGAGCCCGGTTGTCTTAAATTACGTGTTTTATATTCTGTAATAACATATTTGACATGATGATGCAAACACAATGACAAAAACATAGCGCAGTTGTGTATTCTGAATATATAAATAAAAATATAAAATATGTGGATGATGGCGAAAGACCATAAGAAAAACTGAAAGGTCGCAGCAACTGTTTAAACTGCTCCTCACACTTGCAACACTTTGAGAATTTTAAATAACACATCTTTGAAAGCAGAAATACCAGGTTTTGTTTTTTGTACAGTTCATATTGTGCATCCTAGGATGAGTTACCAAGCATGTGTATTTATTTTGTATTTTGTATTTTAGTGTAGCCAAACACAGCACCGGTGTTCTTTCTCATTGACATGTTTTACTAACTGAATGACTATAGATGATTCTTCGTTGTTGGCAGAAGTAAACAAGTCACCACTACTGTAGTTACACCTTGCTGGTAAACTCAGGTATATCTCTGTATTTTCACATCTTAACACTTTTTCATCAGTTGACATTAAAATAAAGGTTATAAATTATGACATTTTATATTTTTTTATACATTATATTTTTTATTTTAGACTACCAGATGCAAGGAAAATGTTTGTCATATATATATATATTTATTTATTTATTTATTTATTTAATGTGAATTGGAAAAAAAAAAACTATACTAATTATGACAGAAAGTTGTGTTACAACCTAAATATACATACTTGTTAATGATGGAAAAACAACCTGTCCTGGGGCGCCCCGGTGGTTCACCCAGTAGAGAGCGTACCACTGAGGCCTAGTCCTTACCCCTGACCTGTGGCCCTTTGCAGGATGTCATCCCCTCTCTCTCTCCCCAACTTCCCCATCTCTCTTTCACTGTATCTAGAATAAAGCATCAAAGCTGTGTTTTTTGGTGTTAAAAAAATTGTTGGTTTAGTGTCGGCGAAGGACAAGAATATGTGTTTTCAAGTTTAGGCTCCTTAGTATGGACAAGTCTAATCCACCACAGCATCCTTTCATGACAGTTGGCCTCATGTGCTACACTTTGCTATGGAGGTAGTATACAAACTTATATGAGGATAAGATTGGCATTCAACCGCTGGCCTGGTTTTAAAAACTGAAACAGCAGTCTAGAGGAAGTTCCCCGCGGTCCTTGTTATTCTCTGAATTGTTGTGATGCAAATAAAGTCACATGTAATTAGAAATGAGATTAATTTGAAGTTAAATATAGTCATATGTAAACATCTACAGTAGTGAGAGGTTATCTGCCCTCTGGTATCAGTTCTGGGGCCTAGGTCATTCTGCATTCGTAATTTCAATACTATTTGCCTAATCTCAGTACAAGATGGCTGCAGATGATTGCCAGCGTATCCGGGAAGTAGTGGCCTTGATGGATGTGGGTCCGAACATAGCGGCTGATAACACCAAGTTGTGACGTACGTTGAGCGAAAGACCGCGTTGGAGCTGAGATGTGACGTCGCTGTACTTGTTAACGCACGTGTCCGTGTGCGTCCACGTGAATGTCTTGTATCATAGCTGTAAGTGCAGGTCATTAATCTCAGTATCAGTGGTATGAGGCGGGGCCGACAGGCAGGCAGACTGGGGCTGCGTCTGCTCCAACTGAGGCCTTTCCCCCTGGCCCGCGCCAAAATAAGAACACTTTTCTTCTTATTTTTCAGGCTTTAACATTCTTGTCTGGCAGCTGTGCAAGCATGTTGTGGAACAGAGCTGAGAACCTCTTAAGCTACAAATGATCTGGAAAAGCCGACCCCGGTCGAGCTCTGTGGCGGGGAAGACAGGAACCTGCAGCTTCTCTGAAACTCTCAGCATTTCCATCAGGGCCTGATGTTTACATCAGAAGCCGCAATGATTCAGGCAGATTAGAAGTTAAAGGCAGCCAGTACATATGTGCTACCATGTAAATGGTTTCTTTGAAATTCACTACGATCTGCTTTGATTTGTGCAGGAATTTGAACAAATCCCTGTATTTGTAGCTTCATGTGAAAGTGGCTTTGTCACATGTTTGTATGTCTTGATGAGGCAGAAAATATGCATGTGTATGTGTGTGTGTGTGTTTTGTGTATTTGCTCACATCTGGTATACCTGTGTGTGAAACCCCGGGGTTAATGGCATTAGCAGGCCGTGATTGGGGCTGATGGCTTTCTGCGGCCATAATAGCAGCTCCATTAAGTGTTCACTGTGAGCCATTCCACATGTCAGCTGTAGTCAAGCAGCCGGAGACGGAGGACCGCGGGGGCCGTAACAAGGCTGGGATACTGGGAGGGAGGTGACAGAAGAGGAGGGAGGTCTAGATAAGTCACCACTGAAGATGTGGTTTAGCTGAGTTTGGTTTGTTATTTTTCCCTAAGAAACACATTTCAGCTTTTTTTTTTGTCATGAATGAAACCGAGAATCAGGATCTGATTTCAGCCCGAGGACCGTCACAAAAATCCACCTTGCTTAAGTGTTTGCTTTGAGACACGTATTGGCTGGACCGGCCATGGTCCAACCAATAAATGTAGACCTAGTGTAGTCTTTACCAGCCTCGGAGATGCTGTTCTGTGACAGCATCTACCGCAAACTGATCTACAGAAATGATTGGATAGAAAATGTTAGGACCTGAACAGTACATCTTTTGCAGTGGTGAGAGTGAACGTTGTGACCTTTCCTGCAGTATTCTGAGTCAGCAGGCTGCCTTTGGTTTGTACCAGGGATTTTCCCGCAGCGTAGTAGCTTTGGTTGTAGACCTGCTCTATCTGTGCTCTATCTGACAGGGGCATGTGGAAAGGATTAAATATAAAGCAGTTTCAGAAAAAGAAAAAAAAATAGTAGCAGCCACCACATTGTTCTGTTGAAATGAGTGCTGAATCCTCATCAGTTAATTCATTAGCCATCTGCAGATTTGTTTGTTAAAAGCTGTATATTTATTTTATATTTACACTTTATACCGTAAATGATATACCGAATATTTACCAGCTGTGACAGCATGTGGCTGGTACTGTTTTACCTTGTGAGTCAGTGCGTGCGTGCGTGCGTGCGTGCGTGCGTGCGTGCGTGCGTGTCATCATGGCAGAATGTGGTCCTGGAGACACCTACTGTAGCAGGAACTACCTACCAGGAGCTGCCTTTATGTGTCTGTCTGTCACCGCTGTTGCGTCACAAGCGCTGGAGATGCAGTCAAGAAACTTTACAGGTCTTTAGTTTGGATCAGGGTGAAAGCTGATTCCAAAGAAGGGTGTGGCACAACCCAAGACTACTGAGTAATAATGTAGTGATGTAATAATAATATAGGAATGACTAATGACTAGTAATGGGTTTTAGTGTCAAAATGTTGACAGGCGGTTCAATTCATACATTCAATTTAATAAACTTTATTTGTTCTCAGGGGGCAATTTAAAGGGCAAATAGAGAAGCCATTAAAAAACACACAAATACACAACAAAGAACACACCACCAGTGCAACACAAACTGTACACATTAAGGAAAACAAAAACAAAACAAAACAATGACATGAAGAAAGAAACAACCTGTAATATTTTAATGAGAAAGACAGTTACTATAACGACATGGGAGAATGACATCACTCATGAAGGCAAATAAATAACTGTACACATAAATAACTGACTGTTCACATTTTGATAATAATTTGGCTGTATGACAGATAGTATAAGTGCACTAAAAGGTTATGTAATATATACAGTGTAGTGTGCATATTTGCATATGAGGTATATGAACATGGATGAATAGCAGCTGTGTGTGATCCCAACACAAGATGCTCTCTTTCTTTTTGCCATTGTGCATTTGGACAAAGGATTTATGTTGCAGCAGGTTTCCTTAATTACCAGCCTTTCACTGTCAGCTAGTGACGGACATTTCATCAAATCTGATCCCTTTGAAATCCCAACTGAAAGGTTTTACGTTTAAGCGTATAAGCATGTTGAAATAGTATTGGTGTGGTCCTCTGTTACATGTTTTATGGCTGTCTTAACACTTTATTATCTTATCCTTTGGATAGGTTTGTTTTGTTGATTTAAAGAAAGTCAAAAAACTTGAAAACCTAGGATACACATGTATCATCTAGCTAATTGACTACCAAACCCTAAAGCCCTATAAACCCCTGTAACAGTATTGCACAAAGTTAAACTGAGTATCAGTTTATGGGTAAAATAAGCAGGTGTGAAGGTCACGTTGTAGTTGATTAAACAACTACCAGATCATTTTTTTTTTTTTCATTTTGATCATGTTGATGTAGAAATTCTGTAAATCCAGTATTTCCAAGAAACAATCCAGCTCACTGATTTGCAGCATTACTAAAGATACTGGGACAGCAACCCCAGTACAAACAGCACATGATGCATCATACTGCCCAGTTGTACTTTAGTAATAAGTGAACTCTGAGCTTAACAGATTTGTTTTGTAACCAGATGTAAAAATGGATCCAACCTTTTGTCTGTATTTTAATTTTCTGGCCCCGGTAGATGCCGAATCATAGATACAGATTTCAAAACATTCCCATCAGAAATGTATGATGTCACAGATGCTACACATCCATGTTTTTCTACAGTCTCTGAACAAAACCCAACATTTGAACTTTGGTCACTATGTTCTCATGTCCCCCTGTGTGTGTGTCTGTGTGTGTGTGTGTGCGTGTGTGTGTGTGTGTCAGGATATAATTCAGGTAAAGGGGTTCAGGGTGGTTGCAGGGGTCGGTGTCTGTCTCTGAGCCCGGAGTGGAGTGTGGAGTGTGTGATGGGGGTCATCCTGTGGCCATGTGAACAGGAAGGTGCGGGTTCAGTGTGAAGGGCTGAACCTCTGAGCTGTTTATCAGATAGCTAATGAAGCAGAGCAGTCCTGAGAGAGACAGAGGGAGGGGGAGGAGGGGTGGAAGAGGAGCAGAGAGAGAGAGAGAGATGGGGAAAGGGGGCAAAAGGTAAAAGGACGAAGGGAGAGAAAGAGAAGGGTGGAGCGATGTAAAGGAGTTAAAGAAAAAGATGGAGCAGTTAAACGTGGGAATATTCACAGCGCTGCTCTTCGCTGTTATCGCTGAGAGGAATAAACTGCATTCTCCCGTGATTTCACTGAGCTTAATTCCCACTGCAACGAGGAGAAAATACACACGATATTATTTATTACGTTTCCTGGTTAAAAATCAGCAGAGGCCGTATCACTCAACTCCTGCTGTAAACATTTTCTCTGGCTGCAAAGAGAAGCCAAGCTACAATCCCAAATCCCATCATCACAGCCATCCAGTTTACTACCGGCTACACATTCATCAGCAGGAAGACTGAAAAGAGAGCGCTTCATTACAAGTTTAAATAATCAACCGGTCAGATGATCAAAACAGACTCGCAGTGACGTCGTCAGTGTTGATGATATTTCACTGTTTTCACTGACAATTAATTAGGGGTTGAATTATTTTGAATTGTAGAACATGAATTCACCTCAGATTTAAAGTTTCGCCAGATCTAAAGCGCATCTATATGTTGTTTTAAATTTTAATATTTTTTTATTATTTTTTAGAATATTCTTCAACATTGTTGTGTAAAGTGAGCTGTGACTAATGATCATCCACATTATCCAGACATCATTTTGTGTATTAAATGTTTAATTTTGAAATTGACCCAAAAATAGTTTAAAAAAAAAAAAACAAACATGTTCAATTTATAATGATATATAATTTTATAAGCTGAAATGTCAACTCTTGTTTGGCATTTTGCTTTAAACATTGCTGTAAAAATTAGATATCTAATCTAATTCTAATTCCCACGTTGCAGAGGGAATTTGCAATGTTTATTTTGAAAGGGTGCACTTTGTTTACATTCAAACAATATTTATTTGGCTGATGCTTTTGTCAGTCACTTTGGACAAAAGCATCAGTCAAATAAATGTTATGTAATGATATATAACTTAAAGTTGATTTGACTTAATTGTCTAACTGCTAATTGAGTTTCTGTACTAATAATATGATATTTTCTACATTTGCTGAAATGTTTCTTTGCTCAATCATTTGAAGAAAAAAAAACTCACCTTGTTCATGTTTTTCTTCCCGACTTTTTTCTTTATCTGTTCAGTGATGAACTGACAGTCAGACTAATGTGCTCTTGTGAGATAATTCAATTTCCTTGTCAATTTAACAAGAACAAAATGCAGAGACACAGATTCTGATGAAGCTCTGTTTGTGGAAAAATGAACACGCTCCGATTGGTTCGTTCCACTGTCAGTCACGCGTAGAGGTGCCGATATGGGCTCGTGTAGCAGTGTGAGAGTCTGGTTTGTTCATCAGGGGCCAGAGGGTGAGAGGTCAGAGGTCAGGCTCAGGGGAGCCATCAGCCTTGAGCGGTCAGGTGACCCTGAACGATCCTGAGATAGGACGGCCTCGCCTCCCTAAGGAGGAGCATTCCATCACCGCTAGTGTGTGTGAGAGAGAGAGTGTGTGTGTGTGTTTGAGAAAGAAAATAGTTCATATAAAACTTTGTCACAACAAACCTGTTCTGAGAAGAGATGGGCTGATTAGTTTTTTGTAGCAGAACAAAATATCCGTCGCTTGATCCATCAGTTTTTCTCACTGACATTTTTGTCCAGAGCAAGATGAAATTCAGTATGGTCCCCAAAAGTGAATTAGGTGACCACCACCACCCCCCCACCCCCACCTGACCTTTCCTCTGTTGCCATTTTCACAGATAAGCAAGTTGTGCTTCAACACACAAAAAATCTTATGAGAAGATTCAACACACTCCTGATGGACCTTTACTTTGTAGTGCAGCAGATAACTGCAATAATCTTTCAACTGTGTACAAGCAGCAAAATTGTGACCATTCATTTGAAATATCCCACAAGCCACTTGAAATTTCAAAATTTCAAGATGGCCGCTCTCTCTGGCATAGGAAACACATATTTTACCACAGAATTTTACCCATGAGACGAATTTCAATGATTTTGCAAAAGAATGTTTTTAGACTATGAGGATGTCAATTTCACAACTCTTATATTTCCTCAGAGATTTATTTGTGCAATTTCTAAAGTGTAATGTGAAAAATTCTTCATAAAACACAATGATTTACAGACCATTTATTATGAATGATCTACCAAAAGTTCTATAAGAGTCAACAGTCTGCTTGTTTACTTGTCCTAACATTAGCTTGCCAGGCTAACTCACTAGCGCTAGGCAAGCTAGCAACCCTTTTTGTGAGTAATACTTTTCCGGAAGTATGCTTTCATTTCATGTGGTATATTTCGCCTTCTACATTGGTAAAATATATGATTTCACACCTGTAGAATTTTATCCACATTTGAAAGATTTCCCTGAAATATTATCTGTTAATAAATTTTATCTGCTGTGCTATTTGCAGCTATATTTCCACGAAAAATTATATGGATATTCAAGGTCCCCAGAAGATCATTTTCTTTGATTTTTCTTGACATTTCTTTTCTCTGGTCTGACTGACTGATCTTGACCAACACCTTGGTTCATCTAATAGTGTTTATCCTAATATTTTGATCACTCTCTGACATTTCCTGTAGCACCAGTATATGGCAAAGAAATCTGCTTATGCAAATGAAATATCTACTGTAAATCTAACAGGCAAAATGCTACGAAATAGAAAAGTCATAAAAAAGGTTTTTCCATCGTGTGCTTTTATTTTGTCGGGTGTAATGAACTTCGAAGCTTCCAGGAGCTGCTGCTGGGAATTTTGGGTTTTTGGTTCTTTTTTTTTTTTTTCCTGTGTGACTGTGTGAGTGTGCAGAAGACACATCTATGAGTACTATTGCAGAGGGAACACAGGATCTGCTAAATGTGCAGAGTGAGACAGCCAGCTCCAACTTCACCACATAAAACATACTGATGTGGCTGGCTGGAGCACTTGCACACACAAACACACACACACACACACACACACACACACGCACACACACATACACAGAGACACACTCCATTCAACACAAATCCAAGTAGAGCAAATAAAGTGGGCTGATGTGCTCCTCAGAGTGTAGAAGTCACCTGAGTATAGACAGAGGAAGCCAACTCTCCTCCTTCCCGTGGTCCTGTCTGAATTACAGCTCTGCTGTGCTGGAGAGAGCTTACAGCTTTTTAAACTGTGTAAGCATGACATTTTAACTCTTCATCTAATCAGGTCACTTAACCTATTTCTTCTTCTACCATTTCTCCCTACAGTATTTCAAACAATGGCTGACTGGTCTGTGAAAAGCTTTAATTGTGATGCATTTAAAGGAAGTGTTATTTTTTCATAACAAAACAGTGAGATTTCTACTTGAGGTTGTGTTGCATGATTATTAGTGTAAACCAGTAGACTGATTAAGAAACTAATTGAGAAATTCAGAGACAAATGCTGAAGCAAAACATCTTGACCTTCATGACTGTTCATGGTAACGTAAACCTGCTGGATATAAAGGAGGTTTGTGATTTCAGCATACATGTTTTTTTTATACCAACAATCTGGACCAGGTACAGATGCTGTAAGAACTTAAATAGATTATGGTCACAATGGTTAAAATCACAAATATACCCAAACCTGTATAACACTTTAAATGTAAACATATGCACTCTGAAGACTGGCACTTTATATTTATTGTCCTTTTATTTGTTTTTTATACTAGGTTGTTTTTTGTAACTGTGATATATTGTGTGCAATATGTTCTTTATAACTTACATGCACCAATCAGTACAATCAGTAGAAATTAATTTCATTGTATGTTAAAGGCAATGACAATAAAGGCTTTCCATTCCATTCTATTCTATTCTGTTCTATTCTACTCTATTCCATTCTGTTCCATTCTATTCCAGTCTATTCTATTCTGTTCTATTCTGTTCTATTCTTTTCCATTCTATTCTATTCTGTTCTATATGCTTTTATACTGACTGACTTCTGTCAAGGCAGAAATTGCCAATAGTCCTTCTTGGACGTTCTGTCTCTGTCCTCTTCACTCGTGTCATGCCTCAGTACATGCAGACATTAGCTTTATTCTCTCGGTCTGTCCGTCCGTCTGCCTGTCTGTCCGTCCCTGGTGAGTCTCTTCTAATCAGGCTGGATGTGCCAGGGGTCAGCATCTCTGACCTGCTGGCTCTGGTTCATCATAAATATTATGGGACCACGCACAGACGCCCTCGCTGGCTGTTTAATATAGAGCTGGGTCCATTAAGGGACCCAGACTATCAGCTTTCACTGGGGTACATAGGCTAATAATAAAGTTGCCTGCACTGTGTAGTTAGAAATACTGAAGTCAGGATGTTGGAGGATGTCATAGTTTTATTTCTTCAACTTTATCGTCTCCTTAATTTTGCCATTAAGCTGTTGGACTGTGTTAGTTTTCTGCAAATCTACGTGTCTGTGTGTGTGTGTGTGTGTGTGTGTGTGTGTGTGTGTGTGTGTGTGTGTGTGTGTGCGCGTGTGCATTCATGGCCACGTGTGTGATTTTGTGTGTGCCAGCAGCACATTGGGCCTGTGGGAGTGCTCCGTCCTCCTTTCCCACAGTATGCGTCCCATGAGCCCTGGCGGTGACGTCAGGACAGAGGTACAGGCGAATGCCCCCCTCAGAGGTCACAGGTTCACTTCCTGTCTATCAGGATTGAGCTGGGCAGCATCCAGTGTGAAGCGCCAAACTGTCTTTATGATCTCTCAGTCGTTTAACCTCTCTCTCTGTGTGTGTGTCTGTGTGTCTGTGTGTGTGTGTGTGTGTGTGTGTCTGTGTCTGTGTGTGTGTCTGTGTCTCTTTCAGGCGATGTGGCTGATGCTACAAAAGGAGGAGCCAGAGGATTTCGTCATAGCAACAGGGGAGGTGCACAGTGTGAGGGAGTTTGTAGAGAAAGCCTTCAAACGTGTGGGGAAGACTATTGTGTGAGTACACACACACATGCACAAACATACACACATACAAAGTCTTTGAGTCACGTCTCTGTAAAAGTCATGACAGCAGTCTTAGCAGGTCAGACATAGCAGCAGCATTTCTGTATCACTTCCAATACGGCTCAAATCTGAACTGAATGTCACGTAAAGGTCACAACGTGGACGAGTTTAATACCAAGAGATAAATGTGCATCTTGTTCTGCCTTCTTAAAGTTAAAACCAGTCTAATAAAACAAAATTATGCAGATAAGCCCGTTTAAAGATGTTCCTCGTACATTAGCAGAGCTTAAAAATTGTTATTTCCTAGCAGCAGTAAGGTGCAAAAAAACTTCAGAAATCCAGTTACTCATCAGACCAAGTCCTAAATTTCAATTTTGATCAACTGCTTATGATATGAACATGTTAAATTTCTTAATATATAAATGAAGTGACAGTCACAGCCTAACGTTTCTCCATTTTCTTCTCTATTCTTTGGTCCTGTAGGACTAGAAATACTAAGAATAGAACAGAGATAAACAATAAATCAAATTCATTCCTGGTGCAGCATGTAAGAGAATTAAGACGACTCTTCTTCTTTGGTATTATTTTGCATACACAGTGTCAACAAAGGCACATACATTTCAAAACTGATATATATTTTGGAAACTCATTAGAAAGCTTCTGTCACTCCCTCAATCTCATTCACCTCTCTGTTGTTGGTGAAGGTGTGTGTGCATACATGCCTGTTGTGTTGAATCAAGAAAAAAAAGGGGGGCAGGTGACATGTTTTGTCTGCACGAGACGTTAAAGAAACAAACTGCACGAGGAATCACCGGGGAGACGGAGCGACGTGCAGCTGAATCTTTGAACAGCTGTGGGAAAATGTTCCCGCCTGTTTAAGGTTTGTCTGTTTCCAGGTGGGAAGGAAAGGATGAGAAGGAGGTCGGCCGCTGCCAGGAGACACGGGTGGTACATGTGAAGGTGGACCCAAAATACTTCCGCCCCACCGAAGTGGTAAGTCAGGTTTCTCCCTGTGTTTGTGTGCGTATGTATGTGCTGTCTAACTTTACTTACCTTATTATTTGTATGTTTGACTTTAGAGATTTATAAGAATCAAAAGTCAAACAAAAAGTTAAAAGTTTTTCCGGTGTTTAATTTGAAGTGTTGATCCATAAGAAGATATATTTGTGGTTTTAAGAACCAAAAACCACCTCAGTGTAGTTTTACATCTCCTCTCTCAGGCTTCTCTCTGGAGCTCTAGTAACAACAGGTCAGTGAGCCAATCAGAAGAGAGGAGGCTCTGAGTCTCTGAATGTTCTTACTGAATGTTCTGAGTGATTGATCTTTGTTGTGACATCACAAAGTTACAGAAGTCCTGACAGCTATATAAATAAAATGAAAATATAGCAGATTTCAAGTAAGCCAATTTCTGCAAGGTTGGATGGTGGGTCCAGGTGGGCGGGGCTTGGGGCATGGCTGATAGTGGTTGCTGCTTTGTTGTGACATCTCAGTTTCTGAATACAGGCTGTGTGCATTTCTCTGTGGACTGAGGCTTTGATACTTTCACAGTATTAATATAGAACCTAGACCTGCTTTATAATCAAACTACACATGCACATCTGCCTTTATACTATATGGAGCTTTAACTTGTTTCAGTTTGTTTCTGGCAGATGGTACAAACAAACTACAGTACACAGCCTCAGACTGAAGCTGTTTGACTATAATATGTCATTTATATAGTTCCATACAATTCATAACACAGTGCGGCACATATTTCCTGTTCTATATACCTGACCTTAACATGAATATAACATGCTTTCTCTGCATGTATCTGATTGCCGGTCATTGTGTTTGGGACCATACACCTATCAGCCATAACAGGTCCAGTTGACAGCCGCGGGCTGCTTATTGTATCCTTTTAAACAGCTGGAAACAGGCCAGCAAGCCTCTTTAAGAGTAATGTAGGCTGCATCCTGCCGGTTGGTGCTGATTGGGTGCTCATATTCAGGCTAGTGACCTTGAAAGGTTTTTCTGTAATAGCGAGGGCGTGAGCTGGATCCACTAACTGTGCTAGTAAAGGGAAATTTGCTGAGTGAAAAGCTGCACAAGAGAAGACCATCTGTGTCAGTTTTCATCGGCTTGTACGGGGACAAGAGTGGACAAGAACAAATCAAAAAATGATCCAGCGTATTATCCCTCCATCTCTCTCGAGGTGTGAAGTGTCTTTGACATTTGGGAGGTCTTTCTCTCATCGCTCTGCCCCAGGGATATTGTGGCTGCTCCCCATGGAGGGTGTAGGGTTACCCTGGGGTGTTGTGGCCGAGATTAGCTGTCAGTGTTCTCAGTTTAAAGCCAGGAGCGCCCCTCTACTGAGCTCTGGCCTGGCATGATTAGAGCTGAGATCCAGTTGAGTGACGGTGGAGGATTAGCAAGGAGGCCCTGCTGACTGACTGCTGAGGTGATGGAACCATTGGTCACACACCTGGGCCAGCATTTTCTGTGTGTGTTGGCTCATTCATTCAAAGTCCTAACCCTGAATCCACACTGAAAACTAGTCCAGAGAGTTGTTAAATGATCCAGCAGTGACCTGTCAACACAGAAACAGTTACTGTAGTTATCTTTGGACAAGCGTTACCAGAAAAATAGAAACTCTTCTTCACTGTTGTGCAAATTTTTGCATGGCAGATGAACTGTATTGTATTCCATTACACTATAAAAGAGTTTCTATTGTACTGGTGAAGGCTGCGCATAATGCGGGATCTTCTGTGTTTCACTAATTGGAAGAGGGTCACTACAGAGCAGGGAATTCCAATGAAGTCTTACTCACCAACACCCATTGTGTGATTTCAACACAAATGTGTTGAACGTGTTTCCTTCCTCATATAATATTTGCAAAGTAGATTTTTGGCTGGACTGCAACATTGATTGGCTGGTCCAGTGTTGGAGTTTCCCCATTGGTTGTTGTTTCTTCAAAACGAGTTGTGTTGCCAACTTTTTCAGACTCCTTAAGTGACCTCTTTCCAAATAAAGTTTCTACTCTCTGCTCCTCTACTTTCCAAAGAGGAGAGTCACCATTATTTCCCCAAGTGCGAGGTTGAGCTTTCCTTCCATGGACACACCTCTCCATGCTGACCACACGCCGCCCTCTAACTTTCTCTCTGAGTGATCACTTCATAAGTAAATCCAGCTGAGATCACAGCTCAGTCTTTGTCTGTAACTGATGTGTTCGGTGATGTTATCACATGATGTCGTGATTATAAAATCAACAGCTTGTAAGTGACTGCTGGGCTGAATTTCAGTGACTATTTCAAACTTTCAAACAGCCCCGTTGTTTAACAACAGAAACAGACATGTAAATGAGTTGTAAATTAGAACAGCTTTATTGTGTTTATTGTGGTCAGTCGTGTTAAAATACTGTATTTGTGAGCACAGAGAGGAGGAGAGAAGCAAACACATACGTTTTTTGACCTGGTATTGTTGTTAAAAGTTCTAACCCAGGGTTGTTTACATCCTTGTTTACTTGCTTGTGGTCGTCTTCTTCTCTGCATTTTCTGGTGCATTGCTGTGTGTCTCTGCACATTACCACCAACTGTCCATCACTGGAGTAGTGTTAAACTATTGGCAGGAATGTATAACAAGTCCTGCATGTGTATGAACAATACTATAAAACAGTGCTGTAGCTGAACATATGATTCAGGCCACATGAGCATCAGTTATGAAACAAAAGACCCTAAGATCTCAGAGGACTGACTTGTCCCTTGTCCTTCAGAGAATCAGTCAGAACTGAAAGATGTGGTTCATAAACACACACTTATCTCTGTTTACACCTGCCTGGTTTACTGAGTCTGACCTGATTCTCCTGTTCACGCATGGCACCGATCTCAATATTAAATATGAAGGGTGAAAACTGGAAAACAGGATCTGATTTCAGATCTGTTTACACGTGGAAATGAATTACTGCCACAACCAAAATGATCCAAACCCGGGCAACCCTGCCCCACATGACTTCCTCGTGATCTCATGTGGTGATCTGGCTTTGTTTGCAAATCAGGCCTGAATCTGAAGTTTGTCTCACAGATTGTGATGTGGATCAGTATTAAAAGTGGATATGAACAAGAAGCCAGTAAATCAGAGAAAACTTAATATTTTGTTGTAGGTTTTCTACACATGTTAATATATTCAATGATAATAATTGTCTTCTTCTTTTGTAAATTTTGTCAAATTATAGTGCAGGAGCCCATGGTGATGATGTCAGTTGTTTCCAAAGATATTCCATTTACATTGATATAAAACAGAGAAGTCCTCAGATAAAAGATCAAAAAATTGAAAATATTTGTGATTGGCACATTTTTAATTACTTCCAGTTTCTGTTAATGGAGCATGTGTGTAGCTCAGAGGGAACAGAGGCTAAAAGTCAAACAGATAAACGGTTCAGTTAGAGCGGCCGATTTCTCTGCTCTGTCTCACTACCTCTTTATTTCTATAGTCGGGCTTAAAGAGACTGAAGAGTGTTTAACCTCTGACCCCTTCAGACAGGAAGTGACTGACACAGAGCTCACAGCTCAGCATTGTGCCTCTCCTCAAGTGGAAATACCTGTCATCGAGCATGTGTGTGTGTGTGTTTGTGCATTAAGTATTCAGCTGACTCAGACTCTTGCAGTATCATATTTGCTATTTAAGTGCTAGAAAATTTGGATCCGTGTGGGGTCCCGTGTGCAAAATGTTAGTGTGTGGCAGTACGTGAGAGGAGTGTGTCCTCGGGCTGTGTGCTAATATATATGTAATTCATCATTATCCCTGTCAGTGTGTGTGTCTGACATGAGCTCATTTATCTCCCTAGCCCCTTGGGACAGGAGTGAGCGACCAGAGAGGGGGTTAAAGATGCAGGTGTGCTCCACATGTGGTGCAAGTGTGTGTGCGTGTGTCTTTGTGCCGACTTGCGCACTTGTCTGTGTTTATTTGAGATACGACATCCCGGAGGCTGCAGTGTGTTTTCGTGGAAGCTGTTTACTGGATAGGCAACTTGTTGGTTAAAAAGGAAAAAATAAAATCTAGATTTATGTGAAAGCAAAAGGCTTGTGGCATGAAGCTGTCAGAGTTGCAGGTAAGTTTCAAACTGCACCAACTGTCATGGCTGCTGTTTGTTTCCATTGTATCAGCTCTGCAGAGCTGTCAATCACTTGTCAGCCTGTGGGTTTCTGCCAACACTGAGGTTTGGCTCAGGTGAGCGTCCTCCACCTGAGCCTTCACAAAGGTGTGTTTATGTGCATCATGCTCTAATAGTTATGATTAGTGGTGGTGCAACTTGAAATGAGACCTCGGTTGCCTTCAGATTCACCTTAAAAACCCTCCACCACTTCCCCCTCTCCTTGAAACACATACTTTCATTAGCTAACAACTTCTTTCCAAATCAAACATGGAGGCCACGGTGAGTCACTTGAGCCAGTCGAGTTAAACTCGATGTGCTGTTCATCATGATTCTTTTTGGTTTAGCTCCTGTATTTTTAAGCTGCAGTGCTCTTGTTGTTAATTACCTTAATTGCCTCAATGAGCTGCTGCTGTCGTTTTCTGTGTTGATAAGCTGCTCAAATCAGTTTAAAAACCTCTGCTATACATCAACTTTCCTACCCGGTGAACACCCATGCCTTTCTTACTCCACACCCAGAGTTTGTAATGCTTTGCCTTAAAAATTTGAAACACTAGAAGGTTTTTGACATATGTTATAATTCAAAAAGTTTGGATGTCAGTGCTCTGATTTTGAATTCAGAAATATATCCAGTGTACTGGTTTGATTTGGCTCAAGATTTATAAAAATAAAGGTAAAGTGCAAGTTCAGTGCGTTGGAGAGTTACCTAACAACGTGTCATGTGATTGATAATTGATGTGGGGGTTTTTAAATGCGCTTTCTCTCCTTTGCCTCATTTAAACTTCAACCTGAGAAATTTATTGAAGATCCCAGTATGTCTCCGTTAGCATTGGAAGCACTGATTGTTGATGCAGACCTAGTTTTGGACCATGCCGATTGTGCACGAATGCGTGTGTGCAGTGGTCGTGCAGTGTGTGTCTGCGTGCATGTACACACTTGTGCGTGTCCATGCTAATGCAGCCCGGCTCTCATACTTCCAAGTTCATGTGTCGCTGGAGGGTACAAACTGATGCAAGTTGAGAGACAGCTCTGTGGTTTTTTTTTTTTGTGCAACCTCTCATGCAGACAAGGAGGAGGAGGAGGAAGAGCGGTGATAAATGGGAAGTCATCTCTCAATCTGTCTTTATCTCTCTCCATCCCATCGGTGTTCGCATAACTCTTCCTCTGTCATTTTCTCAGCAGAGCCTTTTTGTACTTATGTCTCTGTCTCAATCACAGTGATGCAACAAGAATGTGTCGGTGACTCCCAGGCGAGATTTTCCCACTTTAACAGACTTTTTTAAATGTCTCATACAGTCTAAAGACAGATGTCCATGTGTTGTTTGATTATAAAGCAGGTCTAGGGTCTATATTAATACTGTGAAAGTATCAAAGCGCTCAGTCCACAGAGAAGTGCACACAGCCTGTACTCAGTAACAGAGTCTTAAAATGAGCCGTCAGGACAAAGCAGTCACCGCTCTCAGCTGCACTCCAAGCCCCGCCCACCTGGACCCACCATCCAAACCTGGCAGGATTTGGTTTCTCTGAGTGTTTACCTAAAATCTGCTATATTTTTGTTTGGATCACTCAGAAAACAGTCAGCCAATCAGAAGAGAGACTCAGTGCTCCAGAGAGAAAACCACAAATATATCTCCTTTTGAATCAACACTTCAAATAAAACACAGGAAAAGAAGAAAATATGGAGCTTTAAATAATCAGACAATTTTAGAGTGAAATGTTTGACAATAATAAGAAATGCACATTGTAATTTTCCAGAACACATCTTGAAATTTCTTGTTTTGTCCAAGTGTCCAAAAAAACCCAAAGATATTGAATTTAAAATGATATAAAACAGAGAACAACAGCACGTCTCAAAATATGAGAAGCTGGAATCCATAACAGTTTGACATTTTGGCTTGATGACTCCAAAGATGAGTCAGAATTGTTGTTGTTTGACTTTCCACCAGTCAATTAATCTACTAATAATTTGAGCACAACATAATTGCGCGATCATCACTCTGACATCACTGCGGTTCAGAGTGGCATGAGTGGGAGGCTGTTTATCTCTGTGGTGCGTTTTGATTGACAGAAAGGGATCACCATCTGAGGTTCCCATGTGTCAAGAAGTACAGATGCAAATTAGGCTTTGTTAGAGTCACGTACCAGCATTCCCTGCAGTTTAGTCACGTACTGTCGATACATGATTGTCTTTTAGTTTTTAAATGTGCAAGTTTATTCTTGCGCCGCACTAACAAGTGTGAAAAGCAGGAGTGCTACATACCACCGTTGCTGCACGGGCCTGTGTGAGTTCGGTATTGAGTGTGTGCGCGCTGCTGCGTGCACGTAAACAGACACACACAAACACACACAGTTTGTAATTCCAGGCCGAGATTTATCTTTGTGTTCATGCAAAGAGAGGAAAGACACTGATCAAATAAATCCTGCTCTTATCTTTGCTCTGACCCTGTGCAACATCCTGCCGCTGCATCAGATCTCATTCTGGCTGGTTAGTGCTGCCATTGTTCATTATTTATTGGCAGCAACTTTTCAAATATCTACACACACACACACACACACACACACACACAGCCCAGACCAAATGTAAAAATGAGAGAGTTCTTGCTGCATAGCAGAAACTGGTATGAAATGATACGTGGCAAAATGTTGGTTGCATTCACACCTGTGAGATTTTGACAGGGCAGTTGCTCTGCCTGTTTTCTTTTTTGTATCCAGACTGCAGGTAGGAATCAAAAGCTCCCACATCAACCCCCTAAAAATAGCCCTGCCTGACACACCACACCTCGGTATCTGTCAACTGCCCGTCCGCGCGCGAGTGCGTGTGCAACAGTCTCAATCCTAAACTTCCTCCTTGCCTCGGATGGCTGTCATTCCAGTAGTGAGATATGCGTAACGAATTCAGCAGAAACGCACCCGGGCGCATATTCTCATACGTCATCAGTCCTGTTGTTGTTGGATGAGGAGCTCAGACAATGGCTCCAGTGATCTGGGGAAATAAAGATGGCGGGTGTTGTGGTAACCTTTTATTACCGTTGGCAAGCAGAGTCAACCCACCTGCTGAGGTCATCAACATGACAAAGACACACCTGACTGATGCAGCTGCTAAATACCGTTTTGCATTGTCAAACTTTATTGAACGTAAAGGACGTCTCCACTCGGGGATACTCCGACACAATTAGATATTCTCACTACGTGATATTGAATGCATTCCTCCCGCCTTTGTGATGAAGTGTTGTGACCTGCCTCCACGACTTCAGTTAGTGATCTCATGAGTCTCACAGGGCGTCTTTTCACTGCTCCCACACACGCTTGAGCTGAACAAAGGCAGAAATACGAACATCACCTGGTAGTTCGCAAGCCCACGTGACACAATGTCGTACAAGGAGTTAGGAAATCCATACGTTGTGATAAAATGTTAAATATAAAGTAACACCACGTCTTTATTTGTAACTGTACGCCACGCACCCAATACAGAAATATGCACATCAATAATAGCAGCATATAATGCAGCATTATTCTCATTGTCTCAGCTCATCACATGCTGCTAATTATACCAAAGGAAAATAACAACTCTATAAACTTTCATGCCCATCTGCTGTCATGTTGTCATATGTCAGTGTGGCTGCAGGAAGGGCTGGAAAATTGTAACCGAAATATATGATATATATATATATCTGCCAAATTATGCTTGCAACATTACGTACCTACGTAATATTGTCATTCCTTTTCCTCCATATTGCAATTTTACTATCGTTATTTTGGTCTTGTCTTTACACAGGCCATGTGTTGGATGTCTGTTTGTCTTGGAAGAGGGACCCCTCCTCTGTTGCTCTTCCTGGGGTTTCTTCCTCTGTTTACCCCGTGATAGGGTCAAAGGGGAAAAGGTGTCGCTGTGCAGACTGTAAACCCTTTAACCTACATTTTTTGATACATGATTTTTGTCTTTTTTAACTGAAAATAAACTAGCTTGATGAGTTGCTTTTGTTAAAAGTTGAAGATGCTGTCTGGAACTGAGGATGAGCAGCATATTTCATTTTCAGTCAGTGGTTTCTGTTTTTAAACTTTAATTAAAAGAATACCAAGAAAA
The DNA here is from genome assembly GCF_002814215.2 of Seriola lalandi dorsalis. Taxonomy (NCBI): domain Eukaryota; kingdom Metazoa; phylum Chordata; class Actinopteri; order Carangiformes; family Carangidae; genus Seriola; species Seriola lalandi. The sequence continues at coordinate 3,693,813 of NW_019525437.1, forward strand.
ACACACATTCAAACAACAAATCAGGGTAATACATGCACCGTATATCACCTGGGAGTTTTTTTTTGAGCACGTATTTTCTTTAAGCCTAACAGGGACCACTGTTACAAATTCATGTTGTTGTTCAAACCCACAAAACTTCATTTTAACTTGCAGTCAAGGACCCGAGGACTCGAGAGATATAAAACATGTCAGACTGAAACTGTGGGAAAATATGTATAAAGTGACAAGTGTGTACAAAATCACAAGACAGCACGAACATTTTCATCTGACGTTATGGTGCAGCCATGAAAACATGGCGGCTTAAATAATTCACTCAGGGCAAGCAGCATGTATTTTCAATGAAGTGTTGGAACAACAAGCTCAGACATAATATATACGTTTATATGTGATGTTGTCATACAATGTGGAAAATAACATTTTTTCTGACTTCATCGCAGCTTAAGAAGGAAATTCAAGGGGGGAAATGAGGGTTCAAGAGTTTAACACTGTGATATATTTAGTTAGCCTGATGGGTGGTGCCAGGTTGAACAAATGGGCAGCACAGTGAACCCCCATCCTTCACCTCTGTACATACACTAAACTGAATGTCTAGATTAACTCCAGAAAAACAAAGCTTAATGTTACCATTCAGCTTTTCTTTTAATACCAACCTAGTAGGGAATCATTTTGGTCTTAGTTACCTACTTTCCTTAGAAAAAAACAACAGTTTTTAATGTTACAGCTCAATCTTACTACAAGCAAAGGTGGGACAGTAACAGGTTGGCGCAGTATTAATGGGATATGTATAGTAATATATATGTGTTAATTGTAGTGAACCTTTCAAAAACCCAGGGACTTTAAGGTGAGGGCTCGTCCTAGATGAACTATTTTGTACAAGGTGTCGTCCAACTACGTTGGATGGTAAAAGTGTTTCTAACCGTTCTGGAAGATGGAAGGTGGGGCTGAAAACCCCAGCAGACCTTTACTTAAAGAAAGTAGTGTTGCACTCGTTTGTGCACCTGAAAGACGACAGTAGTGGTGTGAAGGATGCAGAAAAGAGCTTGAGAGAGATGTTTGTGGACATTTTTGTTTTTGGAAAAGGGAAAATTGACGGTTGCAGCCGTGACGGCTCTGATGTCGATACAGTATTGGAAGAGGGGCTGTCGGATGCTGTTGGACCCATACGATAAGCTCTGTGGTTGAAGCATACTGACACCTTTAGAGCCGGTGTGGTGAAGTTTGTAGCAGTAGACCAGAGGCACTTGGTTCTCAGGCGTCGCTGAGGAAGCAGAGCTGGTGTTGGGTTTTTATTTCCCTCCATGCAGGCGGTCCAGACTTCATAAATCCACTCCCAGGATCCTTGTAGCGCTGTCTCCACACACAGAATGAGTATTGCAGTTTCTCTGATTGGAAAAGGACGAGACGCGCTCTGTCAGAGCTGCACTCAAACGTCTTAGTTATTGCATAACCTTTCTTCTTGACCCCTCCTTAAATCCGCACCAATCACTGCTTTTACCTTTTTACCGTTACCTGTCTTTCTAATAAACAATAGCACTGGTGATCGACAACTCGTGCACGGACCCAGTGAGAGGCGGTAAGGCTGCAGAAACCACAGTGTCAGGTCCTGCTATGGAGAAAATTCTTCATCCTAACAATGAGAAAAACAGGTATGGCCCCACAGACATGTGTGCTGCTGACATAATGGCTCCTGGCAGGCAGTAACTCATACATTTCTGTCCCTGTGCCCCAGAGAAGATTTTAACAGCATAACTGCGTAATATCTGCTACTTAATGAAGCCTGAAATATGGTGGCTATTTCAGAGTTTCCCAGTATTAAGTTGGAATTCTCTTTAGGCATCAAAGCGCAAGAGGCTCCTCAACCCATCAGCTATTTTATATTCTACTACTTAAAGGAAAATTCAGTTCTTTTACAATGTGGGTCTTGTTTTCATTCTTGTGGTGATTACTCCTTTGGGTTATTTTGACATTTTAACCAGCAGGTTGAGTATAGAGATACTGTGACAGTGCTAGACGATGCTTCCCACCGGCTTTCCCCCCCCTAAAATTCAGCGAGCAGGCTCATTAGCTGATGAGCCACCGGTTTGAATCTGTCAACGCACCATTTGTCAACAGAACAACACAGGCTATAAACTTTAACAGATCTGTCTTGTCGCAAAATAACATATTTCCCAACCTCACTGTAATAAAAACGGGGAGATGAGTGATGGGAAAACCTGTAGAAAGGAAGTGTAATGATGCGTTACTCTCTCAGCTTTTTTCACCCGTATTTCTGCTCATTCTGCTGGTCTCAGAGGGTCACACTATAGTCCCAAACCAGGCCAGGCTCTGGTACTAAGTCCTGTAGTGTGATTAGCACTTGAGCTGACAAAGTTATCAAGAGCCATGAAGAAGAGAGGGCTAGGTTGCAAATCTCTTACCCAGAGCATCAGTCCAACCTACTGAAAAAGACCACAGAGATTCATAATATGAGCTTACAAACTGTTTTCAGGAAGTTCAGTTCAGCCCAATTATGTAACCTAGTTTTTACCAGATGTAAATGTAAAGGTGAAAGTTCAAATTCTCCCAATCTGTCCCTCGTAAACATCCATCGCTTTGCAGTCATTTTTCACGGTTCAACTTTGACCCTCTGTATCTGCATCGGCGGTGTGTGCACATAAGACCGTTACAGTTCTGTTATAGTCTGTGGTCAATGTCATTGAGTTTAATAATGAATCAGCTCCAGTGTAATAGCTGGTTGCTGAATCCTTTAAACAGAAATCCAAACATCCATCATTAACGCAGAGACATTTGGGCAAACGTTTGTCCAGTGTTGCCAGTTTGCAAGTTGAAGAGGAGCGTTTGACTAATGCTGTGTCTCAAGTTGCCTACTTCCATACTAACACTTACTGTTTTGAGTGCGTTCACACTGATTCTGGATGTTTCACTCAAAATGGTCAGAAAATTGAGTGCAAAATGACACTACGTAGCGGAAGGGGAGGGACCGACAGCACATTTTCTAACTTGTGAAAATGGATACCAGAGAAGGAGAACACGTTGTCTGCGCTGGCGGCAGCCTAATTTTCAATGTCACATGACACTTGGCACACACGGGAGAGTGAAACGCTCATTTTGAAGTCGAGCGAGCAAAGCAGCTGGCGGGTGGGCGACGATCACGGTCACATGTTGCGATCATCATTTCCAGTGAGTGCACGACGGCACAACACTACCCTGTTGGAGTTGTTGCGCTACGTCAGTGAGTACTACATGTGAGTATCTGAGCACTGAAGGATTTGAGACACAGCATCAAACATCCTCGCATTATTCATTGGATAGAGTTCCAGCTATTGATTTTTAGGTTACGGATTTTAAATCTGCCTGACACGTCATGTGGTGATGCTGCTTGTTCTCATTCAGTTGTTTTACAAAATAATAGACGAGTTGAATGGACATTTTTTTGGATGTTTTTACCCCGAAAGTCCATCATAACCAAGAAAGAAAGACGGACACAACCATTCATGGTCATGAATAAAATGGAATTTTCCTTTTACTTTTTATGTCACAAAATTCATCAGGCTGAGTAAATGACCTGCCAAGCCTAGCGAGCCACTAAATATGTTGAACTGGATTCACAGATCTGAGGCCGAGGTATTCACCTTCATTTGTCAGTTATCATTCAGTTAAATATGGTTTTGGATAACGCGGGGCCGGTCTGGTCGGTAGGGACAGGGAGGAATGAGCAGCTATTATTATCCTGCTTTATGTCTCTGGCAGTGCAGCGGTGTCAGTCAGAGGCCGGCGGTGGAAGCCAGGGGGGCCGGTTAGGACTGCTGGCTCTCCGAGGTGCTTCATCTCGGGGCCGAGGCAGCGAGACCTCTAACTGAACCGCAGCTGTTTGGACGGAGAAGTGCTGAGGCAGCAAAACTCAGCCTATTTCACTGGGTGGAGTTCCCATACTGTACTATAGGTCTTAAAACGAGAAGCGCTGGCGGTCGGCGGCGAGCCAGTTTATGACTTTATTATCGCGCAAACGTCATCCCGAAGCTCAGATTCACACATCATTGTCAATTATTGTGTTTTATTCCACGTTTGATTCTCAGTGGCAGTAGTTAGCGCCGGCATCTGTGATCAATTTACGATTTATGTGTCAGAAATTAGTCTTGTGTTTTAAAAAGCAGCGTGTGTCTGTGTTTCACCCCGTTGCGATGGGTGTTGGCGAGCAGACCGAGCTCCAGGATTCCTTAGATTCCTCTCAGTAGAAGCCAGCGATAAGGGGAAACGCGAGGTAAGGAGAGACCTCAGTGTTCTGACAGCAGTTTGCCTCGATGATGGATTGAGGTGAATGTTTGAACACCAGACAGACATAAAGAAGCAAATGGCTTTTATGAGCAGCATGATTTATCCATCGAACAAGCTTTGTCGAGCTGCGCCGGCTGAATTTATGGCACTTGACACACGAAACGGGCTATCAGCGCAGAGTTTGGATGTTTGGCAGAGGCCCACGGTACTTTCACACAAAGGAAGCATGAAATATTAGCATTATTTTAAAAGGTTTCCGTATATTAGGGAGGAATTGGGTGTCCCTTTCCAAGATGGTTCACAGTAAAGCCATTCACTCTTCCCTTACCTGGAATTCTGCTGTCTGGAAAGATTGCTGACAGCCAGTCTGCTCTCTGCTGCTGCTGCTGCTGCTGCTGCTGCTCTGGATGGAAAATGATAAAGAGCGATAAAAGACAAGGTTGCAGAAGTGGTCGCACATTTTCACTCATAGGTGAAATTTGTCAGTGTCCAGTGCGACTTGTCAGCCAGTTTCCATGGATATTTAGCTTGGCTTTTTCAGGAATCCCGACTCAGATCCCCAAACTTCTCATCAAACTTTTTTATCCCTCCACAGCCAGGGCCGGAGGTATTATGGTTTTAAGTTGTTCGTCTGCCCTCATGGAACTTCTTCAAGCATTCAATTGGACTCAAGGGTGAAGTGATTAGATTTTACTGGTTAAAGGTCAAAGGTCAAAGTCAGTTCGACCTCACAAAACATGGTTTTGGTCTTGTGAATGCGAGATCTCATTGCTCACATTATCATAGACCTGCTTATCTGATGATGGCCAATCAGTTCCTTGACTTCCTCTGTGTTCATGTACAATAACTATGACTCTGTTGATGAAGCCATTCTCTCCTTCTCACTCCATCTGTGTTCATTTAGTGAAAACATGAAGTTTTTATAAAGAAAAAAAAAAAAAAACACTTCCAAAGCTTGTAGTGCATAAACAGAGTAAATAATACATTTTATACGATTATATTTTAAAAAGCAGTGATGACAAAAACGAAAACACTCACACCCACTGGAGGACGTTGGCTGTAGATCCAACAGACTGTAGATCCAAATAAACGTCTAAACTGCCAGGGATTCAATGTTTGTGTGTGAGAAAATGATCACCTGTCAGTCTCGGTGTCATTAAGCTCTTGCTCCCATGTTTGATTGAGAGTCAAACTATAATTAAAAAGGATTATGTACTTGAGGAACTAAAGCATGATCAAAAGCAGATTTGTGTTGAGGGAGAGCACACTTCACCCACACGCACATGTTAGGTTCGGGTGCGGTTTTCTATAGAAGCGATGATTTAAAACGCGGCTCTGCTGTCAGCCATGAGTATATCATAGTAAGTGGCTTGTTTGGCTCATATTCGTTTTGCTTGAGCAGCCACACGTAGTTAGAGTTGGGTTATGCGTAGTTTGGTTAAAAAGGATTTTTCCCCGCTGCTCGTTTCGTGTTAATCATATCCTCAGCGTTTTTCAACACTGGAGTCGTCTCAAAAAGTTTATCTTGCGGACGTGAGTTTTAATCCTTTCAACTTCTGTGAAATAAATAAATATTTCAATACTCATGAGCCTTAGCAATCATTGCTGCAGTGTGGAAGCCAATCGGAGACTTGGATCAGAGCTGTGGAAAATTCACAAAAACACTTTGTTGTTGCAACTGTAAACAAGACACAGAACCAGAGCTGATGAATTCACCAAAAATGTATTTCAAATCAAAATATGACCTGATTTTAACTTCTGAATGTTTTTATCGGGTTTCTACTAAGTCAGATCTTGAGCTTCACCTCACCACTACTGCTACACGCAACGGATCTTAAGCTACCATCACCAACAATCTTCTGAGGAGCAGTCGTTGACTTTTCTTGTTGGCTCTTTATGTCCACATGATTTTACCTCTGATATTTATCTTTTGTACTGATGATACAATCAGCAAAGTTTCATCTCCATCCAACTGTCCATCATCTTAATATTTTGCCCTTTTCCAATGCAGGAACTTGACGAAATGTAACACTTAGCTGCTGTCATGCGCCTTCCAGGGGATGATACTAAACGGAGGTTCCAGGTGCTTTCAAGGGGTCGCTGGTAGTTCTGACGATTGAGACCGGTCACGCAGACGTGTCGTCACATCACAACTAGGACGACTACAGCAAATGCATCAGCAGACCTTAAGCAGAGAAATTAAATTAAACATGCAGCTAAACAGAATGGGGACAAAATTAAGAGCCTGTAGAAACATTATAGAAAAATACAGCATTTGAAAACGGACAAAGTAGTTTGATGTGCTGGACACTTTTATCACACATTGGATTCTTTTACAGTGTGTAAACGAGCATCTTATACAGCACATAAAGATTATGAGGTCAGTTCTGCTTTTGCCTCTTGATTAAAAAAAAAAAATTAAAAAAAGGAGAATTTTATGAAATGTAGAAATGTAAGAAAGAACCTAAAACCAAAGGCTCCCGAGCATCTTCAATATTCAGACTATGAGAAGCTCCAGGTTACAGTTCAGGTTCCTGCAGCAGAAAGTGAAAAGAACTTTTGCTTCTGAACTCCCAAAATAACTTCTCCTGCTTGGCAATATTATTGTAAAACAGTCGTTTTTTTTTTCTTTGCAGGAGGTCATCACAGGTGCAGCGTTACCTCCCAGTAGCCTGACCCTCCGCGGCACTAAAATACAGCCTTAATCCGGGGTGTAACAGAGACACACCAACACAATGACGCGAAGAGGCCGGCAGTGCTTTAAACATGTTTTTAACCATGTCCAACTCTTTGTGTGAGCGGTCCCTGAGATCAGAGAACTGCCTGTCAAGGGGACACTAAAACGGGTGTGTGGCTGAGAGAGGAGAGGGGGGTGGGAGAGAGTGTGGGAGAGAAGACGGAGGGTTTCCGACGGATACCACTCCCTCGCCACGCGTGAACTGATGTGAATTTAGATGACAGGAGGCTGTAACCCCTGGGAAAGGATCTGTACGAGGGGAAAAAGGGACAGAGAGGGCTGAAAAATGGGATTGACCCTTAACCCCTCGGAGTTGGTAATGCGATACTGGTATCTCTATTGTGGAGGGAGAGGGGTGGGGAGGAGGTCACCGGGGGAAAGGGAAGGTAGCAGCCACGCCACACTGCTGATTAGAACTTCCTGTGGTCAGCCACAGTGTTGCAGCTCGAAAACACACAAACATTAAGCGTACACTCGCAGGCACTTTTCAGACAAACAGAACATTGAAACGTGTAAAACCAGAACAAACCGTGCACTTTAAAAACCATCACACGCTGCAGTCAGAATCACAGTATATCTCAAGTTAGTCAGGGCTGGACTGCAGGAAAAAAATCCCCTTCTACAAACACACCAACTATTGTGCGTGATCTACAGACATTTGCAAATATTGGACAAAAAAGCCAAGCGGAGCCAAAATAGCCTTTTTTTCCTAAGATTTCTTTTAATTTCAAACACGATCGGAGCTTAAAACTGGTTTAAAAAAAAAAAAAAAAAAGCCTTAAAATTAGCATTGAAATTTTAGAAACTTGAGATAGAAGTTCATGAAACTAGAATTTGTCTTTCAACTAGTTCAACTAAATTTAGGTGTCACCGAGACATCAATTCTTCTGCTTCTCCACACACCAGTGAGGAGCCTCGCCAGGAGGCTGGCACAGCGGGGGAAGTGGACCTGGGGCTCTGCTCTGCTACTTTTGCCTCAGGTGCACTCAGCAGTTTTTTTTTTTTTTTTTAAATAAGAAAAAGCATCAACTTTTCTCTTAATATGCGTTTGTGAGTGTGACATTTGTGCAGTTGACTTTTTCGACAGCTTTAGCAGAAAAGGGGGTAGAAACTATTCAAGTTTAGGAAAAGCTTCATTGAAACAAGATTAATCATCCAATGCAAATAGTGCTTGACACGCTAATTGACCTTTTAATAAGGAAAATACTCCCTTTTTTACATTGCAGTCATACTATGCCGGTGTGTTGTATCATGAAATAAGTTTTGCTGATAAAAATCAATGAGATATGTCAAATCTGGAAGATACCATGATGGAAATCACTGCGACTTTGTTCTCTAAGCTGCCATCTCTTGCACGGATGCATCTACATATAAATCGTTTATTTTTCTCTCTTGACCTTTATTGTTTTAGCCCATTAACATTTCAAGAAAATATGGAAACAAAAGGGATCTTATCTACAGGGAGCTCATTGTACAGAGGAGCCAAGCGTCACTGATACCAACGGTCAAAAAGCATGCAAAACAGCCCAGGTTCGTTGCGTCATCGCTAACCTACAAGGATTTGAATAATGGCAGGGTAGGAAGGAATGATTTATTTTTTTGGATGCCTTCCGTCTTCCCCAACTCTGCAAAACGTCCGTAGTCCTCTTGAAATCCCGTTTTCTGTCTTCAATAGCTTTGAGAAAATGAGGTGGGTTTGTTCGTGCTGCAGCTTCACATGCATTGTAAATTGTCCTGAAATAATAAATCCTGAAAATATGATAGATCATCCAACAAGTGTCGAGAGAATCTGTCCGTGGAAATAAGTGAAATTACAGCACAGAATCACAGTTGACAACCTGTTCTGAGGAAAACGAGCTATTCAGGCTCTGTTCAAGAACTTTGTAATAAGTAGAACCAGACTGCACTCCAACAGCTTTTCTTAATTATTAATTAATATACCTCATTTTGTCACTCCTCAGGTAGGAAACAACTCAATCAACTTTTACAAGTCTGAGTGGAGAGGTTGGGCTCTCGGGGCAGAAACTTGACTCCACAGTGATTTATTGTTTAACTGAGCTGACTCGTTAAAGTTAGCTCTAACTGATGCCATAAAAAGCCTGGCCGCCAGCCAAACTCTGGGTTGTGTAACAGCACAGGTTTAGGCTGCAAACTGCCCTACCTGAGAAAATGAGACTACCCCAAACTGAGCTGTGTTTTCTGATTTGGCTTTTGTCTGCTCGGCACTGAGAGTGTGAGACTGACTGAAAGAGGGACCGCTGGACTTCCAGACCGGAGCAGTTTGTGGAAGGGGCTTTATTCTGCTTGTAGCAGAAAGAGAAAGAGAGATTGTGGATTGTGTGTCTGAGTGTGTGTGTCTGGCAGTTTGGTATTTCCTGAAGGAGTTTCCTCCTACCGTCAGAGCGGAACCACCCTGGGCCCCTCAGCAGTCCAACCCACAGACTGACCCGGTACTGCTCCCAGAGAGAAGCAGAAAGCCATGGCAGTAGTTTTGGAGCCACGCTGGATATGAAGGTGCACAAATATAAAGAAGCATTGATAAAGATGGTGAGAAACAGTGGAGTAGATTATTATTAAGGCAGGAACGAGCGGCCTCGCCAAGCCAAGCCAATGTCTCCAGTTCTGCTTCAGGCTACAGGCAGCCATCCAGCGGTCTGAGAGTCTGCTTGTTTTTATGCTGCCCATATAAGCACACTGTACCGTTATTTGTGTTTGACGGATAGGTGTATCTCCAGCACCTTACTGTAATTCATTGGGCACGGTCTGCCCCAGAGATAGCGAGGGAGCAGCGAGGGTTGTGGGCCAGGATTCCTGTGCTATCAGCCCGCCCCGCTCTGTGCAGGGCCTGACGAGAGAAACCTGCCAGACGAGGAAGAAAGAGAAGCGGGGAGGGAGAGAGGGAGAGGGAGGCTTGTTGACAGGGTGAGGGAGAAAAGGGTGAGTTATGTCAGCCTGTGTCTTTGCCCCCTGGTCCCAGCTGGGCTTGATTACCCAGAGTTCTCCACTGAGCAGCTTTGGGGAACATGGCTGCCGGACGGTCAGATGCACCGAGCCTCCACGGGAGAGGAAGGGAGAATGTGGGCAGGATTTCAGACCTCAGCGCTCAGGGTGGACTCGGACCTGTGCTCCCTCTTACAGCAAGGACATTTTTTATACATGATGCTCTTTTATGTTTTCACCGTTGCACTGTGACGAGAAAGAGAATTAAAGAAAATCAATATTACAAATGTAGTTTAGTTCCTAATGGTTATCTCAGGTTCTATATGCATTGTTTTTGCACAATAGAGTTTGGACTACATTTCCCATAAAGCCTGCAGCTTCCTACCCCTATAAGAATATTAAAACTTGCTAGCCTTGTCCCCTAGAAATCACTGTACTAAGATATAGATATAAATCTTCCATCACAAAATGTGTTTTTATATCATAATATTGATATCCTCTGTTGTGGTGCATTGATAACATACCAATGGATTGTAAACTCAGTGTAAACTCTGATGCTTGACAAATTTTTATTTTATCACGATATATACAGTAAATTGTCATATTGCCCAACAACTTGGCCATGGCATCATCACGAGTGTGTGTTTGCTGAACTGCCACCTATATTGTTTAGGTTTGGTTATGTGTATGCAAATAAAAATACTTTGCTGTGTTTAGGAAGTAGGTTTTGAGGTCATACGGACACAGTCACATCACTTCTGCTTTTGTTACTCAGACAGGTTAGCCTTTATTAGCACAAATACAAGATGTCACTTGTCAGATGTAAATGTATTTAGTTGGATGGATTTGGACATGGTCCAACATGTGAGGAGGATTGAAGTCTCACTCAAGTCTCTGGCAGAGGTTGGTGAGGTAGCTTAGAAGCTCTAACTGTGGCCTGGATGAGATTCACCCTGACATGCTGAAGATTGTTGGCTCTGGACGTTGTTGAGATGTTTTGGCTGATATGCCTCTTCGTTGGTACATGGAGATTGGGGACAGCGCCGTTGGACTGGCAAACCAGACTGGTAGTTCCAATATTTAAGAGGGTCTGGTGGATGTGCACCCTATAATCTGGGTATCACACCGTTCAGCCTACCCGGGAAAGCTTATGCAGGGATCTCGACCGATAGTCGGACCTTGGATCCAGGAGTGATGCAGTTTCTGATCCAGTTTCTCTGGAACAGTGGTCCAAGTCTTAGCTTATGGAACGTTAGTTTGGGAACTTGCTCATCCAGTCTGTTTTGTGGACTTGATGAAGGCTTGTCCTTTGGGGAGTCTTTAAGTGGATACTGACGCCATGGTTCCCTGTCTGTAAAGGGTGAAATGTTCCCTTCAGATTGGACTGAGTTGTCGCCTCAAGCGGAGGAGGTTGAGTATCTCAGGGTCATGGTTAGAAGAGAGGCTAAAACAGAGCGTGAGTCTGACAGGTGGGCTGATGTAGCGTCAGTGGTAATGCGGACATTGTACCGGACCATTGTGGTGAAAATACGAATCTGAGCTGGAAGGCATAGCTTTCCATTCACCAGATGAGCTAAACCCTCACCTGTGGTCATGAGCTCTGGGGTTGTGACCGAAATCATGAGATTGCAGATACAAGTGGCCGAAATGACGTTTCTGCCCGAAGTGGCCGGCTCACCCTAGATAGAGTAAGGAGCTCAGACATCCAGAGAGAACACGGGGTGTAGCTGCTGCTCCTCCATGTTGAGTGGAGCAAGTTGAGGTAGATCCTGAGGGCCTTCCATTAGAGGTTTTCCAGGCACATCCAGATGGTAGGAGGCCCCAGAGTAGACCCAGAACCTGCTGGAGAGACTACATATCTCATCTGGCCTGGGAACACCTCGGTGTCCTCCAGGAGGAGCTAGAAAGCTCAGCTGGGGAGGTGGACATCTGGACTACCTTGTGACCCAACTCCAGATAATTGAGAGAAAACGGATGGATGGATGGATGAATGTGCATGGGAGCAAGAGTGACTTTCAAACACAGTCAATATTTCAAAATGGTTGTTATGTGAGTACTAGTGAATGAAATTCTGATGTAGAAAAATGTAAAGGTGTTTTTTTCAAAAATGTGTTATTTTAAAATTGTATTTGTCAGTTTGGGAAACTAAATGATAAATACACTCTGCTTGAGATGATGCCAAACTCTGCACAAACACCCTCCTGGTGGCTCTTTATTGTTACTGTGTCTTTATTGTGGGGACAGACGGAGAAAACAGGAGCACAGCTAAGAGTCGAGAGTCTGAGAATGGCAGGAAAGGCAGGAAGGAAGGAAAAGAAAGGAGGACAGTGAGTGAAGGATGGAGGTGTAGTACTGGCTCAGAGCGAGTCGCTGAGATTTTTAATGTGTGTCTGTGTGTGTGTGTGTGTGTGTGTGTGTGTGTGTGTGTGTGTGTGTGTGTGTGTGTGTGTGTGAGTGTGTGAGTGAGTATGTGAGAGTATGGGGTTTAGACTGAGAGGTTAATTGTAGTGTGACCTCTCTAATGTCTTTCCCTGGCTTGTTATCTTGATTGGGTAATTAATTCTGGGGTTGCTCTTTTCAGTTGCCCTAGTGTTCACACACTCATATGTCTCTCTTTCACACACACACACATACACACACAGAGACACACTTTCGAACCCTTCTTAACTCAGGAGCCCCCACATTCCTATAACCCTAAGGCTGCTCTGTCGCATTAGTTTTCCTCTCTCTCTCTCTCTCTCTCTCTCTCTCTCTTCTCCCTCCCTCTCTCTCGCTCTTGCTCAATTTATTTCTCTTTCTCACTCAGTCATTCTCTGAGCTTGCTCATCTGTCATTCTGTTTTCCCTCCCACCTCCAACCTCCCTCCTCACTGCCTTGCTCAACCCAAATCGTGGAGGTAACGTATGCAGATCTTTTAAAAGCAGCAGCACCAAAATGTGGAAATACTCTATTCCAGGTAAAAGTCTTCTATTAAAAAGATTACTTAAAGAAACAGTTGGCTTTATTTATGTAGCTCAGGCCACGATCTCTGTCAGGTGCAATAGAATTGTACTCACCAAAGGCATCGCTGAAATCTTGAAATGTTGCAGTTTTGCTAAAAATACCTACAAACACAAGCAGTCAGACAATCAGACCGGTTGTAAACAAGATTATCACCAGATTATCTCAGCAATTTAATTTGAAGGTTAAACCGAAAGCAAACACACCCGTCATGTTGCCGATGATCCCTTATTATACGACAAAACCATGCGTGTACACAGTGGTTGTTCAGTTGGAAAATCAATCTTTAAACTGTGATTGATGTTTATGAGCAAATACTAATCGTTCAGGTAATACCTGTAAGGCTCATCTTTTGTTGCTGAACCAATGGCCAGAACAGACAGCAGAAATAAATGCAAAATGTAATATATCATCGTGCTCCTTTTAAGTATAGAAGTATTATCAATAAAATGTTCTAAGAGCATCAAAAGTTTCAGCTCTGTTTTGCAAAATGTCTCCTTTCAAAGAATTCTGTTATAGTATAAGTGCGCTGTATATTTATGGCAGCAACGTGCCTTCAGAACAGCAACAGGCCAATCTTTGCTTCACCAGTCGTACATACAGCATTACCCTCAGCCTAACTGGAGATGAAGTGCAGACACAGCAGAGTGCAGCTTTAATTACACCATTAACGACGCAGGAACACACATAAAATGAGACTTGTATCCACAGGTCTGTTGCCCCTCGCGCGCGCTGCAGTGCTCTGCTACACACCTGCTCTCCAGAATTCTTATGAGCGATGCATTAACGTACAAGCAGCATTTTATTGTAGTTGGTTGGGCTCATTTTAAAAGCATATTCCTGTATATTTGATTAACCGACACACATTCGTAAGGCAGCAAGTGCTTTTCTACAAAGTAAATGTTGATTGCAACTGTCAAATGCATTTGCAGTAAAAAGTTGTAAAAGTGTAAAGGACCATAAAATGGAAACAATGGAGAGAAAATGTCTACTTTAGGAAAGTGCTGGATGCTGAAAGTGCCCCCCCCCCTTCACAACTCTTTGGATTGTGTAGCATGCTCGGGATGGAGCGACCACTTCCTCTGAGCGGCAGACGGCTCGGTGTTTTTCTCCCCGGCCTTATCACTCTATCACCAGCCAACAGACATAGACAGAGAGAGTTAGTGTGAGAGAGAACGAGTGAAGGGGTGAATTTTCTCCCCTCTCTCTCTCTCTCTCTCTCTCCCTCTCTCTCTCTCTCAGGTTCTGACTCTCCCTGTTTGGGCACGATGAGAACAGCAGATTATTGGGGCTGATAAGATGAGGAATGCCGCTCGGAGAGGAAACAGCGTTCTGGAGGAGATGCAGCCTATAGAGGACTGTTGCCTCGTCCTCCCCGTATGTCATCCAACACCAACATCGGCCTTTTCCTCTCCCTCTATCTCCCTCCACGCTGCAGCGGCAGGGTAGAAACACCAAGGGGAAGAAGCCAAGGGAGCAGGGATTGAAATCCGTTGACCCAGGACCGATGGGCATGCCTATTCAAGCCTCCCTCTTTTTCTCCTGCTTTTATCACTCTGTCTATTCCTGCTCTTCTTACTTCATGTCTGTCCTCTAATAAGATACTAAATTTATGACTGTGGAGCCAATATCACTGCAAAAAAAAAAAATATATAAAACAATATGTTAGCATTGAATTTTGTGATTTTTCAGCACATTGTAGACAAAAAAAAATCCTGTAGACAAATACCTCTTGAGCAATGAAATCCAAAACTTTCCTTTGGCTGCAGGCTGCCAGAGGGAAATGCAGAAAGATGGTATTTCTATTACTTTGGTTGAAGTAACTATTTAAAAGATACGATTCATTACATTATGAGTCTTAAAACGTTTAAAATAAAACTTCGACATTGAAGTTAGTTTGCACTTGAGTCGAACTGGAATCTGTTGTTATTGAATCTTTTTTATTTGTCTCTTTTGAAAATCCTTATTTAACTTCAGCTTTTTAAGAAAAGTTCTGAAAATGAAACTACAACTCAGCTAACATAGCTAGAAATTAACTAGAATTTAAAGAAGTAAAATTCAAGTTCTCTGAGAGAGATTACTTATCTAAGCCAGTGACTCTCAAACCTTTTCCAACCTTGTCATTGGTTGCATGTGTCTATGTGTCAGCAGCTCAGCTGGTCTTTATCTTTTCGCTGACTGTTTAAGAAAGATTTTCGTGAAGCAGAAATATGTCATGTCTTTCCATCTTTTGATTCATGTTGCAGCCCATTAGATTTTATTTTCAACCCCTCACAGAGTCCAGAGCCCCGGGTTTGGAACCAGTTGTACCTGAATACCTGAAAGATTCAGATTCAGAGCTTAACAATTCCAGATATTTTAGAAACTTGGAAATGAATCAAGAACTCAACCAACACTGCTCAGAAATAATGAAATACTATTTTTATGTCCTCAATTCAGTTCACAGTTCACCACAGCACACACACACACTCCTCATACCTGATTCAAACTACGTTGAATCAGCGAATGTTTAGAGCGTGTACACTTTCTTTATGAGACAAAGAAAGTGCCTCCAGCTTCCTCTTAACCTGGAGCGAACCTGACAAGATGCAGAGAATGAGCGGTGGCTGACGAGATTTAAAGGAGGGAGGAGGTTGCGCGTTCTGCGTTGTTCGCAGAGCAGCTGGGGTGAGGAACCGGAGAGCGGGAGAAACAAAGAACAGGAGACTAATAAATAGTGCGTTGGGAGCTGAGAGTTGCAGACAGTGGATTTTGTGTGGAACCACCTCGCTTAACCCCGACACCGCCGAGAGCTCAGCCAGGGCCTGAACTAGATCACATACATCACATCCCCCTGTGTGTGTGTGTGTGTGTGTGTGTGTGTGTGTGTGTGTGTGTGCGCGCGTGTGTGCGCGTGCGTGTGTGTGCGTGTGTGTGTGCGCACTACCCTTCACCTCTGTATCACTGTCCCTCACATCTAACATGGATGTGACCTTTACCAAAACAGCTCCTAAAATGGGGGCTAGTATGTAACCTAACCTAAGTGTGTGATGTGTGGTTGTGTATCATGGAGGCTGGTGGTTTGTCTGATAAAGGTCGAGTGTGTAGGGCAGGGTGCAGTTTAGACTTTTTGGTGGCCCTTTAATGGAAAATTCAGTTTTGTATCGTCCTGGATTTTTTCATGTTGCAGCGTTGTCCATCAGTTCTCTTGACTCTACTCATCATTGATGATGTTGTTGTTGAACTGTAGTCTTAATATGTGAAAAAACTACAAAGTAGCTGGTGGTTCTGTCTCACTGAACATCTGATGTGGAGTTCACATTTAAACACAGGATCCTGAAGCTGCTCTCAACAATTAGATTTTTCACAGTTAAGATGCTTAGGTGGATGGATGGATGGATGATGGATGATGGATGGATGATGGATGATGGATGGATGGATGGATGGATGGATGGATGGTTCCTCTGTACATGAGATATTACAATACATAAAGACAAAATAAGTACAATTACATATCAACTTAAGAGGTCAGCACTAACTAATAATCTAAGGTAAATCAAGCTGACATTACTTCCTGTTACTTTATTTGTGCCTCCACCATCTCTTCACTTTATTTAACATAGGAATCTAATGAAACATAATACAAATAAACATTCAAAGTCATCCAACAATAAAAAGGCTTATCAAATAACTGCTATAATATTAACCAAAATAAAATAACATAAGGTTTGAAAAGTCCATTCTTCAACTCGCAGTGGTTCTTTGTTCTCAGTGGTTCGGAGGGAAAGGGCTTTGCAGACAGAAGGGCGGGGTTACATAACTTCCTGGGTGTGGTTAATAGGATGACAGGTGATTTTCAAGTGAGGCCGGGTATCAGACTTGTGCTTTAACAATATGTTTTGTTGTTAATGCTTTTAAGTGTTCTCTGGTGATAGCGCCCCGCGCAGTCTGCTTTGACAGTGCTGTATTTGACTGTGGTCATGTCAATAAAGCCTCTTTGAATTTGAAAATTTGAATATAAAAAGAGGACAGACATGGGAAGAAACAGGAGCAGTACATTTTCCTGTACGATAGGGGAATACACCAACATGTCACTTTCAGTTTTACCTCCAGACGTAGTGTTTTACGGCATCTGACGGAGCTGTCTCGTGTTTCTTGCTCTGTTGAACTTGGCTGGAGCGATGCTGCTTATTACTTTGGTAGGTACAATGTTAAGCAACAGAAACGATTGCAAAAAAACCACCAAATAAAGAGCAAAGTGTTTTGAGAACACTTCATATGAACAGGTTGAGCCCATTTATGTGGAGTTGTGCAAGAAAACAAGAGAACCTCCGTGTCCGTAACTCCCATATTTAATCAGTAGAAACTGCGATAATGATAGAAAAGCTAAGATGCTGTGAGCCGAGCACAAGATGGATATTTATATATCTGTGCTACAGTTGATTCATTTTACATTATCTTTAGGTTATCTTTCTCTTTATTTCTTTTTGTGATCTGTCATCTAATGGTAGATTAATCATGATGCAGTTGTGTGAGAGTTGTGAATGGGAGTTGAGCAAATATTCACATCACATTTTTTTCAAATCATGACGGCACATGCATCCAGAGACACGGATTTGTGTCATTTTGTAAGGATTCTTCAGGTAGTTTGACGCTGATCCAAATGAGCAGTTTGTCGGTTTTGTGATGTCGTATCCACTTTAAAAAAAAAAAAAAAAAAAAAGTTTTTAAGTTGTTTTCAGCTTCTTCATCAGTGTTTTTTAGAGAGTAAAACTGAGAGAACAAGAAGCTGCTGAACAATCATCATCTACCTAAACGCTCAGGCTCGATGTCAAAAACCCAGACAGGCCCCTTCACTGCTTTACTGAGATTACACCACAATTAAGATAAGACTGGATGACATTTTCCTCTCTGTCTTTCCCTCCCTCTCCCTCTTTCTCTCTCTCTCTCTCTCTCTCTCTCTCTCTCTCTCTCTCTCTCTCTTTCTTTTTGTAGTATGATTGTAAAGAATGTTGTTTAAAGATTGTTTAAAGAAGGGAAATTGTGTTCGCCCTTTGATGTCTCCTGAAATGTGAAACACCCAGAGGCTGATAGAAAGGCTCAACACCCGACACACACTCTCTCACACACACACACACACACACACACACACACACACACACACACACACAGAGTCTGTGTTACACAAAGCGCTACTTCACCCAAACTTTATTATACAAACGCGCAAACAGACTAAACACACATTTCACTTTTCACTGGAAATGACTTAACTGCTCAGTTTCAGTTTGACCTCAGTGGAAGTGAACAGTCACCTGAGCCGCTCCCTCTTCTCCTCTCCCTCTCTCTCTATCTCCCCGCTCTCTCCCTCCCTCCATCTCTCCCTCTCTCAGTCTGCAGCTTTCTGCTGACTCCAGGAATTATGATCTGTTTCCCGTCCGCAGGAATAATAGAATACAGGAGGGGGAAGGGGG
>NW_019525437.1:3712234-3713936 GCF_002814215.2 Seriola lalandi dorsalis
GGGGGGGGTCGGCAGCAGCTCTGTGGAACAGTAGTGAGGAGTCCAGCTCCACTGTGGTTACACTGTGTGTGTGTGTGTCTGCAAATGCATTTATATCCAGATGTGCGAATGTGCGATATTTTCCTCTTCATTTCCATAAACTTCACACATTAGAAGATTATCCTTGGACGTGGACACACACACACAAACACAAATTTAATCTCGATTAATGGCCATAAATTGACCCCCCCCTGTTATCTTGACAGTTAACGCCTCACGTATACAACCACGCGGCAGGGCTGCGGATCTCCCTCCAAAGCGCTGCCAGAGCCTCCGGGCACTTAACACTATCGGCAGTCAGATCCAGCCGCTCGAGTGTGTTTGGAGTGTGTGTGGAGTGTGTCCTCAGCCGCGTAAATATTTATCACATGGCTCCCCCAGGAATTTTAATGAGCACTGATGGAGAGCAATCAACACAACAGAGCCCAGAGGAGAGAGAGAGAGGGAGAGAGAGAGAGAGAGAGATGGAGTGATGGGACAGTTTGTGATGTTTGGCTTGAAATATCACAAGAACTTTCACTGTTTCAGTGTGGAGATTCACACTTCCCTCCTTCTCTGCTTATTGTTTCCTGTTGTTTATCTCCTTGTGTGCATGTGTGTTCTTGTGTGTTCGTGTGTGAATGTGTGTGTGTGTGTGTGTGTGTGTGTGTGTGTGTGTGTGTGTTTTCCTGCTTTCGACCATTTTGCAAATCAAGATCTTGTAAGATTCTGGAGTACATGTTTGTGTTTCTTGTGTTTCTGTGTGTGTGTGTATGTGTGTGTGTACACTCATCAGGGTGACAGGGCCACCCCTTAGAGGTCACTTAACACATTGTGTGCTGGCCAAGCTGCATGGGGAGTCAGGGAAGGAAACCTGAGCTATAACTCACACAGCTCTCTCTCTCTGTCACTCTCTCTCTCTCTCTCTCACACACACACACACACACACACACACACACACACACACACACACACTCTGCACCTGACCTTTGACCTCTGGCTGGGAGTGGCTAATAACTGTCTTTGATTCCTACAGACACAGCAGCTCGCAATTCATTTAAATGTACTTCAAAAATCAAAATCAAAGCCACAGACTTTAATTTAACATTCTCCCAGGATATAAGAGGAAGAATACATCAGGATAAAGCTCCAAGATTTCCACTTGAATGAATGGTGGGTTTCCACATTAAAACAGCTTATATTGTCAATGAAGCTTTGGAACAAATGATGCATCATGTAGTGTATATGATGCTGTGCAAGATGTTTCGTACCTTGAAGCTTCTTGAGAAAGAGATTTTTTAAAAAACGTAACATATTCTAACATCATTCATATGAAATTGGAAATCAACCTTATTATCAGTCTTTATTATCAGTATATACATAACACGGACATACTGACAGAGAAATTATTTAAACATAAATACAACTGAAATATGATGAGTATTAGGCTTCGGCTGGTACTTGACAATATATATTTTCTTTTCTTTTCTTTTCGACCCTCATTCCACTGCTTTTCTGACTGTACCCAGTAAAACTTTGAATTGCTGCTTATTGGCAGCATCACTTATACCTGAAACATAGAATTCAATAATGTGATTATATATTATTAAAAAAAACACATAATAATATAATTATGTACTATTAAAACAACAACAATGAACTGATATCATTGCCCTCCCCCCCA
>NW_019525437.1:3713956-3728667 GCF_002814215.2 Seriola lalandi dorsalis
GCGCGATACTATTGTATCTCGTATATTTGGGCTGGACTGGATTATAGATATTAAATATTGGATATCTCCTGGGCCTAATGAGCATTAAAATACATTTCTCTGTAAATCAACCAGTTCCCTACTTTTCACTTCTGTAATTTTGTGAGGAACAATTTCTGTCTGTTTCTCTGTGTCTGTCAATTTCAATTCCACTTTTCAAGTGTTTTGTTTTATTAGTAGGAAGTATGAAATCTATTAGAGAAAGAAAATAATAGATTAAAGGAAAAGGAACAATAAAAACGGTAAAAACAAATGTGGTTATGATACAGGCTGCTGAATATGAAATATATGTACATTTCATAATCGTAATATTAGAACAGTGTCACTGTCTCACTCTGATTGGACAAATGCATTCATTCAAATTTAAATCTGCTTTATTGCCATGATCATAGTTAAGTAGAGTATTTGCCAGTGCAGCTTCTACAAGGCTTACAATGTAAGAATTCAGAATCTTTAAGAAAAAAAGACGAACATGACCACATACGTCTCTTGTTTCATCCCTCCCTCCCTCCTCACTTCCCTCCAGCTGAAACTGGGGGCCTTTTGTGCTTTAGAGGAAGTGATAAGTCGAGGCAATGCTGGCGGAGGTGTGTTAGAAATTGACCAGTGACAGATTTGTGACTCTTGGTCTGAATAACCAGAAATGATGAAGCTCTCTCTCTCTCTCTCTCTCTCTCTTTTCTTTTTTTTTTTTTTTTTTTGCTGGAAGTGTGTCCCCACCTGCACACACACACACGTAGCAGCTCACACACCTGGTCGCACAGCGATCGCTGCTGCAGCCGCCATCTTCTCACAGACAGACAGCAGCGTCAGGGCTTTGGAGAGGGATTTTTTTTTTTCCTTTTCATCCCTTCTTCATGTCCCCATCATAACAGATTTTCATCCTGGGTATAAAAAGCCCGAGACCAGGGTGGAGCAAAGGTCAAAGGTCAGAACATCTGGGTCTGGTTGGAACATCTGGGTCTGCTGGGGACGAGCGTGGCCTCCAGACTCTCACAGTGTCCTCGGGCTGCTTTATCTGATTTTCTTTGAAGTCTGTGTAGCCTCATGTCCACTACTGTACAAATACCAGAGACGCTACTGGACTTCCAAAACCACATCATAGTCTCCCAGCATGCAGCCCTCAGAGAGAGAGAGAGGGAGAAGAGAGAGAAGAGAGTTGTTTTCTTGAGAACGTTTGATCTGCCTCTGGTTAGTGGGTGGGTTTTCAGTAGAAAGAAAAATAAATGTAATTTAGGGACATTTTGCTTCTTTGTTTTTTCTACCTATCCTTAAATCCTTAAATATGACTGTTGTAGGTGTTTGGGCGCATGTTTACACGCTGCTACATGTTTGTGTGTGTGCCCTTATGTGTTTGGGGGTCAGTCTCGATGTGGCGTGTGATTTATTGAAAGGCCTTGCAGTGATACCAGAATTCCTTTGCGTTAAATGCCTGCTCTGAGTGCCTTTTACTGCCTGTGCGCTTTATGGACCATGATCACACTCTATTTGTCTCTCTCTTGTACATTTCGAAGGATTTTTTTTTTTTTTTATGGCTTCTCATCTTTATTGGAGTGAAGAGTGTCAAGAAAAAGGAAAAGAAAGGAGACATGAGGAGGGATATTCCGTGTACTTGGCGAGCGGATCTTGGAAACGCTGTGAATATTGATTGTATAGTCAAGGATCTGGTAGTTTGTAGTCTTATAGAGAGCGGAGGAGCCTCTGCACCACTGGCCACTCCAGATGTGCCAAGCCAGGGCCATTCTGCAACGATGGCACACATCAACACTGGGAAAGAGTAGGATACTATTTGGATTAAAGTTTATCTTTGGATTAAAGCTCCATATAGTACAAAGGTAGATGTCCATGTGTTGTTTGATTATAGATCAGGTCTAGGTTCTATATTAATACTGTGAAAGTATCAAAGCCTCAGTCCACAGAGAAATGCACACAGCCTGTATTCAGAAACTGAGCCTTAAAACCAGCCGTCAGGACTTCTGGAACTTTGTGATGTCACAACAAAGCAGTCACTGCTCTCAGCCATGTCCCAAGCCCTGCCCACCTGGACCCACCATCCAACCTTGCAGAATTTGGTGTCTCTGAGTGTTTTACCTGAAATCTGCTATATTTTTATTGGATCACTCAGAAAACCATCAGCCAATCAGAAGAGAGGCTCAGAGCCTCCTCTCTTCTAATTGGCTCACCGACCTGTTGTTACCAGAGCTCCAGCGGGAATCCTGAGAAAGGAGATGTAAAACTACATTGAGATGGTTTTTGGTTCTTAAAACACAAATATATCTTCTTATGGATCAACACTTGAAATAAAACACAGAAGAAGAGGAAAATTAGGAGCTTTAATTTGGCAATTTGAGTGAGTTTGAATTCATTTTTAATATTCATTAATTAATTTTGGATCAGTTCAGCAGCTGTAATGAGGTGGTTTGTTACTGATTAGCACAACTACACTTTCTGAATATTCCTGAGACTGATTTTAAGGCCTCTTCTCCATAGCAACAATCAGTGTGGCCCATGGGTAATGTAGTATTTAGTCCGACTCAAGTCAAAGAATATTGTAGACAGTAACAGTAAGAGCTGAAATCTTTCTGCATTTGTGTTACACTTGATTTATCCAGCTTTGATTGACTGTTTATGCATAAACTACCCATGATGCATAGCTGTGGTCATAGAGCTTGAAGCCTGTAACATGGTCTCAAATGTTCATATAATCTCTCAAATATGTCTGAAGATGAGGGACACATTCTGTCACAGCTCATTTTCAGCTTTCTGCTACCACTTGTTATTATCAGCGCTGCATATTTTCAGACACGGGCAGAGTGCTGCTTTAAACAGGATGTACCAAAACGTTTGGTTTGGTTCTAAATCGGATCCATATGAAGATTATATTGTGCCCCCATCTGTTAGTAGTTCATGTTGAATTATTCGCTACATGCTCTGTTTGGGGTGAGTTCAGTTGGCCGCAGAATGCTCTTGTTAGCAGTTTGGAAGCAGCTTTTTCCTCCACCGAGCTGCACTGCAGACGGATCCGCGAGCGTGAGATTGTCTGTCACCTGCAGAAATCCTGCCTGAGAAAGACCAGGCACAGGATTAACTTCCTGGATGCTGAACCATGCGGTTTGTGCTAAGACGGCAGACTTAGCAGACAAGAGTCCGATTTCAACAGATGTTCTCCCGCCGAGCTCAGATGGAGATTTCAGAGGCTCGGCGTGACGGCGATGATGATGACGATGATGATAATAATGCAAGGAACAATCCTTCTTACTTCCTATTGGTACTCGGTATCATTGAAAAGTGGTTTGGTTTCCAGGATGATGCTATTACAGATTTGAAGACGGAACTGTTTTGGAATACCTTGGTATTTATAGCAATGATCATCATTAATGTGGTGACACTTTGTTCATATTAATCTATCATCATTAATCATCAGACATCCCTGTACTGTAGTATAAACAGATTGACACGTGTCTCAGACTGTACCCGCCTCTTTAAAGTGCTGTTCCATTAACATTCACTCAAATAAAACTGGCCCTTAGTATGTGATGTAATAGGTCCACCGTGGGTAATAAATAAATATGGAGCGCAGCCATCATTGACTGTAGAGTGTATGAGAACAATGCTGTAGGTTGTACTCATGACACACTGCTCTAACAATGATTCTCTATTTCACAAAGACAACTTAACTTCACTGGTTAAAGTTAGAGTCGAGGTCGCCTCCAAACAGGAAATATTTGTTTGAAATTGTCAGTTGCGTTGGCTTTAGCCCGTTTTCCAGCCTGTTCAAGGCGGGAAAGGTGCGCCTGTATTCCTTCATATGAGGCTTTCAAACCGGACGCGATTTGCGCTCGCACTGATCAGGGGAGTTGCAGAGGCCAGAGCAAATATAGGCCGAGTTTTCCAAACTTCTAGCGGGACACGTCAAGTTCCTTCTGTGTTCAGAGTCTATTATTGCCAGCAACAAGGAAGTATCTTTCCAGTGCTAAAAAAAACAAGCGTTAGCACTAGCCCCTCTAATAAGAAGAAGAAAGGGAGCGGCAAAGAAGAGGCCGTGGGTGCCTTCAGGTAAAGAGCGCCGCCTGGGGAAGGAGCTCCGTTTCACAGCGACAACCTCCAGGTCTACTTTCCGTGCTTGGCTGGATGCCTTGTTTCTATTGGTTGCGCAGGTGTTCGTCAAAGCGCGAGCGCAGCGACAAACTCTCGTGGCACAGCGCGAGCCATTGGAAATAATTGGTTTCAGAGTGCAGCGGCGCCGTTGCTGCGTTCTGTCTGAAAGTTCTGTATAAATGGTACAAATACAGAATTGGGGGGGGGGGGCATTGTTCCACCTTGTTGCCGGTGCAGCTCAGAGTTTATTTCAGTTCATTCAATTTACATATTGATGCAGACAGAAACAAAACAAAGGCTACTCCAGGGATTTTTTTTCCCCACTCTGCAGAAAGCCAACTTTCTTGCACTTTTTTTTCCTTTACTTTTTTTGGCATCTCCCTCTGACAGGCTCATATCAGGTAGGACCCCACACTCTTGGCATCTAGCGACCAATCAATTAAGTACAAAGAAACCCTGTCAGTGTCACACAACTCTTAAACTAAGTCTAGCTGCTACTGGAAATGATGGTCTGTAACACTCCACCTCAGACCAGCCTGTATGTTCGTGACAAGACCAGTTGATGTTTCTTTTATGCCAGCTACGAAATTGTTCTCCATTACAAACCCTAATCAATATAATTATGAAGCAAGTGGATTATTTAATGTAATTGTGGAGTAAGTCACCCTATAATAATTACATTCAGCCCCATGATGAATTATGTCTCATTGCTGTAGGTAATTAGTCTGAAAATGTTTCCAGTTATGGCTTCAGAGCCAAAAATGGATATGAGGAACATACAGAGCTGCTCACATGAGAAAGAGCTGTTTGTCCTGCTGCAGCTTTCATCTGCTACGCTATGCTGTGTGTGTGTGTGTGTGTGTGTGTGTGAGCCATGTGGAGTTAAAAATAAAAAAGGGTGCTCACCCAGAATTGAACCAGGCTTTCAGCTCCGGCCCAGTAATATCAAACTGAACAGTGTCAGAGTTTGAATCAGCCTGTACTTGTTCATGATGTGTGTGTTCAGTATTTCTGCCTTTGTGTGTAATCAGAAGACGGAGCCTCTCTGAGATGTGGGTCCCTGCTCGCTCTAAAAGGCTGAACTATGCCAATGCTGCTGTGAGCGTTCCTCTGTAATAAGATCACCCAGAAAAGACATTTTCAAGAGGTCCAGCGTCAGATAAAACACTGTTCTCTTTATACACTTCACGGCCCCCCTGTGCATTTTCCTCTGAGTTGTTACTTATAGTTGGATTTCGACATCCTAGTTCTAATTAATGGAACTCGTGTGTTTTTAGCTTTGAGTCTGCAGTTTGGGGAAGATCCTCTCCTGTTTTAACATGTGCCCCCCATGCACAAAGCCAGCTCCATAAATAAGTGGGTTTTCCCAGTTTGGTGTGGAAGAAGTTGACTGGCCTGCACAGAACCCTGACCTCAGCCGCATTCAGCACCTTTGGGATGAACTGGAACGCAGACTGCGAGCCAGGCCTTATCGACCAACATCAGTGTTAGACCTCTCTAATGTCCTGTAGCTGAGTTGGAGCGAGTCCCTGTCTAGTCCCAAGATTTAGCAGAAAGCCTAAAACAAGTAGTGAGCAGGCTGTTACAGCAGCAGATGAACATGATCCTTCATATTTCAGTTCTGGTTTATTTGGTCAAACCTGTGATTATTGTTCGTGATGCTAAGAATGATAAATTAAGTTCCTTTGGAAATGACAAGTTTATCCATCTCTTGGTGCAGGAAATATCTGACTTTTTCCGCCAGGTGTTTGGCCTTTATAAAATTCGTTTGTTTTTCATGATTAATTGCTGAAGCTACTCATGTACCAGCCTGTATCAAATATGTTTCTACTGAAACTCTCCTGCTCTTCAAGGATATGTCATTAGGTGACACATGCACATTTATAGAAATTACATGCAATATGCACATGCAATGAACTTGTCTGCCAAAGCCCGTCCAAAATTTGCACATTGTTGTTTCCTGTGAATTCCTTGTGCCCGTGCACGCCATGTTTCATTTAAATCCAGTTCAGTCCAGTTCGGTTTTCTTTATCCGTGTGAGAGCGATTGTGTGCAGCAGCACAGGTCAACAGATACACACTCGATGCAACAGAGGGGAAAAGAAATAACAACACTGTTAATCACAAAACAAAAACAATCAAAAGCTTTGAAGATATATGTGGACATGGTAATAAATACCTATATTAATGAATAGATAACTGTCAATATATTTTAAACAATACACAAGCTGTTGTACAGTATATAATCCAGTGCAAGGGAGGTGGACTCTGCCAGACTACAGTGAGAGTAAACACATCTAATAAGCAGAATAAATTGCAGACATAAAAAGTATCAAAAATTTGATTTAATATCAAGAAAGTCTTAAGGATTAGAATTTTTTTGAAGTGGTATGTTCAACATTCACATATGGGTGTAAAGCTCAAATTTCCACATGCTGTGTTCGGGTGTCCACATACTTTTGGCCATGTCATGTGTTTCTTTAGAGTCTCCATGCAGAGAGAAAACCAGAGCGAAAGGAGAGACGCAGCACAGCTCACACAGACTTCCTGCAGCAGCAGCAGCGCGGCGTTTGTGTTAAAGATGAAAACAAGTAAAAAGTAAAGACAGGCTGAAGCCGTCGTTCACCTTCCATCACAGGCCTTCCTTTAGCTTTGGATTTAGCTTCAGGATTGAGGAACGTACAGTATCAGTTAATTGAAAAAAGGAGATTCTTCAGGATCACGTTTCACCACAGGGTTTTATTAGACCTCTGGAGGCCGACGTGTGTGTTTCTGACACAAACTGACGCCTGACACATGAAAAAAATCCCCAGAAACATAGAGATGGAAATAGAAGTGGAAGACCGAGAGTCGAGTGAGGGAGAGAAAGAACATTTTAAAAACACAGAGGACGCGCAAGGAAAGAGGTTCTTTTCTTCTTTCTTCTTCTTCTTCTTTTCTGTCTCTTTGGTGGTCTGAAGCAGGGTCTCGCTGGATCTTAAACCCGGTGCAAAACACAACAGGGGGGGAAATGAGTAAGGGGGGGGGGGTGGGTGGGGTTGAGTGGGGGGTCCTAGGCCGGGGTTGGGGGGGGTGGGGGGTTACACCACCAGAGTCCCACAATTCATCATACTCTGGCACCGACGGGGGCTGTCTGGACAGATTGGTGGTGGGGAGCCGAGAGGGGGGATTGATGGCCAGTGAGACTCTGTGACCTCCCCTTTTTCTACGAAGGGGGAAATACTGGTTGTGTGTGTGTGTGTGTGTGTGTGTGTGTGTGTGTGTGTGTGTGAGAGAGAGAGAGAGAGAGAGAGAGAATGAGAGAGTTAGAGTAATCATCACCCCTCATCCCCTGCATCCTGTTGAAGACATCAAGTTGGGTCATTGAGATGAATCCAGTTCGTGTTTATATCAGGACGACACATCAGCTGTCTGCAGGAGTCTCCTCCTCCGAGCCACGATCACATGTGACAGATGATTTGTTTGTCTTTCCCCCCCCCCCCCCCCCCCCCCCTCTGTCTTTTTAACAGGACTACCTACAAGGTGACAGCACCAAAGCGTATCAGCAGCTGGGTTGGAAGCCAAAGGTGACTTTTGAGGTGCGTGTCGTGTTGGTTTCATACACACCTGGTGGGGCTGGGCCTGGTTAATACCAGTATCGTAAATGTAATGGGAGTCGTTTTTCTGCACAAGTACAGACATGGAACGATGTGATGAAATATAGCGACGAGACGATAAAAGTAAAAATACCAAAACAAAGCAGGTCAGTGACAAATAGAAAACGGTCATTGAAGAGATTAGAACGAGGGGCTGTGCTGTGTCTGTGTGTCTCTACATACGCAGAGAGAGGCCAGGGTTCTGGTCCAATATTTTACATAAAGTTCAACATGATAAATATAGATACATTAAAACAGACATTGACTGCAGGGGCCAATTTAATTCACACAACAAGCAACAACGAGAAGCAGCAAGAAATAAAGAGTTCGGGCCTCTCAGAGTCTAATCAGCCGGATAATAACCTGTGTTTTATAGAAATAGCTTCTTCTGTTTAATCCTCTGGGGTCTGAGCATGTTTTATTTATAGTAACATAAGTTTATTTCTTCATATATCACTGTAGCTTATTTATGTCTGTAGACCATAATACATTTTTTATAATGTGATTTATTAATATTTTCAGTGATTTAAAGACAAAAAAAATTAGTCCTGATAGAATCAATTTACATGTGAATAGAGTTTAATATATGTTTTATTTCTTATATTTTTCTGCTATTTCGAGTGCTTACCACTAAATGTTTGCACATTTTTATTGGCGCTTGTGTCATTTTTCAAGTATTTTTTGGGGTTGTTGGCAGCTTTACACTCAAATTAACAAAATGAGAAGACATACTTAAAGAAAAGAAATAAAACATCGCGATATCATGCTGGTGAGGACAGTTTAAAAGGTGCTAAACAAAGATAAAAATGAATGCATAGAAAGTTAAAGTCAACCTGGACTGTGAGCAAAACCCTAGAGTAGATGGCATGAAATGTAATTTTAAAAAAAACATACAGAATAGAGAGAATATTTAATCAATATATATCACAAAAAAATTATCAAAATCACATTAATCCATGCCTTTTACTGTGCTCCGCAAAACTCTCCTCACAGAATGCTAATCCCCTCTTTTTAATTACAGTGTGTTTACAGTAATAATTTTTTGATGTCAAAATGTGTTTAACAATTACAGGATATGATTGTGTTGTCACTGAGGCTGGGAGTTGACAACATGAGTTTCTGTCCCAGCTGGAGACGTATAAACTTGTCTATCACAAAACCCCTTTGATCCATTCAGGAGCCAGAGTTCCTCAGTGTTTGATGTTGTTAAAACACAAGTTTAAAATAGTTTAAAATTGGGAAAAATCTTGAATTAAATCAGGAAATCTGTGATTGATGAATAAGTTAAGACGATCAAGAATCTGACTCCACGTGCTTTTTGTTGTAGACACATTTCAGTCAATAAACAATAAGTGTTGAGGTTCAATATCACATCACTGTGTTTCCACGTAGATAATCAATTACTGTTCCACAATAATACTGAACTATATGTGTGTTTATGAAATGAATACTAAAACATATGGGCTCGAATGCTCATTAATAAATCTAAGTGTAAACACATAAAAACAATTGATTGAGAAAGTGATTGCTTGAGAAATGTATTTGTTTTAAAGTCAACCTCTCCCTCCATGTATAAGCTGAGCACTGAGGTGTGAGCGTGGTGTCTCTGTGCAGGAGCTGGTGAAGGAGATGGTGGACTCAGACGTGGAGCTAATGAAGAAAAACCCAAACGCCTGAGGCCAAATCCGTCGCTCCGCCGCCCGGGGTGGAAACGTTTCAGCACTCCAGTCCTCTGCCGCGGACACCCACAGTGGAGGGAACATGTATTTTTACCTTCATGACTTTTTCCAAATGAATGAATTGTGTCCTTTTCTTCATTATTAAGGGGGTTAGATGGAATCATCCATTGTCTTTGTGTCTTTGTCTTCTTTTTGTAATCCTGTCGTTGATTTAGTTTATTATCACATAGCAAAGATGCCTTTTATATGTCATCACTGATCATGTTATTATTTTTATAGATGTCAGGCTTAACGGTTTATTTATATGACTGTTTCTTTAGATTGTGGACTGTGTTAATTTACTTTTTTTTTCTTTCCGAGGATGAAATTGAAGAATATATAAATAACTACAATGAATGAAGGTTTTTATCTTTATTTAAAAAATAATAATCACTGGGTTTATTAATGGTAAATACTCATTTGGTGCAATAAAGATTCATCTTTTTACATGTTGTCCAAATGTTTCTGTTTTCTGATACTTCACAAAACTGTGATAAAGACAGAGGGATACAACAGTTATTGAGATGATGGTTCTGCTTGTGTGTGTGTGTTTCTGTTTGTGTGTGTGTTTTTATTTTAAGGCAACGAGATGAAAGCTGCAAGCAAAACCTTCCTCCAGGTTTTAAATGCAGGTATGTTATAGTTAAGTGTGTGTGTGTGTGTGTGTGTGTGTGTGTGTGTGTGTGTGTGTGTGTGTGTGTGTGTGTGTGTGTGTCTCTCACGGGTGCCCAGGTTGTGTGGAGGTCGGTTGGCTCAGCTCCTGTCGGGCGAGCACACTGCGCTCCTTTTATTCGGCAGGAAGTGCGTGTTTCTCGGGGCCCGGACTCCCACAGTCCCGCTCTCAAACACCGCTTGTCTGAGAGAGTCTGGCTCCAGCAGTTGGAGGGCGTATAGACCTGCACGCGGACCGGCTCTGGTCCTGATGATAGCTGCTGTGTTTAAAGACTGGGAACACGTTTCATCTTATACAAGTTAATTAAGGATGTCTTCTTTCTCTTACATTCAGCCTCCACTTGTGTACGGTCTTTTTTACATTTAATTAAAGTATTAATCAAGTATTAATAATAACAGCTACGCGGAGTTCATTTAAACCTTTTCACGTAGATCAAATTCTTCTCTAATGAATTTTTTTCTCACTTGTTTGTAAAAAAAAAAAAAAAAAAAAAAAGTAAAATTCCTCCTAAATGAATATTTTTAGTAGCTTCATTAATATATCTGGCTAATTGTAATGGATTATTATAAACTTCACATACTCGTTATTATGTTTAATGACGTTTCCTGGGCCTACAGTCTGTGACACGTGGATGTATTTCCAGCATTTTGGTGAAGTTTCCTTTTTAATATCAACATGTAAAATACTGTGTTACAGGTAAAAAGTCTTTGGGCTGCTATCAGCAAAATATAGCCTGCTGAGAATAGAAAATACAGTTATTCATTATGCAGCAGAATGTCTCCTGTCGGTGTTGAATTCTTATAGCTATTATTGGATTACTATTACTATTATTATTATTATTATTATTAGTGATACATTAATGATTAAGTGTTAAGCTTTATTCTTTGTTAGTTTATGAGTTTTCTTATATTTTATAGAAATAATATTTTAATCCGTACATGAACTGAAGCTGTGGAATAAATAAAATGACAGTATTCCCACATGAGATGTAGCCTGGAGGTAAAGAATAAAGTAGGAGAAAATATAAATACTTATCTAGTTCAAAACTGTGCTCGAGTAAATATAGCCTACTTAGTTACTTTCCACCACTGGTGTTATGTATTTAGGGTTTGACATTCAGCCTGTACGGAGGCCTGGAGGTGTCAGTGAGGGCGGGAGCGCCTCTGTGTGTTTGTGAGGACAACACTGAGGACGTTTAAAAGTCTCTGTGTGATCGTCCTGGACAGCGCTGCGTCTGTGCGGACTCCAGATTAGAACCAGATGTGGCTCAGAGGTTGTTTTGGGCCCCTGAAACCGCGCTGAGAGCAGAAAAACACACACACACACACACACACACACAGGTGCACTGCGTATATAGCCCTCAACAACAATTAGACCCGGCTTGTGATCAGGTTTACTGTTGGCACACGAAGAAAGTAAAAGTGAAAGAAAAGAAATGTGGATTTGGAGAGCAGCATAAAGGAATAAAAAGCGCTTCGTGCAGCTACATAAACATTTTAAGGGGATTAAACGGCTCTAACGGTCAATTTAAACTCACGAGGTGGCCGCACATTCCGTAAGTCCCTGTAAAGATACGGATATTAGCCTGCAGAGTTTTTCTGTCACATCTAATAGACAGTGAGCGGCATGTGGAGGAGTAAAATCATGTCTGAGAGTCAGTCTGCAGGAGAGAGGAGGAGGAGGCTGCGCCCTCAACAAACCTTTAAGCATATATAGATATGATTGAAAGGTAATCAATAACATTTCATCATGTGATTGGCCTCAATCACTAAATAAAATAACAGAATATTAATTTGTCTTTATTTCAGATGACGCCTGATATTAGTTCATTTAGTGGGAAATTACTGGGGCGCAAGGAAATAGTTCCCATCTAACAGTTGTGACGTTATTCATTGTTCTCGCAAATTTCAAAATAAAACCTCACAGCAAATTAATATAGTCATGTGGTGAGGTCACAAAGTGAATAATAATAATAATAATAATAATAACAATACCAATGATGATACTACTACTACTACTACTACTATTAATAATAATAATAATAATATAATTCAGGTAGTGGGATTTTAGAAAATATAATCAGACAGATTTGAGGCGTAAAAGTAACGTTTTTTTAAAATTAAATACAAATTACATTAATTAATTAATACATAGACATTAAATATTTGTATTTCATCCCACTGGCGCTAAATGGCGGATTTCAGCTCATCTGGCGGCTTTAACTGGTTTGGTATGTGAACTAGATGAAGGGTTTAGCTCAGCGGGACTTGGTGCATGTTTTCAGGGCATCGAGACTCAAACGCCAACACATGAGAGTAAAGTGTGTGTCGGTGCCAGATCCTGCAGCAGGACTAAAGACAGGACGGTGCGATCTCAATCATCGCTTCTGCATGAAAGGATTAGCTCTGCTCCCCCTGAGACACAACACACACACACACACACACACACACACACTTCAGACAGGAGGCGAACAGTGAGTGAGGTGAAGGTGACACTCTTACAGTCTGCTCTGTGTTTGTTATAAGCAGCTAGAGATTGCTGCATCTGAACTTTAACGCCTTTAGTGGGAAATGTGATATTCTGTGAATATAATGTATGACTGGCCTTTTATACTGGTTATAATATGTAATATACATTTCTATTCATTTAATTAATCTTTATAGGATCTTAGAGGAAATATTTTATTCAGGCTATTGTTTTTCGATTCTCGTCCTGATTTGGACAAATTCATTTCCGTGATCAGTGTGTGAACTTTGAATATTTAGATTTGGCTTCAAAGAACTAAAATATCACAGATAAAACAATACTATAATCCCGCTGTAATTTAACTCCAATTGACTCAGTCTTGTTTTTCTTACAAAACAAATAAAGCATCTAAAAGTATCAAAAACAGCGTCTGTGTAAGAAAATAGATCCTCCTCACTGTAACAAAAAAACCCTCCAGACTCTCCTAAATGTTTTCAGGGGCTCTGACCTGATGTTTCTCCTCTAAGTGCTCCGGTATCAGTCACTTCATACACACAGCCTGAGCTTACAGCTGTGCAGTGATATACGACACTCCTGGTCGTCTTTAATGCTCAACATCGTGTCAACATTGCGCTGAATTCGCCAACATGGCGCCGTAAAGAAACACCTTTAACCTACAAGTGTGAGGCCTCGAGGCCCCGTTTATTTTTACATTGATGGTAATTATTATTGATACTGAATTAGACATTAAAATAACCTCAAACACCACGTGGCAACAATAACCTAATAATCGTTAAATGAGGCCTCTTGAATGCGCTTTTGTGAGCGTATAAAGCTTAATGGCAGCGTTTCCAGTGACGGGCCCTCCTCTCCTCCACCTCCTCCACCTCCTCCACCTCCTCCACCTCCTCCTCCTCGGGGAGTCTTTTCCCCGGGACGCTGCAGGCCTATAAACCGCCACAACAATGCACCGGTCCATGCACAGGCCCTGCGCTGAAGGTGCTTCAAATAAGTTAGTGACAGGCTTTCACTGCAGCCTCCTCGCCGTCCTTTCCTAAAGTGCATTGTTGACATCCTCTCCATTGACCTCCATCACCTCCTCCTGTCTTGTCCTTATGATGAAAAATGATTCGCAGCCCCTGAGAGAAATTTCCTTCCTGACTCTTGAGAGCAGCATCAATCACAGAGACGTCTGTTTAGAGGCAATAATCTAGATTTTCTCTTTTAAATATATTACTGTGAGGCAGATTTCTGCGCTCGAGCTGTTGTCTTGCGTTTTAAAGGCCCTTTTGCAGTTGAACCTCAGATTAAACCCCCAGTGGAAGGTGCAGCAGTTGAGCCAGCAGCGCATTGTTTACGTTATCTTTATAATGGGCTTGACTCATCTGACTGACTGGCGGCTCTAGAGAGCGTTTGCGCGCTGGAATTTGTAGTTTCACTGACTCATTAAAATCTCATCCACACAGGCCTAAAACTGACAGACATGTTTAAGCCACCTATTCACACACACACCTGCACACACACACACCCGCACGCACACACACACACACACACACACACACACACACACACACTGCTCCGGGTCCAGAAGTGTTACATTGTCTGTTATAGAGACTGAATGTGTCTCATCAGGTCTCTCAGCGCCCGCAGGCAGCTGGATCAGAGCGCAGGTTACAGGGCCAAGGTCATTCAAGAGCTCAAGTAAATACATTTTTTTTTTCAAATCTGGTTATTTCCCTATAATTATAATTATTATAATTATTATAACTAGCTATTTATGTCTTTGCCAGAATCATTTAAAAAATAATCTCTTCCAAAAAAAAAAAAAAAAAACCGCGTCACGTCTTACCTCTACGTGGGCAAAGAGTTCAGACTATTACATTACTCATGATGATACTTTCGTTTTTAAATTCAATTATTAATATTAAGTAATAGTACAATTTTAATAATGATATCTGGGCATGTGGATTTAACTGCTAAATAGCAAAGAATAAAAAAAGTCTAAAAAAGACTTTTGACTTTTTATAAGAAACTGGGCCTTTTGGGGGGAGGGCTGAAGGTGGTGGTGGCGGTGGTGGTGGTG
>NW_019525437.1:3728687-3749686 GCF_002814215.2 Seriola lalandi dorsalis
TGGTGGTGGTGGGGGGGGGGGTGCCTCACGTCATCAAGGAAGTAGTGAAATAAATAAACATCTGACAGCAGCAATATTTCAATCAGCCATTACAGGCCAGTGCTGCCTGCAGGACAGCAGAATGCAAAGCAGGCTGCAGTGAATCCCTCTGTCACAGATCAGCTCCATCACACCGTCCTCATCAAGCATCAACAGGCCCTCCAGAGTCTGAAGACCTCCACAACACATGCAGCTGCAGCTTCTTCTTCTTTCTTTTTTTTTTTTGCTACATCCAAAAACCTCCCATCATTCACAAACAGCAGTCAGACGGAAGCCTGCTCGGTTTGTAATGACTGATTTGTTTTGCTGACAAGGGCCTTTAGTGAGTTCAAACCGCACTGCTGCTGCTGCTGCTGCTGCAGGGCCGCCACACGTGTATTTATTTACTGCCTGCATTTACACCCCAGTACTGAAAATATACAACCAGCGGCCCAGTCTCAAGCTTTTCTACTGAAAGTTGAAAAAAAAAGAAAAAAAAAAGAACATTAATGTGTTTCACCTCTCACACCTCGGCTGCGCAGTCAAACTGCGCCTGTGCAGCGCAAAGCAGGGCGCAAACACCCTGAGAGCTTTATATAGAATATTCCTTCTTGAAACAGATTGTCATGTGAGTCTTTCATTGTTGTGTTATGCAGGTTTCTTCTTTTACAAGCTGAAAAATCCAAATTATGAGGAATAAAAGATGTATATGTTTAACGCCACTAAAACTACACACTCCAGGTGTATTTTTGAAAATGTATATTTTTTCAATGTCCTTTTAATTTTCAGAGCATTTAACAATTAGAAATAAATTTCAAATAGTCTGAATATAAACATATTTTCAACTCTATCCCATTATTCTTCATTGTCTACCTCTCAGTTTCACACTGCTCCCTTCTTTTAGCATTACCTGTGCTAATAAATCACTCCAATTAAAATCAAATAGACGGCACTTTATTAAACAAACAAAATGTAATGCCTTCAAAATAGTTTTTTGAACAAATAAGACAAAATGAATAAAATAAGTCAGTATAGGCTACAAAAGGTTCCCCTCTATTTCTATACAAGAACTGGGACAAATCAAGGCAGCAAATAAGAAAACTGGAAAAAACGTTTAAGTGTTTGGTCCTCAACATCCAACCACTCCCTTTCCCTAAAAAATAAATTACTATATTAGGCTATAATTTACAGTCTGTAGTCATAAAAGCTGGTATTTTATATAAACAATTCTCAAAGTGAGAGGGAAGGAAACTTACGTGTTTTTGGTGTTACACACGCCTCGACAACAAATCTCTGAATCTCTCATGTCCATTCGGAGTGTGAATAAAAGACCAAAGGTACAAAAAAATATAGAAAATATATATTAGAGTTATTAATTTAAAAGGCACGTGTTGGCTTTCAGAACTTGCTGCAGTCATAAACAAAAGCTCCTGAGGTGCGGTAGATGGACTGGCCGGACGGGAAGGCCATCTGACAGCTATTATTCCCGTTGACCGGGGAGCCGTTCAGCCCAATCCGCTGGGACTCGAACATCTCCCGCACAGAGTGGAAGTTCTGCTGCTGCGCCGGGTAACCCGGGCTCAGGTGGCTCAGGTCCCCGTACCAGGACGCGAGCCGGCCCTGGTGCGAGTGGTGGCCGTCCTGGCCCGCCTGGCTCAGGTTGCTATGCCCGAGCGGGGACGCGGTGGTCGTGGTGATGCAATAGTCGGGCAGAGCCTCCTCCACCGTGGTGGACGGCGCCAGGTGGCCGCCGGAGGACCTGTCCCCTGCGTACAGGCTCATGGCTTGCATGTTGCAGTGATAGGTCGCGTTGGAGTTTGTGGAGATGACGTTCTGGTTGCAGGTCGTCGAGTTGTAGGCGGATGTCTGGTTGGGGGAATAGTTGAGCGACAGTGACGGGGTGATACCTGTCCGAGAGGAGGCGATGAGAGGCGGGGAGAGCTCGGCCTGCGGAGATCCCCGCAGGGAAGTCATTATGTTATCCACGCTGAAGCCCTGCGCCGGGGCCTGGCCGTGGTGGTGGTGCTCGGGTCCGTCCATGCTGAGTGACCGGGTGGAGGGCACGCTGTGCGGACTGCCTGTTGACATGCTGCTGCTGCTGTCGGGGCTTTCGATCTTGGGCACGGCGCTCAGGGTCGGGGACGCGGCCTGCGGCGGCGTGGAGGTCCCGTTCTCAGTCTTTATATCCTGGATCCGCACCGGCTGAGAGCCCTGCACCGGCGGGTCCTGCTCCCGGCCCGGGGTTCGGGAGGAAGGGTCCTTGCCCTGCCTGTCCCGCTCGTCCTTTTCCTTCTGCACGTCTTTCTTTTTGAACCTTCTCCGGCGCCGCAGGAAGCTGCCGTTCTCAAACATGTTGTATGAGTCCGGGTCCAGGGTCCAGTAGCTGCCCTTACCGGGCTTCTTATCGTCCCGGGGCACTTTGACAAAGCACTCGTTGAGGGACAGATTGTGCCGTATGCTGTTCTGCCAGCCCTGCTTGTTGTCCCGGTAGAAGGGGAACCTCTCCATGATAAACTGATAAATCCCGTTCAGGGTGATCTTCTTCTCTGGTGAATTCTGGATCGCCATGGTGATGAGAGCGATGTAGCTGTACGGAGGTTTGACCATGTCCTTCGGCTGGTGCTGAGGGGTGTACGGTCCGTACGCCCGGGCCATGCTGGCCGGGTACTGGTCGTGGGCCGCGTGGGAGTACATGCTCATAGGCGCAGGCATCCCGGTGTAGCCCCCACCGGCCCGGTAGTAGCTCTGGTCGCTGCTGATGTACGGTACAACTCCTAAAGAGTTGGGGCTGGAGACGGAGTAGCGCGCCTGCATCCTGCGCAATGCGTAAAACCTCCCCAAACTGCTTCCCCCCAGAAACTCTCACGGCTCGTGCGGGTGTTCCGATTCTGTTAAAGTTCTCTCTTGTGTCGTGACGGTCTGGACGTCCTCTTTCAAGCCACAGCTCGCCACGGTGAACCGGAGAGAGCACACACTGCCGCAGTGAACATTTGGGAAACTGAGAAGGCTAAAAGTGAAGCTGGAGGAGCACGAGTCTACACAGCAAGGAACTATTTTTTACCCTTCACATTTTTTCCTCCCTTTTGGCTGCTCGCGCTGCTCCTCCCCGAATGTGTGCTCCATCATCCAATTGGAGGACGAAATGAACCTGTGGAAAAGCTGCATGGCGATAAAAGTTACTACACCCCCCCACCCCCCTCTCCTCCTCCTCCTCCTCTCTCCTCATGCGGCTCAAACATGGAGTTATTAAAACGCTGTTAAGGGTGTGCCCATATTGCTGAAAAATTCACTTAATGACCCAAATTGCGAGACATTGAGTTTTTATGAAATGATTTATAATCCATCACACTGGGAGCTGTGAAATAACTCAAATTAATTTATTTTGAAAACGAGAAAGTGAGTTTATTGTTGGGTTGTTAGCCCCAGAGTATCTGAACAAACTGCGGCTCCCTCCCCTCCATCTCTGGAACATTAAAGCTGTGCGTAAAAGGTGGAAATAATCCACACAAACAAACAGCACCAAAAAGAGACATTCACAAGCACATTCTGTGATATCTGTCATATCAACCGCAGGCCTGAAATTAAAGCTTCACATTTCTATTCTTAAAATATTACCAAGTGACTAAACCTGTAGTTAGAGTCAATGTTTTACCAATAAGGGACGCAGGATGATTGGAACACTGATCAGGTCTCAGTCTGTGAGAAACTCTCATCAGCTGCGGGTTTTAGCCTCTGAATAAACACACGGACATGAAAGAGTGTGTTGGATGCCTGCCTCCTGCTCCCCGACAGCGCCGGTGGGCGGTGTGTGGAAACTAATTAAAGGTTAAATGAAGATCATTTGGTCGAGCTGGGTGAGAAAAAGGTTCCCCGGGTGCGAGCGCGGCTGCTGAGACCCGAGGAGGTGGCATTTTTTTAATTTGAAGACCTCCAAATGCTTTTCTCACACACACACACACACACACACACACACACACACACACACACACACACACACTGACCGGGGTGTTAACAGAGCCATCAAAATTCCCCACAGTCCTCCACAAAGTTATGTTTCGTTGTTGTTGATTGCGAAGTAACAAGAGCAACACGCTGGTGTGTTTTCAGCCTGAAGAAATAATCATTTGAAAACATCAGAGATGGAGACGATTAAGGAAATTATATTGATCCATATTGTGAGGCCGATAGAGTAAATGATGTCATCAGTTTATGATCAACTTTATTATCAAATTCAGATGAAATAACGGGATAAATCATCTAATACTATTTAATATTTGTCCTAATTTTTTTGTTGGTTATTTGTGATCCAGGGCTTTACCGCTCTATTTCTAAAGATATTTTACCTTTTATTAATTCAGTTAATAGTTTTTATTAATTAAAACTTGTCCTCACATTTGTTTTTAAATAAACAGAACAATGTTGGGACTAAAACTCTGTCTGATCTAAGAAGATTAGGCGTGTGGCGTGAAGTGCATTTGCTCCGTTTGAACTCGTGTATCTGATCTCATATCAACCAGAACATGTCATTTATTTACAGTTTGCGTCATGGAAATCATATAGAATTTCCATATACAGTGTTTCAACATCCACACAACATTTTTTTTAAATACACTTTATAAAATACTTAAGTTCCGTCTCATCATTAAAGTTTATGGATTAACAAATTCTCCAGAATATTCCTTAAATTCCACAAACACACCCAAAACGAAATTGTGTCACAAACCTCTTTCTTTGCAGAACTGGAGAGCGTAACAGTCCAGATCCAGGAGTTAACATGGACTAAAGAAAGAGGTGCTACTTTGGTGCAAAAACTTTGTGTTTTACCTTTAAAAAAAACATGCAGTTTATTGTGT
Organism: Seriola lalandi dorsalis; assembly: GCF_002814215.2. Classification (NCBI taxonomy): domain Eukaryota; kingdom Metazoa; phylum Chordata; class Actinopteri; order Carangiformes; family Carangidae; genus Seriola; species Seriola lalandi. Next base: position 3,733,559 of record NW_019525437.1, read on the forward strand.
ATTAAGCTTCAACCGCCAGTGGAATTAATAAAACAATACAGGACTAAATCAATAGAAGATACAGATTCCAGCTTCTTTAACTCATATTGTTCTGATAAAATGACCTGAGAGACACTTTTAATAAAACATTTAAGGGAGAAACAGCTTCAGGATTTTCATTAAAGGAGAGAAAATAAAAAGCTCACCAACCCCCTGATAAGAACGTGATAATCTATGCGAGGAGCTCATGTCTCACTTGTGTGTGTTTTCATTTTGCTCTTTGTTCTGTTGATTTGCATGTGTTTCCACCGCAGGGCTGCGGGGCGGGAGGAGACTGTCACCTGTGAGGTCCAAGGCGGTGAGTCCTCCGGTCCCTCCGGCCGTGACTGACCAGTGACCCCTGCTGACAGCAGGAGTCACCGAGGCTCTGCTGCTGCTGCTGCGTGTCGGTGCCTGGACCCTGGCTGACCTGCAGGAGCTGAAGAGGTAGCCTCCTCCGGCGGTGGAGAAATGGTTTATTTAATGTTTGTATGACATTTCTAAAGTAGCTTTGACTTGATTCTATTGATTAGCAAAGACATTTTCTATAGGAGTTCTGGTAATTGTTATTACCCAGATAAACCCGTTCATATCTGCAGCCTGTATCCCTCTTCCTGTGTCAGCTGACATCAGTGTAAACCAACCTCATCCTCAATGATGGAACAAATACAAACAGAATCCCTGAATCTAAACGCTCTTGTATGTAAATATTATAGAAACATTACAGTGATGATTGATTGTTATTATTTAAGGATGAAGAGAAATTCTTTCTATTTTTACTGGACGCGTTTTAAAGAGAAATTGCTGCTGAGGGAGATGTAGGCCTGAAGACAACTTCTGCTCTTAATATACAACACGCTCCTGCCCCCCAGCGGTCACTGCAGAGAAGTGCGGGGCGGGCGCATTAAAGGAGTCCATATGTGCGTTTTGAGTTGAAGCAGTGATTTTATATATTCATCTACATATCATCTGAATTTCAGACGTGGATCAGGAAATATTATTTTACTCTATCACTTTCAGAAATCCTACAGTTAAGTAACATGTTGTTTTAAATTATCCAGATGAAATAGGTTCATAAATCAGTGTGATAATGTCTCAGACAGCAGTGAGGTGATGGGACTCACTTCTAATGCTTCTGCTTATGTTCCTGATACTCTGTTTCACCACTTTCAGCTGATCAATCACAGATCAATCAGATCAACAGCCTGTGGACAGATCACTGCTCTCTCAGAATATATATATATATATATATAAACGCTAAAGTCCTGGACTTTATTTCCATTGTTGTCCGTGTTGTTTACACAGTCCAGCAACCTTATTTAAGATGGACATGGGAAAGAAATATTAGAAACTAAGAAGAACTAGATCTATTAAATCATACTTACATTACATTATTATTATTAAACATTATTTTTAGATAGCAGACTAAAGTATCTGAAAGTCCCATTTCCCCACATTTATCTGACAGTTCAAGATGCAAATATCAATTCATTTAGATGTAAAGATAAAAACATATTCAGTCCATTAAGACATCTCCAGTTGTTCTGGGGATTACAATCAAATATCCATAGGTGAACCTCTGTGTTAAAGGTTGGGGGATTTAACTCCTAATTAATTAAATCACTGAAAGGTGTCGTATTCCAAGGAGCTGTATCAAAGACACTGATATACTCTCCTATAATTATTGGACAATGTTTATGAATTTCTCATTTGTTAACAACAAAGGATAAATGTTGCATTTTATTGCAGACATGCACAGAGATAGACAGGTTTAATTAAGGTACTCTTCAAAAGAAGACAGTAAAACTCATTTTATTTATGGTTTTCATCTTTAGACGTCATCGTCATCATCATCGTCATCATCATCATCATCGTCATCGTCATCATCATCGTCATCATCATCATCATCACTGGTCTGTGTTACCACCGATCCTTCAAACTTGTAAGTCATTGTATTACACACAAACTGGCAGTAAGTAGTAACACAGCGCCCTCTGTTGCCATAGTGATGCACATGCAGCATCATCAGTACCAACAGGAGAGCGAAGGAGGGAAACCTGGAGTGAGCGAGCTTCACTAAACCTCACACAAAAAAAAGGAATAAAATGATATAAAATAAACAAACAAAAAAGTAAATAAATAATAATAATGATAATCAATGATCATTTTAATTCTGTATTTTTACTGGTGACCTTGTGAAGTCTCACTCCTGTGGGATTCCATATGAAATTCTTTGTAGGCACTTCACTGTGTCATCGACAGTGTTTATATTAAGTGCCTAATTAAACACAGACAGATTTCCAAAATATCCCAGGACCTGAGAGCCGTGCACCCGAAGACCACAGTGGAATTGGTTTTCAAATAAATATCTGCCAATCATCCATGTGCAAAACATTAATCTTCTGTTTGGTGCTCCGGCTGTGACTGGTTTGAAGAGGGTAATGCTGTTCTCAAGGCCACAGAGCGCCCCACAGTATGGCAGTTCCCCCCCCCCCCCTTTTTTTTTTTCTACCCCAAAACTGGACATTTAAGAGCAGACAGCCAAGTGATAGAAGGCGTCTTTGGAAGGCCATGGGAAACGACTGCAGAAAACATTTACTTCAGATTGAGCTGTTTCTGATTTAGCTGCAATGGCATAATTTTCCTCACATGATGACACGCAAACAGTTTCATCCATCCTAAGTTCAAATGAAACCAGGATCAGCAGACAAACTGAGCAGGAGGAATATTTAGATCTGTTCGCCTCAGTTAATGTTTAATAAACTGCCTGAGAACTGTCATTAAACACTAATAATCTGTACGCTGAATGTAAAACTAACAAACTAAAAATATAACACTTTTGTAACATGGAAGTCACATTTTTCATAGTCGAATCAGAGAAGATGCAACATCATAAAAATCCTCAAGATAGTAAATAACAGACATCATCCCTAAATGTATTCGCAGTCTGCTAGTAGAAGTTGATACCCTTCATGTTGGTGGGCCTTTCCTTATGTTGCCATTTACCATATGAAAAACATCTAAACAGTAATGTGTGATGATTATAAGAGAAGTATCTAATTTAATAAAAAATACACCATATTAATTTACATGTCCTGACACATGATAGTTTTTAATTCTTTGAAAGATATTGTCTTTAAGGACCGATGGGCCTCCATAGTTTGCAGACTTTATCATCTAAACAACACAAGCAGTGAGCTGCTCACTCTGCCACCTAGTGGACAACCTGCACCAACATCCTCAAGGTCTGATGAGGTCTGATTTACCACTGCTTTTTCTCACCTGTTCACCTCCCAGTTTGAGTGATTGATTGATTGATGAACACGCCATTAAAATCATACAACATGTACAACATACCATAGTGCTAATGAGTAAATCTTATAAAATAACAAGACAAGTAACAAATGTTCCTGGGTGGAGTCATTTTGTGTTCAGTGCCTGTATAACATAGAAAAGCAAAGACTTCTTGCATACACTCCAGCTGGTCCTTGTGGCCCTGAATTGCCGCTGCAATGGTAATAATTTTCGAGCGCATATTTTTGCTCTTTACACTCCAGCTGCCATTTAACGACAGCTATATCTATCTATCTATCTATCTATCTATCTATCTATCTATCTATCTATCTATCTATCTATCTATCTATCTATCTATCTATCTATCTATCTATCTATCTATCTATCTATCTAAAATGCATTGGAAAGGTACCTGAGTGGTGCACTTGTCCAGATTTGTCCTGCTTGTCATGGATTCTTCTAACACTTACCCTATTTAATAGTTAGTTAGTTTCTAGGCTACATATTCATATGATGTTAAAGTTCAATAATTCAGTCTATATGCATATAGATATACTACCATACTGCATGTATGCATATAGTATATATAGTATATATTTATACTATACGCATACATGTAGCTAGCAGAGCATCCATCCCAGTGACCATGCTACGCCCAGATACACAGGAAGTGCGCCCAAGCTAATGAGTCTGCAGAAGACGGTAGTTCTGAAGCCCAGCTCCAGAGGATTGTCTATAAATCTGCTGAGTAAAACCTGGACCAGGTCTTCTTACATCTGTCTCTTGTCAAGATTTTATTTAGCAAGCTTAGAACTTTTAGACCTTGAACAAGGAGCTATGGAAAAGGACACCAAATGTCTGTCAGGAGGTTCTGAAGGCTCTGGACCAGTTCCTCACAGACATCTAACCAGATGGAGGACGACTCTGCGAGAAGATAAGGAGTGAGAGCAGAATGATGTCCAAAACTGTCTGAGCTGAGACGGATGCTGAAGAATAAAAACGGCTTCATATTCTGCTTGGGAGGAGTCTTTAAGTCTCTCGCCCACCTCTGAGGGAGGGAGAGCAGACGGGGAACAGATGGACCCCGATCGTTTCCAGCAGTTCTTCAAACGAAGCAGAGGAGAACAGCGACACAAGTACCCATGTACAACATCACCACAGCCTGCTCGCTTTCTCAGACCTCCCTCAGCATGGTCAGGTCATAAGCTTGATTGACATCTGCCTCTGAAGGATCATAACCCACAGTAAATGTCACACTGTGATCACTCACTTTATTGGACCTGTTTCTAGCAGGGTTTTTGAAGGGATGGTAATGTGTCAGGCGCCGCTTAATTGTTATTTGTTACAGAAATTGATGGCATGAAAGCATGCTAAAGGATGCATGCTAAATCTGTTACCACATTAGCATGTTTACTGAATCTAACTGTGAGCACATTATCTTTGGCATGCTAATATACTAACATGCTATAAGCTAAATAGTTTTTCCTAGCCATGTTATGTGCCGACATCAGCATTTAGCTTGAAGCACGTGAAACCCGGTCTGATGGAGCTGAGGCTGAGATGCAATGAACCCTTTGCTTTAGGCAACATGTTTTTTTGTCTTTTTTTTTCCTGAGGTGCCACTCACAACTTTGCATCTTTAAAATTGACTCTTCATGTTTTGATCATGTGTAATGAACATTAAACTTCACAGGGCTGCCGGTGTTGCCATAGACTAGTTACTAACCAGTGAAAGGTCACATATTTGATCTGTTTGAATAGTTTATTGAATAGTAATATGTATAAAAAGCAGTGGGCCATGTAGACTACAGACCAGAGTCCACTCAGGGTCCCCGACATTTTTTGATTTGAGAATATAAATATCAACAGTATCATCCTGTGATTTTGTTCACATTACTTAGCACAGACAGCGGAAGATGGGGGAATATTTAGGCTCAAAAATAAGGCAAAATTAGAAAATGTCTGAGTTTTTCTTTTATAGTTAGTTCGTTCTTTAGTTAGTTCAGCCAGCCCATCCAACACATTGGTCTATGACATTGAAACATAATAAGATAACAAGTATTTAGCCATGCTAACAGCTCAATGACTCTACTGTGAGGCACAGTGGTGCTTTGAGTTAAATGCTAACATTAGCATGCTACAGCCTGGGGTTCAGCAGGGAATATTTATGGCCTCTGTCTTAGTCTAGTGTTTTAGCATTCTAACATTTGCTAATTAGCACTTAGCACGAAACAGCAAGAGTTGGGATCACCAAAGTTGCTGAGATTCATCATCTGGCAACCATGAATGTCTGTGCTACATTTCATTGCAATCCACCCAATAATAATAAAAAAAGAAGTCGACCAAACTAACTGGCTAAAAAACGATCGCTGCATTTCCTCCAAAGCTCTTGGAGAGTGTTTGGTGTTTATGTTCCTCAGATGCTGATTCCTCTGATTTCAGTCCAAACTTTGTATTTGTGCATAACGGCGTTAAAATACTTTGACACTAAATCTTCGCTTTTTTTTTTGTCTGTTATAGTTTTCTTTTACAGTTTCATTCTAAAATTCCCTGAATACAAATAGCCAGAGTGAGTAGCAAAAATGTTGTGTTTACATAGGACATAGTTCATCTGCTTAACTCAACTATGAGTTTAAACTGGCCTTATTAGAAAACTGCTTCAGTTTTAATCATGAAATACATACATGTGTGTTTTACTCAGATTTGTAACACATGTAAATTATGAGAGTCGGCCAAATCAGCTCATTGTGGTAGAAAGCAACTGTTAGTAATTTCAGTTTTTATTTCTCAAAGTACTGTGGGTGTAAACCTAGTTTCTGCATCGGGTGTACCTGCCGCTAGATGGCGCAGTACTCCACTATATTGAACGTTCATTACCTCTCAGAAGTCCTGTCATGGAAAATCCAGCTGCTTCAGGGCCAGTTTGTGTGACTTTTCATCATGGAGGGAAATTAAAAAAGGACTTTGTTGTCTAGTCAAAGATATTCTTCTGTTTGACATGTGACTGCTGATGCACTTCTTCCCTCACTCTCCATTACCAGTCCCATATGACATTTGTTGTGCCCCCAAAGTGTTCAAAGCACCAGAGGGAGGCCACTTCAGTGAGACCAGCATGATTCAGTCAGTCCCTCGCCCACTGTGTTTTCCTGACACTGATCCTGGATCTGAAGCTTGCTTACAAGCAGTGCACAACAAATGATGTTGTGTGGAGATCTGTGGTACGATTTGCTGCCACGTCTTTTCTTTTTTCTCTGCATCACAACATGAGAATATATCACATGTGAAGTGTCGTTGAACATATGGCTTTTTGTATAGTTCACATGTGAAAACTTTAACGTGTTTCTAATGCTCTTAAAGCTCCACAGAAAAGCTTTCAAATCTATTGTGTGGTTCAAAGTACAAATAAATACTGAGGTAACAGATATTAAACATGTCAGTGAGCGTTTAAACCAGAAATAGTAACTCCACAGAGCATTTAAAGAAACTCTGATGATGTAAGTGGCCTGATAAGGAGACGCTGCTGCCAAGTCCTATCTGCATACGTGTTATTCATGAGTGATGCTGCATTTGATTCACGACCAAACGCCATGTAGACAAAAACTGGGGCAGCAGCGCAAGTGCAGCCGCCCAAGTCTGCTTTCTGTTTGTGTGATGAGGCAGCTCTCTCTCTCGGAGTCCGATCTGTTTACCACACTCTAAAAATACCTCGTTGTTGCATTTCCACAGACGCAGGCCCTGTCGTTTCATCTGTTTATACGGCGTCTTCAAATGCTGGCAGTCCTGGATGTCCACATGGAAAGGAGCAGCCTCGGGATGCAAAAGACTTTCAGCTGTGTTAGACAGGCCTGACGCGGCTGCAGAACATGCTAAACGTGGAAATGCTCAAACTCAGAAACATGTGATATATTACATGACCTCCTTATTACAAAATCCTTTTACACTGTCATCAACCTCTCATAGGACGTTCAAAGGAAGTGCTTCAGTGATCGGCCTGTGTGGTTCTGAGCTTTGTGCACTGCTTTGTTTGTGCCACCGACCAAAAAGAAAAAAACATGTGCGGCAGTAATCCTGTTTCTTCATAAGCCTGAAACGCCACAGTTGTGGAAAGTAACTGAGAACATAAACAAAAGTTTACTTGAAAATTTCTGTGTTTTGTTACTTTATACTTCTACGCTATATTGTGCTTTTTTCTCCACTACTTGTGTTACTTTGCAGATTGAAATTTCTCATAAAAAAAACAAGAGCATCTTATAAAATACAAATCTTAATCCTTAGATTAAACTCCACTTCAATGATATAAACATTAAAATGCTGTTTTACATGTTAATCAATCATTAATGACAATCTAGTTATATGATTTACAGTATATCATAATATAAGACTAACAGGGCTTTGCTTTAATTTTTTATCCTTTAAGTTCAATTTCCTGATGATACTTGTGTATCTTTATTTGGCTTCAAAACATTTGACTATAGTTGTATTGCTGTTTTACTTAAGCAAAGGATCTATATACGTCTTGCATCACTGCAACAGCCCCATTATAATCACAACTGCATACTAAAACAAAAAACCACAGAAATTATATAGACTATAGACTTGGAAGATAAAATGTTTCTTCAACTGTAAAATAAGATCCACAGCAACCGTTTTGGAGGAAGCCATAAGCTGCACACTCGGTTGTCATACTGTAAATGTGCCTTTGTTAAGGAATGTGATTAATTCTAGAGAATAATACTAATTCAAAACCCGATCATCAGTGGCAGAAGAATAATTATTCAGATCCTTTACTAAAGTAGAAGTAGTAATAATGCAATTTACAAATACTCCATAACAAGTAAAAGTCTCACGTAAGGAAAAGTGCAGAAGTATTAACAACAAAATGTACTTAAAAAATGAAAGTGTTCATTATGCAACAGGATGGCCCCTGTCAGTGTTACACTGTTATATATTATTTCATTATAATTACTGATGCAATGTTGCAGTGTTGCGAGTGAGTAAGTTGAATGAGTCTATAAACTGTTGGGTATTTTAATATACTATAGCCTACTATAATCATGCTTTAAAAGTACAAACTGATTATAGGTTTTGTATATTAAATCTTAATATGCAAATAAACTCCAGCTGTTGGACAAATGCAGCAGAGTTCAAGTATAAAGTAGCAGAAAATGGAAAAAGGCAAATAAAGCACACGTTTCCCCCAAATGAGTAAATGTGCAGTTGTTTTCCACCTCTGCTGACCGTAGTGGAAATGTGTAAACAGCCCGATAGCACTAATGAAAATGTAACTGTAACATGTGTTTCTGCTGTATTCAAAGCTGAGCATCACCTCCTTCCACTGCCAATGAAACAAGTTTCCCACAAAAACAGGTATGAAGTTGCATGAAAGGACAGAAGTCTGACTGTAGCCTAAAATATATATCAGCTTTATTGAAACCTTTTACAAGACAAAAAAAAAAAGTAAAGGATTATACAATAAGTGCAAGGTTTGTCGGCAGTTCATGTTAGCCTAAAGCGTCGTGTGTGTAGTTACTCTAATAGGATAGAACATAGTTACATAGGATACAATTTGTCTGCACGTGTTACAAGAGCAAACACATTAAAAGTCGTGTTTCTGAAACTTATTTTGAAGGAGGAAAACGCTTCAGGGTTCATATAGGCAAAGTGGTTTCTTTAAAAGGCCTCTGGGGTGTGTGTGTGTGTGTGCGTGTGTGTGTGTGTGTGTGTGTGTGTGTGTGTGGGGGGGGTTTTCTTCATTCATTTCCTTCAATGCATAGTTTTCTCAAGTCCAAAAAAAAAAAAAAAACAACAAAAAAAAAACTTTGGCTGCATGGAGGAGGCAAACACAAATACATCCTGGTATGAATCCTCCGAAATTAAAAAAGATTAAAAATAAAAGAAGGAAAAATAAAAAAAATTCTTTGTTCTGATGTGATGTGACGGACCTGCAGTCTCACTGTGGCCGTCGTCGAGTTTGAAGTCCACAGTGAGATCAGAGCTCACATCACGCAGGGTTTGATGTCCTGACACACGCTCTGGGGATGGTGATGGTGGTGATGGTGATAGTAGGATCCGCCAGCCGAGGGGTGGAAGGAGGAGATGCCGTTAAAGTTCAACACAAAATCTTTCCTGTCGCACACCGAGGAGTGGCTCTGATAACGCGGAATCCCCACTGCAGGAGAACAGAGACAGAGACATTAACACTCATCACACTTTATCATTCGTCCAGTATATTTTTTTAGAACCTTAAACTGAGTTTTTATTTATTATTCCGCACAAAAACAACGCAGGAGGTTTGTTTTGACCAGAAATGAATGTTTTTACACGTAAAATATTTTCAAAATAAAATATAAAATAGCCTTATTTGTTCATAACCTGATTTCACTTCCGCTCATTATCACAATCTTTGGCTTGGTGAATAAGAAATATAAGGCAATCCATTATAATACTGTCATGTAAGTTTTAAAATCAGGCCTTGTTTTGATAAATTTATAATTATTTATAAAACTATAAAGATCCTTTAACTGCCTCACACCTTTACGGATTTATTTACAGTTGAAATCTGGTATTTCTTTACATAAGAGAAGAAATACGTTTTTTTTTATTTTGAATAATAATAGTTATTATTTGCTTCTATAAACCTCCCACTAGGTGACAGCGCAATATTTCCCCCGTTAATTTGTATTTTAAAAGACAGAGCACCTTCCTTTAGCTGTTTTTAAAACCATTTAAATGCTTTTATTTTTACAGATGAATATATCCTGAATATTAATCATTTGTATATGAGTTATTTTTCCATTGTTAGAGGATTAAATCACACTGAGTGTGCGTCATTTTGTGTCAGTGAGTGAGCCTCTCTTTCCAGAAACAGAAAAATAAATGTGGAGGCTGCGGCTTCGTCAAGGTCATAAGGACTCCAGATGTGACTGTGTTTTTCAGGGGAAGACAGCAGGCTTTATCCTCCTCCGGGCCACAGCTCGCTGCCCTGAGCCCGTTCTCACAGACAGACAGACAGACTGACTGACTGACAGTCGTGTTCCTGCACCGACCCTGCGCTGTAACAGTCCAGCGCCGCGTTTATCCTCCGTACAGGCTCAATTAAGACGCTGCGTAAAGTTTAACAAGGCCTTCAGTCTCCTGCGGATACGCAGCGGTTGAGGTTGAAATCCTCCGCCGGTGTGGTCCGACCTGCGCAGTCTTTGTTTAGTTAACCTCTGGGACCCATTGGGCTCCAGCATGGGTTTGCTCGCCTCGGTGAAATCCCCAGACTTTAGTAAAGCCTCAGTGTGTTGTGATAAAGTAAATGAGCGTGAACCGGGAGGTGAATTAAGAACGCGATCACACAATAGCTGTTTTCTCTTAATCTGTTCATTTGGCAAAACAACAACAACAACAAAAAAATCCAGATCCAAATGTGAGTTTTGGAATCCTGCAACCAGGGCATTGCATGGTCACATATTACTTATAGCAGCTCCTACAGTTGCTTGGCTTAAAAATCATTTTAAAACTAAAGCTGTTTTCCTGGATAACCTTAGCTGTGCATGGTCTTGGGTGGCCTTTATAATCCAATAAACATTCAATGCAATTTCAGCATTAAACAGAATTAATTAATCAGCCAGTAAATTATTTTCTAACCCACAAATGTTCAGGTTACTGAACTTTTAAAGAGGGGGAAATATATAATTGAAGTTATTAGCATCAAATTTAAAATGTACTTTTGCAAGTCGCCAAGCAGGAATTTATAAACTCTATTTTGTCATGATTTACTATTGCAAATAAGTATTGCAATCCTAATTTTAAATATGAGTTATTAGTAGTGAAATATAAGATTCATAATTTGATTTTCAGATTTTCAAACATCTGATTATCGTCGCAGGCCTGAGCTGCAGATTGAAATCAATGATTTGGATCCTGCACTTTAGGCCTGTCTGAAGGTGGACACACTCTGATGGTTATTATCATGTGTTTTTATTTATTCATTTTTTTATTTGTACTCTCAGGTGTATCACATGTGGTTCATCGTGAGCGGTGGACGGGTGTGTGGTACCTGATATGTCGGTGGAGTGGCTGTCCCTGCCGTTCTGGTGAAGATAACTCTGCTCCAGGGAGTAAGGCGACATGCCGGAGTGTAAACCGGAGGATGCGGGGCTGCTGGAGGCTAGAGGCTGCTGCTTGATGTATGGGGACCCGCCGGAGGACGCCCAGTGTGCGGATGTACTGGCGTACGGGGAGTGGCCGTCCAGCGCGCTGGCCATGGCTGGAGAGGACGGTACGGGGCTGCTGCTGCTGTCCGGTCCGTATTCCCCGTTAGGCGGCACGGGACAGCTCGCCATGTACGTGGAGCCGGGGCTCGGGGACATGTGGGGTACGTGGTGGCCGCCGCTGAGCCCCTCGTACCCCCCGGCCATTGAATTGCTCATCATGTCCAAGTTGTAGCTGTTGCTGTGACAGGCGAGGGTCGCGGATGGAGCCTGGAAATCAAAACTCTGCGGGAGAATGGATGTGCCGAAGCCTATCCCGTTCATCATCCGGTACATGGGCTTCAGGGCTTGACATTTTCTTCTGAAGCCTCTGGGTCTGCGACGAAATGAGCCCTCCTCGAACATGAACTCGCTGCCCGGGTCGATGGTCCAGTAGTGGCCTTTCCCCGGCCTGCCCAGCCCTTTGGGCAGCTTGATGAAGCACTCGTTGAGCGAAAGATTATGTCGCACTGAGTTCTTCCAGCCCTGATATGAGCCCCTGAAGAAAGGGAAGCGAGCCTGGAGAAACTGGTAGATCTCACTGAGTGTCAGTCGTTTGGTGGGGGAGCTCTGAATGGCCATAACGATGAGAGCAATGTAGGAGTACGGCGGCTTTTCCGGTCGCCTTAAACCGGAGCTCGTCTTTTTTCCTTTGACGGCGGTGGACGAACTTTCTGTGGCGGCTTGTGGGCTCAGCATGGCGGGGTGCAGGACGCCGGACGCCGGGCTGGATCTCAGAGGAGGCGGAGGGTCCAGCTGCTGCTGAGGGGTCTCGGTCGTCATGTCTGACGTACGACTGGCGTAGAGAGGAGAGAGGGAGGGAGAAAAGCCGAGCTGCGAGATGTCTGAGAAGAGAAATATGTCGACCCAGTGGATCAGTGTCCCTGTAAGTGAGCGTTACACCGCCAGTGGTCCTCACAATCCCAGCGCAAAATGGACTGGAGACAGATTTCAATCTGTCTCCAGTTACGCACGACTCTCCCGTTACGCACGGTGCTCCCTTGACGCATGAAGAAACGCACGGCGGGTACGCACTGACAGAGAGAGGAAGAGGAAGAGAGAGTGGGGGGAGCTGGTTATTCACTGGAGACTGAGTGTCCAGGGCTTCAGCTCGCCACGGGAGCTCCACCGGGTATCAGAGCGGCGGTAAGTGGTGCTGTGTGGTGCGCCGGGTGGCCATCGATCGCCTGAACAATCTCTCAAGTGGAGGAAACGCGAAAACCCCGCGACTTATTGCGCGCAACAGTCCAGCCAAACAAAGCGCGACCACCTATCATTTCACAAATCTTTCTTCCCTCTGAGAGAGCCCCCCCCCCTTCTCCTCATCCGCACTTTGCGCCTGCAAATCTCTCTGAAATCAGTGACGAACAGAGCCCCCCCCCCCCTCTCTTGCCAAATCTGGCCCGAGTCCACTTGCAGTTCTCAGCAGCGTTAAACACCCACTACGCTCCCCTCTCCTTGTGTCCTCTCTTCCCCTCCCACTCCCTCTCTCCAAGTTCGGACGACACGCAATTAAGCCATCTATCAAACCTCCCCCAGACATCCCAATCAACAGCGCCACACGCCACAAGTTAAAAACGAGCTTTTTCCCCCTCTATATGTCTGAAGCTGTGATTTCAGGCCGACGTGCCGCAGATCATACATTTTCCTGACACGAGTAAACCACCACAATATGTGCAAAAGGTCCAGCTTGCAATTGAAACCATGACGCTCAAAACATTCACACAGGCCTGCATGATATCTGCTGCAGATATTACCCAAACGCATCGCGGTCAAGCAATGAAAAACGCATCATCTTGTATTATTTGTATTATTTTGCTCATAATTTCCTCCCAAACGGCTCCAGAGGATAACAAAAACAAACTGTCCGCGGTGCCGGGCTTGGCCGAGGACTGTGAGAGATGGAGAGGTGGTGGTCTTTACCGTGCGTGTGTAAGCGGGGGGTTGCGCTGAGTAAATGACTTTGACATGAGTGGAAGCAGGCTTTTTCCATCAAGCCCGGCCCTGGATACCACACACAGCGCGCCAGTGTCAGCTTACCGCCCCGGGCCAGAGCCGGTCCCATGGGCCCCACGTTCATTAGAGAGAGAAAAGCGAAATTAGGCGAGCGGGCGTCGACAGTTTCCTCCCCTATGGAGACATCACACACAGATTTGTCCAACATGATGGAGTTATATATCCCATAGAGATAATATCAACATCCGTGCTGCGATGGAGCGGAGATCATTGGGATTTGAAGAACAAAAAAAGAGCAAGGGAACTTTTTGGTTGTGCCATTCTTGCATCTGTATTATTTTTAGTCATGCATCGTTAATATTTTATCATTTTTTTGGTTGATTTCACTGTGTCCTCTGCCGAGCAAAAATATAAACAACAACACAATCAGATTTTTAAAAATTCATATTTTTACATTGTATTTCACAGTCTCAAACCTGTGTGTCCGCGCACGTGTTTGTCGTCACTGCCTCTTTTTTTTTTTTTTTTTTTTAAAGTTTAGATATAGCCCGGAGGATTTTCCAAACAATAAGCAGCAACAATAACCTTTGCACTTTTTGCACAACAAAGGATGTGCGGATAAAATCATTTTCCACCATGACACACAAGAGCAGAGAGTTTTTGGAGGAGCTTAACGGGGCCCAGAAATTTCCTGCGACATCAAAACTCATGACCCCCGCCGAGATTCAGGATGCCCCGGCCCGCAGAGGGAATCTTTGTTCTGGGAGCTCTTTGAAGACGGCACGCCGGCCGCGGCTGCTTTTACGCACCGAGATTATACGAGCTCCTAATTTAGCCCCTTTTGGAAATATCAAGCGATCCGCGGCCGCCACGAAAAGCTCTTCAGAGGGGTGTTTGATAGAGGAGCTTGTCTTTGGAATGGAGTCACGGCTGGAGGCCCATATGAGCCTATCGCCGACATAATAAGGCCTTCTGTTTGTTTTCATGTTTAGGCTGAGATTATTGTTTATCCCCATAAAATATTAGATAGATTAGGTTTTGAGAAAATGTTTGTCGGCCCTGCCTGACCTCAGGTAACCTGTTTCAGGCCTTTTGAAATAAAATGGCCGTGGCCTAAATTATAGTATATATCAATATGGTAGATAAAATACTAGCCTAGAAAAATATTGTTAATCCTTTATTTCTATTATTTATTCCCAAAAGTATCATCAACAAATATTGAGAAACAAGTTTTCTCCCAAATGATGTCAATAAAAAATACTTATTTTGTTCCATATTTTTTTAATCGTCATTATGTATTGAGTAGGTCTGGAATAAACAAAAAACATGAACTACAACATTAACAAACAGCGAGTTCAGGTCCTTGTAACGGTAATCTAATATTCTCCTGGCTGCTCCGCCTGTGCTTCCTGTGGCGGTGCCGGGAGCTTTGGAGCTGCCTCTCCGGGACTCTGGGGAGGTCAGGCGCGGTTCAGTCTGCCGGAGTGACAGACTGTTTGGACTTCCTAACATTGTGCCTGCCTTAGAGCTTGGTTTCATAACAGTGTGGGCCTTGTTCGTATAGACAGACAGCGGCCTGAGTTCCTCCTGCAGGCTGCTGCTGCTGCTGCTGCACGGTGCCCGCGGACTGTGGTGGTAGGGGGGTGGGTGGGGGTTAGAAAGAGACGCAGGCCGAGAGGTTAATGCAAGAGAAAAAGCTTGCACATACGAAGGAGGATGCTGACAGTGTAGGGATACTGGGCGGATAGGAGACACGTGACAGCCCGCCACAGACAGGTGTGCTGTTCTGGCGTTTCACCTGCAGGTCGCAGCATTGTCCCTGGAAACGGGAGCGAGTCTCACCTGTCACCTGTCAGGCTGCTCCGTGCGCCCCGGTCTGCTGCAGGTTAAATACATGCAGCTCATATACATGGGTATATACATGGGTATATGAGCTCTACTGTACAGGCCAACTCAGTGAATAAGACCAGTAAATATGAAATCAGATGTTCAAAAAGCGTGTTTATATTCTTAGGTTAGTACTTGAATCTTGAGATGGATGTAATAACTAACTAACTATTGTTATTATTACACTCAAAATAACTTTAATATCCCAGCAGGTCAAAAAGACTCTTCCTATATTCAGCATGTTGAAGTGTAAAGGGTCAAACTCTTCTTCTCTAGAAAATTTAAAGCACTCACTTTCCTTGAATTTGTAAAAATAATCTTCATTAACTCATTTTATCAGTCACTTTATCGGATCAGCTTTCTCATTTTCATCTTATTTTGATGGTGAATTAAACATTTTCTCTTCTAATTGCGTAAAAACAATGATCATACTGTTTAACAGGCCTGATTTTGAGCCTAGACGGATCTAAACACTGCAGAATAAACATGAACTAACAGGAGCTGAACACATTTTAAACCCGAGTCGCCGGAGATCATTAAAGAAAATAAATGAACATTTTAATTTCAGATACATTTATTATAAATGCAGATCGGGACCAAAACGTCGCTGCGCAGTTTCATTAACAGAAGCTTTTGTGTTTCACGTGAGGAACATCTCAAGTCAGTGGACGGGCGGCTGTTGAGGCTGGGGTCTGTGTTTCAGGACCGCGGAGAGCAACTGAAGCCCCCTCCTACC
>NW_019525437.1:3749706-3755339 GCF_002814215.2 Seriola lalandi dorsalis
CACCCACCCACCTCACACCCCCGGACAGGCTCAGTAAACAGCCTGCAGGACTGTGTGTGCACATGAAGATGATAGATCATATTGTGTAAATCTGGACGGTGTCGAAGTAAATAAGCAGAAGCGATGATTGTGTTTTGTTGACGGAACAAGCGACTGTATTTACTGACGATAAAAACGCCTTTTTGATAAAGATAAGACACATTCCACACCAAGTTATCACCAGGTTTTATCATTTGTCATTATGCCAAGTTTATTGTTCGTTTTTGATGAACAGTCACTGATCACCACGGAGAACAAATTATTTCATATTTATTAGGGAACATAAGCAGTTAAAGTTTAAATATAAAGGAGATATTAACATCAAATAAGATCAAAAATATAATCATAATTTTGATGAAATATCCTTTGTTTCTGATGAGCTCCTCTGGATGGATAATTATAGTGGTAATGACCAGGGAGCTTTATTTGTGAGTCCGATTTTATTTGAAGAGCAGAAAACAACATTACAGCTGAAATGTAGCTAATGTTGTATTATGTATGAAATTATGTCTTTTTGGTGTCTTATAATTTCATGTGGTTTTGGCAGGTGAATGTGCAGGACGCGATAAACTACAAAGCAATACAGCCCAATAATTATAACAATAATAACATGTTTGAAATCTTTATTCTTTAATGTTATTTTACTGTCAGTCAAACTGACTTTGTTTTTACCATTTTAATAAGAAACTACAATATTCATATATTTTCATATCAGGTTCAGTAAGGTAGTTTCATCAAATTATTTTTACTCTAATTTTTATGATTTCGTTTTTAAGATTATGGGTCAAACGTTTCTCTTCTTTCTTCCTGTCTACAGTAAAATCTGCCTTTGTTGAGTGTCTGCTGTTGAACAGGTGTAAGGCCTATTCACCCCCACCCCACACACACACACACACACACACACACACACACACCCTCACCACCACCACCACCACCACCACCACCACCACGCATCTCTACACCTGCCTCTCATCTAACAAACACCACCTTCCCTTTATGTCTGCAATGAATTACTCATTGAACACCGGGGTCCCACAATTTTTTTTTATTCATAAAAAATACCAGACATGCATGAAAACAGAACATTTCTCCATGCGTTTCTAGTGCAGCCGCGAGATTTTTCACCGCAGCTCAGTCAATATTTTTTCATATATATATATTTACAACAATATTTTATACAGCAGGTCTTACAAAACATGAAAATATAAATAGATGACTAGTTTTATGTTTCAACATGGCGCACACAGTAGAAATGACCAATGAACCATGAATACAGAATACAAACACTCTCTAAACACCTGTAACACACACACACACACACACACACACACACACACACACACACACACACACACACACACACACACACGCAAAGTGGAATGTCCTGCGATGACAGCAAACTCAGTCACCACACAGTTAGATCAATATTAACAACCCGCCATGTTTGTTTGTTTTAATGACTTACAGTAGTCATGATGAGACAAACAGAGTCCCACAGTTAAACAGCTAAAGCACTGAAAGCTAAGAGCGCCCATAAAAGTGCACGTCATGGGTCAAAACATTACAGGTCTGACGTCAGCCCGGGAGGTTCATGACAGCAGGGAGTCTATGTGGAAACCTCGCGCCTTGCTGGGCATCTTGAAAGCGGCCTCGGGTCCGGTCATGGCCGGTGCTGTCTGCTGGAGGTATGTGAGAGCGTCCCTGCTGATGGGCTCTGTCCCGCCGCCGCTGCTGCCGCTGCTGTACGCCGCGTCTGACAGGTACATGTGTTGTGCCGGATAGTTCAGAGGGTACGGCAGCACATGGGCCCCTGGGGGCCAGTAGAGCCGGGGGGCGTGAGTGTCTGCATCAGCGTGGCTGTCCTCTCTCCGCTTGAAAGGCGTGCTGAGGATGCTGTCTATGGCGAAGGAGCTGGAGAACTTGGCTCCCACCCTCTCCTCCGGGGCGGGGAGGCGGGTGTCCTCGCTGAGGATGTCCGGGCTCTCCTGCTCCTTGGGGGACCTCTTGGCGATGCGCTTCCTCCTGCGGCGGAACACCCCGTCAGCGAAGGTGTACTCGCTGTGCGGGTTGAGCATCCAGTAGTTGTCCTTGCCCCACGGCCTGGAGGGGTCCCGCAGCACTTTGAGGAAGCAGTCGTTGAGTGACAGGTTGTGGCGCACCGAGTTCCTCCAGCCGGTGTAGCTGCCGCGGAAAAACGGGAACTTCTTCATCAGGTAGTCGTTGATCTCTGCCAGAGTGAGGCGGCCGCTGCTGGACTCCCGGATGGCCATGGCGATGAGGGCGATGTAGGAGTAAGGAGGCTTGGGTCTGCGGGTGTACGGCTTCCCCTTGCTGCCGTCGCCGCCCTGGGTGACAGGTGCCGGGCTGTTGGCCACGCAGTCCCCGTCCGACCCCAGCTCGTCTCCGGACAGGGGAGACGGGACTCCCCCCTCTGCGTCCATACACAACTCCAGCGGCTTCTGCACGAAGTGGTGCGCAGAGAAAACTTCAAGTTTCATGTTTCTCAGTTAAGAAGGATGATCTTCTCCCTTAGGTGTCTCCTCAGTTGGAGTCTTGTCTCAGCTGAGCAGCAGAGCAGGTGTAGCAGTCCTGACAGCAGAGAAGTCTCTGAGTGTTTGTGTTGTAAAGGCTCGTGTGGAGCGCTGGAGGCACCCTGAGCCTCAGTCTGAGCAGCTGAATACAGATCTGTCTCCGGAGACAGGCTTGTCTTGCTATAATATAATGCCTCGGCAAGGGACGGCCCACAGGCGGAGTTTCAGCCCAAATCTATTGAAGCGAATGAGTGATTTATATGTTTACAATTGGACGCTGAAAAAACAGTAAGGCGAGAGAGGACAACTATAAAAAAATAATTCCTCTGAACTATCTATCTATCTATCTATCTATCTATCTATCTATCTATCTATCTATCTATCTACATTTAAAAAAAATTCTCTAAGATTTATCAACAAAAAGTTTGATATTAGTTTCCATTTTCTGGATTCCAGGTTTATTGAACGGGATGAAAACAATTCAAAAACAATGTGATCGGTATTCCTACTTCTGTTTTAAAGTCTGCGGTCCTCTAAAGGTGATAGAGTCAATTAGATTTTAGGTTTTTCCGTTGGGGGAAATGGCACATTTTTACGCACAACAAAGGGCGTAAAAATGCGCTTTCTCAACGCGTTCCTGTGTAAATTAGACGTAAACAGGGAGAAAGGGTGACATCAGAACAGACAGACAAACGGACAACGGTGTTACTGCTTTTCATTTCAACCTGTCTCTCCCTCCACCGGCGCTCCGGTGGAACGGGGAAGTAAGGCGGGCGCACAAAGCTGTAATAAAAGAGATGGGCTTGGAAGAGTTCCACGCACAATGAATGATATGCAAGCTCTCAGGTTAAGCAAGACGGCTGAGGGAATAAAAAAAGAAGAAAAGAAATAACAAGACAAAGATTGCCCGAGAGGTCATGTGAAGTTCAGAGGAGAGGACCAGTGCACCTGCAGTGACAGAAGCCTGGGTAGAAAACAGGAATTTCACTCAGCAGTGATGCAAATGAGTGGAGATGGAGGCTGTTTCCCTGTCTCTCAAAACATTTGCAAATTTCACTTTTGAATGTAGAAGGAGAATCCCCAATAACAAAAGCTATTATTTGGGTTTAAAGTGAGTCAGTTGGATTCAGTTTCACAGATTTTTTATTTTGCCTGGTCTAGTTCTCACAGTCTGAATCTTTCATATGAGGAAACTGTAGCATATATTTTTGTACACCAGGGTCACAGTGAACTCAGGTCAGTCCAAATGTCAAACTGAGGCAGGCCCGGATCAAGACGTTTTGTGGTCCTAAGGTGGATTCTTGGTGCTGGTCCTCCTTTTCACTGCATTATTATTATTTTTTTTACTTGAAACAAAAGTTAATGCTATAGAGTAAATAAGAAAAACTCATTTGACCACATATGAATTCTACACATTGTGACTTTAAAGTGTTAAATATTCTGACTGAGTGAGGCTTGTAGGACGTAGCATTCGCGACCTCTACTGATATAACACTGTGCGTGGGTGGCATTAGGAATGTTACATGTTAGCTGCAGCTATGAGTTGCCACTTAATCATCTCACAAAAGTTCATTTGAAACAATTGGAAGAAGTGAAATAAAATATTTTAGAAGGCTTCTTCTTATGGACAAATTTAAAAACAATAAAACCAATAAATACACTAAAATGAAGATAAGACTTCACCCTGCTGGCAGCTTCCTTTAATTACTCATCGCCTGCTCAATGACAAGTGTGTTTCAAGCCAGAAACGTTGTAGCTACGCTCACATTTTCTAAGTAAACTGATGCCCCTGACACCTGTAAACCAAATATCTGTTTGTCCCGCTGACTCTCCTCCTGTCAACACCTTTCAGCATGAAGAAGATGCAGAGAGACACTGGAGAGTTAACATGAGTTATGAGCTTGGCCCCGAGCCAGTAATAATCATTAAACTGTCTTCTCTGGCACTCCCCCTCCTCCTCCTCCTCCTCCTCCTCCTCCTCCCTCCTCTCACTGCTCGGACTTCTGCGTTCTGAGTGTTCCTGTCTCACCCTCTTACATGTAAACCTCAGTGCTTATGAGAAGATTTATAGTGATCCTGTAATAAATTTTGGGAATGATGCTGAACTAAAAACCACATGAAAGGCCCCTGTAGGAATAAAGGCATTTCATAATGATACCATGGGATATAAGCTAAGGTCACTACAGCCTACCAGTCTGTTCCTGATAGTGCTGAGATATGAGTCTGTGTTTGGCATCCCGAGCGGTTTGTCTACCTACTGTAGGCTACATGTTTAAATTTTATCACCTAATTACCACCTTGCATATACATGACAGGTGTGATTGAAGATCTGGTTGTACCCTGAGCTTTGTGTGTGTGTGGGTGTGTGCGTGAGGGTGTGTGAAGGCGACAGTATTTGGAGGGTAAGTAGGTTAATCAAGAGCACATGGACTCGAAGTGTGTGTCTGTTTTTCCAGTCACGTTAATGGAAGGCCTGATGACGGCTCCTTTTTTAAAACGGCGTTATCTGTCAGATTTGTCTGTGAAAATAATGCAGTAGAAATGGAACGAGACTGTGTGTGTGATTGACGTGAGTGATGTTGTTTCAGTCAGTCAGTTTATGTTCATCATGTCCAGTGACTGGGCTCAATTAGTGCCGTGCCCCTCTGTTAGCATGTTCCTCTGAGGATGCGTGTGTGAAGCATTCAATCTGAGTGGAAAACCATGAACTCAGATGTAGTGGTTTGACAAAACTCAAGGTCCACTTACCAGTTTTTGTCAGGCTTTCAACTATATCACACAGTTCAGAGTTCGCTCAGCTGTCGTGGAGATGGATCTGCTGACATCAGCTATTTAAAGAGGCTGTTGTGAGGAAAGCAACCTCCAATCAACACACTCCATCCACTGAGAGCCACCGGAAATGGCTGAAAACTCTGCAAGTAATCGGACCTTGAGTTAGTTTTTGTCAAAAATGCTAAATTTCATGCGGCATAATTAAAACAGTTTATGTGTATCTGTTAAGTACAGAGGTGTCATCATGTGGCCACATCTGGATAAGGGCCCTGGTTTTAATGTGCGGTTGTC
>NW_019525437.1:3755457-3797957 GCF_002814215.2 Seriola lalandi dorsalis
GCAACGCCTCACAAAAATGTGTCCACAAAAATCCACAACCAGAATGTGGCTATAGGGAAAGACAGAGGAGAGAGAACATGAACCCCAGTCTTGTGTATCAATCGTCCACCACCTCAGCTTCTTCGTCTCTGAGTCCGGAGTCAGTGTTGACATCAGAAACTCTGTAGTGTCTGCTGTGATGGGAGAAAGGATGTCAGGGAAACCAAAGGTCGTCAGGCGTCCTCTAATCGAATTTAGATCCTGGAAACTGCCTCCCTCGCTCACCGGGATGTTGCTGCAGCAGCTGGAGAGTCGAAACCAAAATGTTTTCGTTGAAACTCAGGAGGCCGACTGCTGGGAGCCTAAAACCAGAGCTGAGAGGGAAGCGGCGGCATGTGTGCTATCATTATCGCCGCTGCTGTACAGCACTCTGACAAGACACAAAGAGAGCCCTGCACCGCTTGGCTGGTGGTAGGTGTGCCGGTGTGTGTGTTTTTCTTTGCAGAAGTGTGATGAGGTTGCATTTGATTTCAGGTACTCTGCCAAGATGGCTACACACACACACACACACACACACAGACACACAGACACACACACACACACCTGTGCTGAAGTGATTTGGTGTGAAAGGCAAGCACACCTGTTTTCCCTTTTTTTTTATCTTCCACATGGCAATTTGAAATCAGAAGTGGAAAGACAGTTTCCCCACAGGTGTCAGTGAAGGGCTGCATTATCATCACTCTCCGGATCTTTGGATTAAGACTGATTTCCAAACATCACATCATCTGAGAAGGTCGGGATCATCTTTTACCTTCCGGTTCACATGGGAAGATAATATATGTGACGTGATGAAATCGCCTTAATTGCAAGGTCATCGAGGGCAGAGGAGTCGGCCCGGTACCGCACTGAGACTTGAGAAGCGCATTGCTCTTATATAACCTGTTAACGTGTCTAAAAGTGGCACTTTGTTGTTTTAGCTCACCTGCTGAGATTTCAAGTGTCTCCTTTGAGCAGCAGGAGAAATCTCTTTTAAGTGCTGACATGAATGGAATCCCAGTAATGTAAATTCAGTGGGTGAATCCTTCGCAGGTCCAAAAATAGCCCCACCTCAGTGGCGGTCTGCGCTCACACGCTAACCCTTGTCTGCATGTCTCTGGATGACTTCTTACCTGTATCTCATCTTTGTTTTCTTTCTTCTCTGTGAGTGAAGGGTGTCCAGCCCCCATGTCTTTTTGTATAAACAAAGTACAGGCTGTGTGTGACAGGGAGGAACAGCAACAAGAGGCGCTGCGTAGCTGAGATTCCCAAGATTCCCTGCAGCAGATTTAGTCTCTGACAGAGGCCGCTGATAGTAGCCATGCTTCACTGGGGCACACAAGTAGGTACCGCGGTGTGTCTCACCTCAAAAAGTCAGACATTCCACATCAATTCCTCTCATTCCTGCACTCGGCACAGTAGGCACCAGTATTGGGGTTTGTGTATGGGAGTGTATGTTTGTCTGCAGCTGTGCGTCTGCTCAGGTGTGGGTGTGAAAGTGTGTGAGATTGCACATGTGCTCCAGCGAAATGGAAGAGTAAGACGCGTACATTCCATCTAGTTTATTCTTCAAACTGTGATTACTGTAATTACCCAACAATGCGGCCCTCTAAACGTTTGCTGCCTGCTTTGTTACGCTGCTGCAGAATCATACCTTTGTGTTTTGGAAGATAAATGGCGGGGGGTCATCCAGTCCATATAATCAGAGGCACACCTGAACACTTACCGGCGACAAACAGAAAGTTCCCACGAAGCTGCTCTGATACATAAAAGCAAGAACTTTACGTATTGAATGCACTCCTAGGCAACCGCTGCATCAAAAAATGTATGGTGAGATACCTGATACACACACACAGACGCAAATACAGCACATGCAGTGACTCACGGAGGGTTTCATACTCGTGGTTTGAAGAACATAAATCTCTGCTGCTTCTTTGTCAGCGATTAATAGATGAAATCTGATAAAAATGAAGCAGTATATCCCGCAGTCAGTTGGCAGCAGCTCATTGCTATTTTGGGTTCTCCTGCATTCTTACCTGAGGTGCTCACACCCTGCCAGACCAACGGGAAAAAAATAGATACATATAAATAAACGGAGCCAACAAGGGTGTAATTAAAGTAATTAAGGAAAGAGGTGAAGTACAGGTGAAGCACAGGTGAAAGGCAGCCTGGCACTGCCAGTACCATGTGACTATGTGCAAAAGCAGTGATGTAATTCTGGGTCCCCCTGTATCTTTTGTATCTATTGCCTTTATACATGCAATGTTATTTCTACACTTCGAACATGTGGCGTGCAAAGAAAAGAGGTGGCTGCTTCAGCCCCATCTGCTCTGCCCTCTTATAAAATCTTACGCCACAGTTTCCCTGTGCACTAATTGGAAACTTCCATGTAATTTCTGCCTCACACCAGAGGAGTCGTTAAAGTGTGGTGTTGTAACAAGTGCAAATTTTTCCTATAAGTCCAGATCTGATTAGTCCAAAGTGCCCGTCTCTTCCTCTTGTCTGCAAATGAGCTCCTCTGATTGATCCAAATGACCCTGAGATCAGACCAAGGGCACCTCTGGTCGGCAAAAGAGCCACTCCGGTCTCCAAGTGCACATCTGATCAATCTAAGTGACAACATGGTCGGCAAAAGTGCAGGTCAGCCTCAGGTCGTGCCCCTCCAATCAGACCAAATGCCCCTTTGATTGGCAAAAGAGTTCCTTTAGTCACCAGGTTTTCCCTCTGATATACCCTCCTCTCAGCAGAGAAATATTGTCAGCCCACAGGTCCCTGTGATCAACCCTATAGGCTGTACACAGCCCCTCTACTTATCTTAAGTGTAGCTCTGATTAACCCAAGTGCCCCTCTGGTTGGCAAAAGCACCACTGGCCCCAAGTGACCCTCTTGACCCCAAGATTCCTTTGGTTGATACGAGTGACCTTCTGGTTAGTCCAGGTTCTTTGCTCGTTCCCCATTGGCCCTCACCAAGAGGGCCACTGGGCCATCTAGTTGGGCCTCTATGTGCCCTTCTAAGTACTCCAAACGCCCCTCTGGTTAATATGCACCTTTGCTCCTTTGGCCCAAATGCCACTCTTTTCAACCAAGTAGCTCTGTGACCCTGCAGTGTGCATTAAGTTTATCCATGTGTCCCTCTGGTCCTCCCAGACCAAAAGTGCCCTCTGGTCAGACAAAGTTCTGGGGGGCCAAAAAACGAATCCAAACCCTAAAAGAAGAGGTGCCCCATTGAAACTCACATCCCTTCGTCAAAGCAGGTTTCTAACTCTGCATCGGTTTATGTGACTGTGCGTGATGTGCTTATATGAGTGCCTTCTTTTATTGCCCATCTGAACTCCTTTAGTGCCTTTGAACAGATTTCTCAGACCTTAAGATCAGATGGTAGTCTACAGTCTACAGGAACCTAAACACGACCCTAACAAGGGTAGACACACCCGGCCTTAGTGCACCCCGTAATCCTGTCTGTAAGATGTTACTGTTGGTGCATATCTGTCGGCGAAGCTCCGTCATGCAGGCAGCATGGCCCTGATTCCTGCCCTATCTGCTGCTATCGTCCATTTCAACTCTTCACACGCTAGAGTCCCCTCGCACGCCGAGCTGGGAGGCGTTGAGGGAGCTTGGGGGGGATAAAGAAGAAAAAGGAGCAATGATTGATCTCAGCCATAGACACCTCGCTTTATCGCTGCAGCTGATAGGACCTACCTCCATTCAGCAGCGCTGTAGGCTGTTTTTGTGTAAGCATAAACACAGGGCCAAATCAGTACCTGCGCTGCACTGTTTACCTGGCAGCCGTTCAGCCCTTTTCTGTCTAAACTTGAAATAGGATCCAAACACTCTACTCACGCATAGTGGTTTGCACGAGATGCTTCGCCTGCCTCTCAACCTACCGCGGGGCTCCGTAGTGCTATTTTTGCACCGTCTGAACCTTAAACGCCCCTCTTATTTTTTTGATTGAGAGGTGGAACATCTAGCTCGGGGGCTCGAACTGCAAACACAGCACCGAATTTGAGCTGTTACCAAGGAATTGTCCCACAAACAACCCCAACAAACACCTCAGTGATTGACAGCATTACAGTAGTCTGTGGGTTATATTTAGATCCCCCTTTTTTCACCAGTACCACAATTAACAGTTTTAAAAGAACTATCCCCGCTCTATACTTAAACTCTTTTTTCATTTTCCTGCCTTAGGGCCAAAAACCTCATTTTAATATAAGTTTAGAGTTGATAACAAAAGTTTATAAAAAAAAAGACACCATTGATTTGCATTATTGTAAATGTAGGATTCAGTGTTATATTTGTGGTTTTAAGAACCAAAAACCATCTCAATGTAGTTTTACATCTCCTCTCTCAGGCTTCTCTCTGGAGCTCTAGTAACAACAGGTCAGTGAGCCAATCAGAAGAGAGGAGGCTCTGAGCCTCTCTTCTGATTGGCTGACTGTTTTTCTGAGTGAGCCAATAAAAATATAGCAGCTTTCAGGTAAACACTCAGAGAAACCAAATCCTGTAAGGTTGGATGGTGGGTCCAGGTGGGCGTGGCTAAGAGTGGTAACTGCTTTGTTATAACATCACAAAATTCAGGAAGTGAGACTTAAATTCTGTACAGTTCGGCCTCCACTATCTGTCGTATGTCTGCCATCTCAATGGGAGTGCAATGCTTAATTGCTGGAGTGATCCTTTAATTCTTCTGAGACCCAGATTTGAATCCCTATCAGAACCAAGTCGCTACTTAGCAGCTCTCCAGCTGCAAGCTGCAGATCAGGGGCTTTCTTAGCTTGTAGGAAACACCTTGAGTCAGATCGAGCCAGAGAAAGAGATGGAGATAGGTTCAAAGCCAGTAATTTATAAAGCAGGCACATCAGTCATTTCAACACCTCAGTATGTGGATCACTGCTGCTCTCCCTTAGTGTTAACTTAGACTGCAGATATACTGCATTTGTGAGTGCGCATGTCCAGTTTTCTCAAACGTTTCTGGGCTACAACCCCATGTTGGAGGTCAATAGTGTCATACCATCAGCCCGTTAGACAGTCACGTGAATCTGATGAAAGTGTAGTGCAGAGAGGAAGCTCCAAATGGACCATAAAGAAATTATAGATTATAAACTAATCATAATTACAGACATATTAACCTCATCTCTGTTTGCATATCAAGCGACCTGTGATGCTCCTGACGCCAGAGTGGAGAAACGCTTTTATCCCCCCTCAAATATCAAATGTAGAATCTCTGTAGACTTTACATGACTCACTGCAAGGACAATTAGAAACACGGCCTCCTGGGCAGATGTTACTGTTTGTAGTGAGTGCTATTAGATATTGATTTGGTGATAATTCGTAAATGAATATCATTAAGGATCGGAAGTTTGATTGGGGGGGCGGGGGTGTCCTAATCTCCTCCAGCTGGCCGCGGGGTTGTAATGTGTCCTGCCTCCGCTCCGGCATTGATCCGCTGGAGCAAACAGCAGCTGCCTGGCTGCACGACACAGCACAGCACCCATCTGGTACAAAACATGAGATAGTGTAAAATCTTAGACAGTAGAATATGTCTGTGACTGACTGTGTTACATAATGGACAGAGTTTAATGTAACTGAAATGAATCAAAGCAAACTGCACAGACAATATTGATGATCTGTAAAAGTTTAAATTTACAATATAAACATTTTATTTAAGGGTCAGGTTTGTGTTATCATCTATTTTTATTATTATAACGAAACTAACAATGACTTTTATTGTGGTAAAAAGTATTGTGTATATAATCATATATAGCCTCTGTCATATAGGAACAATTAAAGCCCATTGTGTTGCAGTTGGGCGACAAATTTCTATATTACAATGAAGATGACCCGTTGTAGCTAACTCCTCTGATCTCGTCAACACCGAGCAAAGCTGTGTCAATATTGAAACACAATGTCGAGCGTGTAGCAGTAGCTAGGTGAAGAGTGTCATACACGTCATACAGCTGCTCTTTACAGAAATCAAAAATGGAGTCACACACAAAAGTCCACAGGCCATATTTACAATTTTACTCTCTCCGATGGATTTGTTGATACAATAAATAAAAGATGAAATGACTCCAGCCCCATCAGCACTTGGTTCGAATGCCACCCATGTGCCAGGAGCTAAGTGTTCGGTGTGATTTTTGGCACCATCCCCAAACTCTCCTGTTGAATTTGGAAATGGATCCGGCCATTGATTGTACGCAGTCTAAGATATGTTAACTCCCCCTGCATGCCAGAGGAACAGGTTTGGCCATCGGGGCAGCCAGGTGGATGGAGGGGAGCTACAAAAAGTTTACAGGAAGAAACTGCAGCACCTGCTTGTTGACTGGGATGGTGAGGGAGGGGTAAGCCCCTCGGTAATGATGGGAAATGCAGGATTAGCTGACGCAGCAGCAGTGATCGTATCCCAAAAGCTTTTCTCCGTCAAATGACCTTTCACAGTGGGAGAAAGTGTCGGTTACAGTTATAGTGCTGAGGTGAGAGCGTTAAGTTCACTGAGGGGTTAGAAGAAGTATAAATAGAATAATGTGTCATTGGATTGTGTGGGCCAAGAATCCAGTGATCTCCAATTATGCTAAAAAAGATAAAAAACCATAATTGCCTCACAGTGAAGCTCGTTCATGTCGGGAGATGTGTTGCTGCCACACCACTCTAATTGAACTTTCTCTCTAAGGCGTTGTGAGAAAAACAGGCGGTAACTATTTATACAGCTACACACCTGACCAGGCATCTATCCAAACAAAAGGTCTTGAACCCAGCCCTTGCGTGCCTATCCAACCCAGACATCTGATTAATTATAGTGTGGCCGTTAAGGCAAAGAAAAACTAGCTGATGAAAAGTCAGTGAGTCTGCAGGCTCAACCTGCCCAAACAGCATCATGCGTGTTAGCTTGTAAAAATCCACCCCTGCCCCCTCTCTGTGTCTTTTCCTCCCACACGCCCCCCGTAACCCCCTCCCCCTCCCGCCACCCCGCCTCCCTCCTCTGCTCCGGGCCCATTCGTGCAGACAAGGTAAAACATCTCCCTCGCTGTGTCAGAGCCCCGCAGGTGGGCCCCGCGTGCTCAGGTAGATAATATCACTGTTACTATAGACTGTGTTTGGGTTAGCTTGAAAACACTTTTCACGGTAGGAGCAAAACAAAGTGCTTTGCAGTGCGTGATAACAGCGGGAGCTGCTCCCTACAAATTAACCTGTGGAAACACTTTGGCCTCGCACGACACTCACACGTAATACCTGCTCCTCCTTTTTTTTCTTGTAAATCAAAGTTAACATCATGTTGCTCTGGGAGCAGGGGATCATTTGATGAGACTTCTTTAGATTTAGGACATTTCTCTTATATGTAATCCACCAAAGGGATTCATGTTAATACAAAACAGTGTAATAAGCCTTTAATGTCCCGGTGGTTATGTTATAGAAGCGAGCTGCCTTATGTCCAGATTGAAAGCATTGGCCTGATTGGACAAGTCACTCTGTTTCTAATCTGCATACTGCTTGTGCAGTAGACTTTATAAATGGACTTTCTTTAAACAAAAAGAGGCATGAATAGCTCGAATGTGCTCAGGGCCAGAAGCTGGGATGGCTTCCATAAACAGATCACCCAGGTGGTCCATGTGTGAGAGAGGGAATGGAGCACTGGTGGAGAGGCCTGCTGCTGCTGCTGCTGCTGCAATCACAACCCTGGATCTCTTTATTTCAGGAGCTCCCTTTGTGTGGAAGCAAATTCTGAAGCCACGAGGATCAGATTGTTATTTAGAGCTGTTTGACACCAGGGGACTTAGCACATGACACAAAATGTAGCTCAGAGATGCTTAATGTGCAGCGCGGATGTTTTAAAAAGGAGCATATGATTTTTTAAAGTAAAATTGTTGTTATTATAGGTGATTGTAGAAAAAAAGACTTTATTGCCTCAGTATCTCAAAAACATTAGCGTTGGGTGTAGAGAACCGGCTCTGGATTAAAACCACTTCCAAGACCAGAGATTTGTATGTGATTATGTGGTCAGTCCATTGGTGTCTTTACATGTCCAGTTACACATAAACAGTGTCGTCTTAGTGTCCAGCCACCAGACCTCTGAGGCCAGATCCAGGCTGCCCCACCCTCAGGTTGGATGAGCTGGTTATTCAGAGGCTGTCTCCACCTCTGCATGTTTATTTTAAAAGCTTATAAAGCTTCATAATAATAATAATAATAATACTATCATAAACTGCTACAAAGATGCTAGAGTTTAACATTAATTAAAGATAATCACTATAAGGGAGACTGTTCATTTAGTAAATATGCAACTGTAGCATAATCTCTGAAGTGTCAGGCATCTATCAGTGCAACTAAATGTGATTTCAAAAGTTCTTGTAGCTGAGTCTCTAGACCTTGAGTCCGAGTCCAGTTCCAAGATGGACTCCAGACACACAGATAAAAAGGGGTCTATATTAAACACAAATGACACAGCTGTCAACCTTTTAAAGGGAGTTTATTTACCATGTGACACAGTGGACAAACAAATGCGTCGCAGGCACTAAAAGAAACAAAAAAAAGTCTCTCCAACTCCCAAGTGTGAATGCAATCAACGCTCGAGTCTGAGTCCAGTCACAAATCCTGAAAACAGGGACTCAGGTCTGAGTCCTGGATTTGATTACTAGAACACTTTCATTGAGTAATTAAGTGATTAAGTAATTAAGTGTACCGCTAAAGTAACAGCTGTAGAAAACAAGTTAAGTTTACTTAGAAGTTGACTGTTCTCTGACTGACTGGTCTGATCCCTGCAGGAACTCAACAACAAGCTACTGCACCAAGTTATATGATTCACTTTACATAGACACAAGGTATAATCGTGCTTTCAAGCCATATTGACCCCAAATACAGGCCTGGAATTCAATTAATAGAAAATAATCACAATTTGAAATATTATTCTGAGAGGAAAATATTGTCATTTTTATTCCACAACATTTATTTGACAGCTAAAGTAACTCATTACTTTAAAAATTTAGATTTTACATACAAAACATATAATTAAACTGCACGACACCATGTAAATAGTTCAAACTGGCTCCATCTTGACCAATTAAACCAGTAAAATGCTGCTCACATAATGTAATGATATTAGTGACTCACTCAACGGAGCCAAATTTCAGCATTTAATACTTGTATTTTTAATACTTTTTCACTTAAGAACCATTTTTAATGCAGGACTTGTATTGGACTTGTAATGTATTACTTACCTGAATTATTTAAATACTTCCTGTGTCACTGATTTTAATGATCTACCACAGTTCTTTCTAAAAATGCCCTATGAATAAATTATAAATGAACTTGACCTGGTTTGGAAAAGAGTGTTGGTGCCAAAAAACACCCACAACACAGTACCTCTTTTTTAATGCACACCTGTGTTTGTCACTGCACACGGAAAAGGAAAAAAGGAAAGATCGTAGGTCTAAAATTTTCGGTCTCAAGTGGCAGGTTTGTCAAACGTAAGATAATCTAGTACCTCTCAAAGCTCAGTCCCCGGAGCTTGTTTATACTCTGTAGTTTATATTGTGAGCTGCTTCAGAGCGACACGCACGGCCAAGCCACAGCGGCTCAAGATTTACTACATGGAAAAATGAATTCCTCACACCTACACACGCACGTCATGTGACGAGCACATCCCTCATCTTTAAGACAGGTGAGGGATCACGCAAACAATACCAGACGCCTCTGTGTTTTATGCAATGTTTAGATAGCATTTTGCATAACCAGCCTGTTTTCGTGACCTTTCTTATCGTGGGTTGAGCGTGTTTCGTGAATGGCATTGACCCGTGCTCCGCTGTCCCATCACCTGCTGCAATGTAGCCCCTATCTAGCACCTTATCATAATGACCCGAGTTCTTTTGAGGGGAGGGCAGTTTGTGTGCTCACTGATGGTTTATGTACAGTGAGCGTGACAGATCTCCTGTCACATGCAGCCTGGTCATCCGCTCAGCATGTCCTAACACACTCGTGCCATTAGCTCCTTGCCCGTGTTTGTCTGAGAAAAGGATTAGCATGAAATATGAGGAAACAGTGACTGACAGTATGTGACTCGGAGGGTAACCCGGCTATTGTTTCGCAATGTTTGATAGTGTCAGGTAACAGCTGTGAGTCATTGTTGGTTGTATGCCATCGCGTGTGTGCTGAGCAGTTTAGGCCGGTGAGTGTGAATGTGTGTAGGCACAATTAAAAAACTGGTTCTTCTGAAATGTTGTTTTGACAGATATCAATAGCGCAGGGATCACGAGATAGTGGGGGTTCCCTCCACGGTCACAAACAAAGGTAATTTTGATTTCCAGGCTCTATTTAGTCTCAGCTTTGGTATGTGGGCTTAGGCTGTGATGCCAGGCTGATGAATCAGGTCTGACATTACTCATATGGGTTTGGATAGAAGGTAAGGAGTACATGTTTGTCTGTGGCTTAAGTGCTGCAGAAGTTTCTGTTATTGTTTTTGTTCAACATGTTAGCTCTCTGACTGCAGCTCTAAAAATAACACAAAGCCCATAATTATGGTTTTAACCTAAAGCCCCCCTCCTCCTCCTCCTCCTCCACTCACTCCCATTCTCCTGCTTTAGCACCTGTGCTGATTTATGTGTGTGTGTGTGTGTGTGTGTGTGTGTGTGTGTGTGTATGTGTGTGTGTGTACATGTGTGCGTGTGTGTATGTATTTTTGTGTGTGTGCGTGCATGTGTGTGTGTTTTGCCAGGTGATTTACAGCACGGCTGCTGTCAGTCTGTCAGATTTTGTGTACATAATGCAGCCTGTAATGTCAGAAACAATCAGTTTGACATCATTACATGTCCATGGAAAGTCTGGCTGATGGCATAAAGCTCTGGCCCTCAACAACAACAACAACAACGAGGAGTTTATTTATAGTGCCACTGCTGTGCTGGCATGCAAGGTGTGGCACTGAGGGTGAATTGTCACCTCTCAAAATTTCTCTCCCGGGCGCCTCAGGCTGTGTTGACAGTAAATTACACGACAAAACTTAGCTTCAGAGTGTACACACGTGTAGGTTACACAAGATGAAGGGGCTACAGTCATGCTAGCAGCAGCTGTGCTTAGCCGCAGTGGTGCTTTGAGCTACATGCAACTATCAGCTTGCTAACATGCAGATGTTGAGCAGCTAATATTTACCAGGTTTACCAAACACACAAAGACAAAGACTGAGCTGTAATTTTAGTTGTATTTACCTGCCACTCTCCTGCTCTCTGCTCTGTCTGTCTTATGTTTAGTTATTTCCTCTGTCTGCTTCAGTAATAATGATACATGTAATGAAAGTAGTTTATTTTTTGTAGTGGAGGCGAGGCTCAGTGTACTTTAAGCGCTCCTCTGCTTCCCTGCAGTTCCAGAGAACCCGGGAAACCAGAGCGACTCGGTAGACTGCCCTCAACAAGAGGTGTCGCCCTATGCCAAAGCCAAAAACACAGAAGATCACCAAAGTCATTGGGATAAGCCTACATAGTCTGGCAACCATAAATGTCTGTAAAAAATGTTGTGCCACTACGAGTGTATCCGTGGGAAGGGAAAACTCTGACCTGCTGGTAGAGCTGGATGAAAAGTCAGGCGATTAAAATTTATCCTCTTGGAATCTTGAATATCTGTATAAAATGACCTTGTTGTTTGGGGAACAGGAACAATGACGGACCATTTGAAGCTGGAGGGGACAACACAAGTAGAGAGGGCCTGATGTTATATGATGTTATAGTATGTGGTTGTATCTTTAGTAGAACAACATTGTCTTTGAGGTTGAAAAAAAAGACAATACCAACTATTCACACACATCGCATGCAGCCATTTTGGTGAGTTGTTCCAGTGGCTTGAGGTGAGGTAACGTTAAGTAGAGTAACATTAGGGCAGTCTCCCGCTCTCAAAGCTCCACCTGTGAAATGCCACTATCTACATCAGCTGTGTGGTAGCTGTAATGAGGTTTATATGCAAATGCAAAAATACACAAGGACACGCATGATAAAAATCCTGGGTTCCTGCACTGATTTCCCTGGAGCAGGGAGTGGTCTCAGTGTTCAGCCCTAGTGTGGATGGAAGCCTAAGAAGTACAAAAAACAACGTGTTTTCAAATTTATCACTGGTGACATGCTTCTGTTATCCCAGACTCCCCTGTGATTTACAGTAAGTCTCCCTTTGATCACAGATTGTTGAATGTGATATGAAGTTGTATTTGAGTTGAAAAGAAAAAAAGCACAGTTTGTAAAAAGTACGGTGGCTCAGCTGTGTTCCTCAGAACCATGTGCTTTACCAGCAGTCAGCACCAGAGATGTATCAACAATCTTATCACACTTCTCCTCCTTTCCTCCCCTGCACACTCAGTAGAGCAGCTCCACTGGCGGCTGGCTGCAGCATTATCAGTCCCCTCATCGCCGCTCTGTTTCTGCTGTAGCCAGATTATCACGCATGCGACAATAACGTGCCAACGTATGCGGGCATTTTCTGTCAGTTCAGAGCACTGGCACGCTCAGTGCGGTGCGTGACGTCACAGGGGGGGCGGGGCTGCAGATCTGATCTGACTGCATGGAGCAGCCACAGCCACAGCACACTGCACAACACAGTCCACTAACCAATCAATCAGATACTGTCACTAAGCTTTAAAGAGGGTGCTTTTTTGGGGGGTTTTTTTGTGTTTTTTCACCTCGCTGAAAAATGTGTTTGTGTTTTTAAGAGCACATCAGACTCCCTGAGAGGTCTTAACACTTCAAAGCAAACACAAAACTAGATTCTTGTTCTTTTGATCTTCAAATGAAGTTTTGCATGAGGAAAACATCAAGTGAAGATTCTGCTCTTTGTTCGCCTTTTCATGTTTTTACTTTTTGAACTGAGGATAACAACTGAAACGGCACAGCTACTACTTTTTAGCTGCTCGTGTTGTGTGCATTTCTAGAATGAACAAATACTATACACATGCTCACACATCTAATCTGAACATCTCATTTCCATTCCTGTCTGTATCCTTGTGAACATGAAGAAGTACCCACAGACCCCAGCAATGGGTGTGGACTTCAAACTGCTAATATATGAATGATTGTTCTAAGAAATCCATATTATATAGTGGTGGACAGTAGCTAAGTACATTTACTTGAGTACTTATGTTTTTGGAGTATCTGTACTTCACTTGAGTATCTTTTCTTTTGGAAACTTCTGACTTTTACTCCACTACACTTAAAGACAAATGTTGTACTTTTGATAACCACTACATTTCTATGAAGGACTCTTACTTTGAAGCAGCTTTTAGTCAGTGGAATGAGTTTTCTTTTATTTTGAAAATGCGATAGACCATGCACTTTATTCCTCACAGGAGAAAAACTAATCACAGCCAACTCCTAAACTGTCAGTCATGTTGTGCTGCTGCATTTTTGAACCGGTCAATTTGAACTTGGGAGTGTCCTAACGAAGGCTACGATAGATAGAGAGGAGGCAGCAGACGACGGTCTGATCTTAATTCAATGTTTGAAATTTAAGAAATAAAGAGAGATTCCTCTTGTTTTTAATGTTTGCTGTGTTTACCACGACCAAACTTCATCACGGTCTAAAAAAAATTGCCGTCTGACTTGAGAAAGCATGTCGAAGCAGGTAACATTTATTTAATTCCGGATAAACATTTAAACAGACAGCTCGTATCATAGTCTACTGGCTTTTTACTCTACAGGTTCTACAGTCAGTCAGTCAGTCAGTGTATTCAGTAAGTTGTTTCCTGAGTCATAAGGTTCTGTAAATGTGGAAAAATACAACAATGTTTTCACATAAAAATGTACTTTTGAATACTAAGCAAGTACTCCAGTACTTTAACTGAAGTAAAAATTTGTCATTTGTATTGGATACTTAATATTTGACCAGGGGGATCTATACAGCCACCTCTGTATATATCAATCTTCACTGAACACTTCATTTATATGTTAAACTGGTCTAAGCTACTTTTAGTTTTACTCATTACAAGTCCAATGTACGATGGCCACTAAGTGTCAAGGGGAAAACAAAAAGTAGCGTGTACTTTGCAGAACATCAAAGATATCACAAATTGTTTACCATACAAAATCCATATATTACTAATTTGTGCACACAAGTTATTTAATCCAGAACACAAATTCCTAATTAGTGAGCACAAACTAAAGGCAACTTTCCAAAGAGGACAGTGTCACTTCTAAAACTGTTAAAATCTGTGGTCTGATCCAGGAAATCAAGATGAGCTAACTGGTGCTACAGGATGGGCTGGGACCTGAAACCTTGCCCATGTTCTTATCACTGTTTGTCACAATAAACCAGCTTAGCTATGTTTTTGTGATTCCGTTGTATTTCCTCATAATCTGTTACTGTTTGTATTAGTTTACTTGGCACAGACAAACATGTCAGAGCTAATGGAATCCTGTGAGGGACAAAAGAACTCGGGCGAAGGAATGTGGTGTAGAAAGTGCACCAAAAAAATAGACTTGCGACGTCATTTGCAAAACAAAGACATAAATATGTTAGCAGTCATGTTCTGGATCCAGTAAAAACAACAAACAGTCTCCACACAGCACACAGGTGCGTGAGAATTTCTTACACTTCATTTAATGAGCTGTGCTCTCGGATCAGATAAGCCTTATCAGATCTGTGCGCGAGTCATTCTGTATAAACATCCAAGATAATCTGTGTATGTGTGTGTGTGTGTGTGTATGCGCCAATGTGTCTGTGTGTGCGCACATGCACTTATACAAGAGTGTAGAATATGTGGTTGCATGTTTATATAGGACAGATCTCAGAACAGGAGTTCAGGTTCAAACCCAAGCAGGGCAGTAAATCTGAACTGGGAGACTGCTGCGGGGGCAACCGGGACTGTGATTGACAGTTCTCTCCGAACTCACCTGAGCCTGTCTCCCAGGTGTGATCACACTCGGCAGATCCACGCCGTCTAGGCCAGGTGCATACCCCACATAGCTGTACCCTGTGTCTTTGCATCAGAGCTCACAGAGCATGTCCTAATCCTGCAGGTATTTGCACTAAATTTTACCTGGAGGGCAAATAACGTTGAGCTTTTCACTCAAAAGCTCTGCTGAGCAGCGAACCGGCAGAATATTCTGGATGTATGTGGGATGTTAGACATTCTCTAAATTAAAGAACAATGCACCTCAGTCGCAACCTTTAACCTTAACTTTCTTTTGAAAAAAAAAAGAAAATCAAGTGTTTAACATTGTTAACATCCATATGGTGTTTTTATATGATATAAGACATATGATGATTGAAATAATCATTCAACATCGAACTGCAGTGAACATGACAGTCTCATAACAACAGATTCAGACAGCCAGGGTTTCATATGTCACAAACCTAAGGAACCAATCCTGTCAACTTGTGGGGACGGGGGGTGGGGCTAAACAAATCTGAAACCTTGTCAGTACTGAAAGAGAGAGTTAGTATTAGCACAACCACTAACACTGTGTCAGCCCCTGCCAGCAAGCAGGTGGTGGGTGGGGCACAAGACCTGATCCAGATTTATCAAACAGGAAGTAAGAGTAAATGAGCTTCAGACCCAGTTTTTGATTTTTTTTTTTCACTTTTCATATGTGAATCATGGCAGAGGATTTTTTCCAGAGTTTAAAACATTTATTTTTTTCATATTTGAGTATATATCTGCACTTGTAGAACACTGGAGTCATCTCCCATGAGAATTTAGTCGGTTTAAACAATAATAAGTCTTGAAGGCCTAGACTCAGACCAAATGACTTTATTTCAGTGTAATGTGTATAATGACATGCTTCTTTGTGTGGCTGCTTTATTTTACACTTGTACAGATATTAAGAGTGATGTTGACGTGCCCAATTCAACTCTGTTTCAAACCTGCCTCCCAACAGGAAGTGGGATCGAGGCTTGTTTGACACGCATGACGACACGATGCATTGGTGAGTTTTTGGAGGGGTGAGATGCAGTTACCCATAACACCCTGCTTTCGTGTAGATCCACAGAAACAGCATTGTTTTGCATCAGCTTCAGGCACTGTTTTCTGATAAATGATTCCAATAATCCTTACAATACTGCTAACTTGGGTTTGGGCACAAATTATCTGACCTTTAACCCTGTTCCCCTCTGACCTTTTTATATGTGTCCAATCATTATTGCAACTGACTAAAAAAGCTGGAACAATGACTAAGAAAAAAAATGTGTTTTTTCTTTTATTCAGCATTGATTTAACAGAGAAGCAGCTACAGCTGCAGCAAACGTCTCATCTCACCACGCTGCAGAACAGAGAGGTTCAGGAGATCCTGTACTCCCACTGCCATCAGGCTATACAACACCTCAGCCAAAGCCATCTATCTATCAGTCTTGGTTAATGAATTATATGAAGTTTATGATGTCACAGGGTTTCCCACAGTATTTTTTAGCTGAGGTGCCTCTGCTAACAAGAGTTATGTTTTTATGAAATATAATATTGAGGCTTATTAAGCCTGGAGGAGAAGAAGCAGTGATACTAGTGACACTACATCTCACAGCAAAGGTCACACATTTAATGGACCATTAGACAATAGACCTTACACACACACACACACACACACACACACACACACACACACACACACACACACACACATGTGCATCGCTATGAGCATCAGCAGCTCCTCCTGACGTATGCAGGCTCAGGCTGGTATGCAGAGCCAGACATTCCTCCGACCTGTCAAGCGACGGCCCGTGTTCTGACGCTGCAGCTCTGAGCAGCCAAGCAGAGTGACGCATGAAGCAGGGACTCACCTGGTCCGCTGGAATTGAGAGATGGACACACCTCAGCCCCAATCTGTCACTTTAAATATCAAAAGCGAAAATACTACTGAAGTAAGGCCTCTTTAACATTCCATTATTGTGTTGTACACATGGAGGCAGGAAGGCTCTAACTGCTCCATGTACAGCTACTACATCAGTTTTAAATATGAAATTGTAGCAAGGAGCTACACATGTCAGATTAATATAGTGAAAGGAAGTAGAAGGTTGTTTTAATTTTTACTTTGGTAAATAAATTTTGTTACTTTCTGTGCGCCTTGTGTGTGTGTGTGTGTGTGTGTGTGTGCGTGCGTGTGCATGTGCGTGTGTGCTTGTGTGTAGTCCAAGGGAGGATTATCATATGCTGATAAAGGAAACTGAGGAACACCTGCCAAAATACCGGTTACTTTTGTACACACCAAAAAACCTGTGTGTGTGTGTGTGTGTGTGTGTGTGTGTGTGTGTGTGTGTGTGTGTGTGTGTGTGTGTGTACACATGTGTGTACACATGTGTGTATGTGTGTGTGTTTTGTTGCGTGCCAACCTGATAAGCAGATAAGATAAGTAACATGTAAGCAGAGTCATGGTGGTAGCAGGCGAGTCGCACGCCATGAGCTCCTCAAACATCTCCTTTACCTTTGGTTATTTTTCCTCATGCATCCGTAGCCTACACTGCAGCAGAGATGTGGCTGCATGCATGCATCCTACACATGAGTGTGTGTGTGTGTGTGTGTGTGTGTGTGTGTGTGTGTGTGTGTGTAGGCATGTGGCGTCTAGCATGAGAAACGCAGCAGGGGTTTTGCTCTGTCGCTCTGCAGAGTGAGGGAGGGAGGAATGGGGGGAGCAGGGGGGGGCCAAGCTGTGATAACAAACTCCATTCACTTCAGAAATAACAACACAGCACTTAGAGAACCGCGGGCCCTTTTTCCTCTGGGAGCCACTGATCTGCCCGAGCAGAGAGCTCAACTCATTTACTGTCATTAACTGTTACATCACAGGATGGAGCCCCAGCTCGGCTACGAACCGGATCGCTTATCTTCTCATTTGCACTTTGCACACACGGACACACCTGCCCGTGCACATGCACACATACCCAGAGAGTGTCACAGCGTGTGTTCAGCTGGTCAACTCACATTTGAAGAAAGTTAAACATAAATCTAAATTTGGAAGTGCAGCAAAGAGTACAACTACATCTATATAATCTTTCTTGCATGTCCATGTTTGGGGCATTTTGGGGGGTATATTTAGTTATATGCATTTTGCATTATACAATCGTTAGAATTTCAATTTCAATCAATTTTTTTCCTTTTGCTCCCCAACTTGCACTGCAGTCAATTTCCAGTTTTAATGTAGGGAGGTTGTAGTCAGAGGAAAACAGTGTAGACCAGTTCTGTCTCTTTATGTTCAAAATTCAAAATTCAACATTTTTAAACAAGAGCTGAAAACCTATTTATTTAACTTGGCTTCTAAATTCATTCTCTCATATTTTACTATTCTTACTGGTTTCCGTTTTTATTTTCATTTACATATTTTATCATCTTTTGTCTTTCTATTATCCATTTTCATTGTCCTTCAATCCGCCCTTAATTTATTGTACTGTTTGATTTTTTTTATCATAAAGCACTTTGAGCTACATCTCTTGTATGAAAAGTGCTCGATAAATAAAGTTTATAATTATTATTATTATTATTATTATTGTTGTTAATTAAATTTTTAATCTAAATCCACATTAAAAACAGCAGAAGATCTCAGCTATTCTGTTGTGCACTGCAGCAGGGACCATTTATAAAATGCACTGGTTCCTTATTATTTTGGGCTCTAAACCACTGGTTCCCACAGTTGGCATTGTCGCACCAGTGGCAGAAGATTATGTATAAAGTTCAGGCTGTAAACTTTGCTAAGCAACTTCCTCACAATAGCATTACCATGACAACATCCGGGAAGTCATTTGTAAACTTGTGAGGCAGCACATGTGAGCAGATCGCAACGTGAGGATTAAACTATGAGGTGGTGAATGATTTTTCTCCGAGTCATCCCGTTCGCTTAATAACTGTACCTTTAGTTCTGGTACAAACTAGCACTGAATTTTATCAGAAACTTACCTTTACTGGTAAAAAAGTGTAACTTTGGTCTGAAGAGGACACATACCTGTAAGTGTGGCCTGTATTTCAGAACAAATGTGTATTGAAAACAGAGTTACATACGAGTCACAAGGTCAAAGCTCTGACCCTGAGTCCTCTCTGCTCCGCTCAGGTTGCATCAACATCAAACACTGGAGGACACACTTTAAAGTCGTCATTACGTCCCGACCAGGAGATTGCAGAGAAATTAATGAATAAATAAATGGAAAAAAACACTCCTGTCACATGTAGATATCAGGAAAGAGAGCCTGGCGTTTTTATTTTCATTTCTGTAAATCAACACATTCAGCCTCGGGCCTCCAATGAGCTTTTAAAACCCTGTGTAGAAATCCTGAGGGACCATCATTTGAACGTTTTACTGAAATGTTTTACTGTCCATGAGAGATGTAAAAACGCTCACTGAGAGCTATAAATATGACTAAAAATAACAACAAAGACATGAAGCTACATGAGATGAGAGCTACAAAGCAGATGTACAAATGCACATTAAGATGTTCTCAAAATTAAAATGCTCCAGGCCTGAACAAAAAACATTGTGCAGTTTTTTCTCATCTTAAAATTGTCTGCCTCTCCTCTCTTGCCCTCCTTCAAGCTTTCCTGTGCTTAAGACCAGGTCAGAGGTCAGCAGCCAGCCTGAGAGACTACCAGAAGAGCAATGTTACTGTCATGGTAATTATAACAGAAGATGAGCATCAGTGTGACCTTTAAACCTCACTATGATGGTTGAGCTGCTGGTAGTTTTGACAGTGACTGCTGTCAACACTCGCTCTGGAAAATAACTGCTCTGCGCCCTTTAACCCAAAAATGTCTCAGCAAATAACATCATCTGTCCAGTGGAGTTAAAGGAACAGCCCATAAGTTTTTGGACCACGTACAGAGGAGTGATATTACATATGTAATTGCAGAGTTTTAGATCTAGATGAAAATCAGATTCTTTTCCTGTTTCACATTTGATCAGTTCAAAATATTGGCCTGTTTTACAGCTCTGTATTTACTGATAAACAACAACAACAAGTGCACATTCATATCCTAGGTTTAGTTGTTGACTAGTGTTAGTCCTCATATTAAAGTTAATATTTAAGTGACAGTAGGTTTAAATTTAATTTTTTTATGTATTTCAATTATGGATTTTTGAATCTTAATTGTTTGCAAAATTACAAAAAGTTTTGACCTTGTGTGCCAAGTTTAAAGGAATTAGATTTTGCTCAGCAAAGTTCAATGCTACATTTGCATTATAACATCTAGATTGATTCTGTGCATCTTGAGGTAGTTGACTGTGAGTTGTTTTTTGCTGTGATTTGTCAATCCGTCACTTAAATTCATTACAGGATTATTCAAAGCTGCACTAGTTATTTATAATATCACATATAAACATGAGTCAA
Organism: Seriola lalandi dorsalis; assembly: GCF_002814215.2. Lineage (NCBI taxonomy): Eukaryota > Metazoa > Chordata > Actinopteri > Carangiformes > Carangidae > Seriola > Seriola lalandi. Next base: position 3,775,726 of record NW_019525437.1, read on the forward strand.
GTGAAACCTTTCACATTCGATGTGTCGCCGGTGACGAACCCACAGAGGATTATCACCGGACTCCACAGTTCCCCTCAGCTCTATGTGTTGTAGCATCTTACAGATCATTGTTTTGGTTTTCTGGCTCACATCATTATCTTTTTGGTTCTCTCTCACTACTTTCACGTAGTTAGCAACTGGTGGGTGAATGTATCGGATCATTAAGCAGCTAAAGAGTGAAATATCAGGAGTTGGTGGAGACAAAACAAGAGCTAAAACGAGGGTGAACTAAGGAGCCAGAAACCTGACGCTAAATGCTGATGTCGGTCTGTGTCTGCTGGATATGACGGAGTATTAGGGCCACATTGAGGAAAAAAAAAAAAAAACTGAAATTACAAGAAAAAAGTCATAATATTATTTTACATAAAAATGTAAAATTTCGAGAGAAAAAACCCAAAATTATTAGGAATATTACAAGCGACCAATCAAACAGGTGAAAGGACAGTCAGTGGCAGCCTCAGCGGCTTCTGGCAGCTGCTGTTTCTCTGTCTAACAATAGAATAGACTCAGTTTCTTCACAATCTTTTCAGTGTCCTGATGCTGATCTCCTTCTTTGTGAAACCTAAAGTATAACCTCACAGGACGAGCCGTGTTCCTCATTTTAAAGCAGGTTAACGCTGCTGCTCTTCTGATATTTCCCCACTAAAACAACATGTGACCTAAAATTACGATTGTGGTGCACCACATGTGAATGAGCGTTAGTATTTTAATGACAGTACACATCGTTTTCATACAGCACACTCTTTATTAGTTTGGCAGTTTGTTTTCTAAAGCGACTGTTTCGTTGCATGGATCCGGCAAGACCTCCCCTGGCACAAAGGAAGCGGCGCTGGAAAAGAAGGCCTCTTATACGCTGCCAAGCAGGAAATGGAGGAGGCCAACTGCTTGGGCAGGAGGGGAGTCTGCCTTTTTGGGATCCATATTAATAATTTTGGACTTTTAATTTTACATTTGTTTCTCTTTGTTTGATAGTTAGTTTCTTTGTAAAGACTTTAAATCCTTTGTAATGTTAAGGTTGATTTTTTTTAGATAGAATATTAATTGTTTATTGCCCCCTTTATATCTGTCAAGGCTAGCCTGTGTCTGTATAACCCCCCCCCCCCCCCCCCCCCCCATTTGTTAGGTCAGTTTTGATGAGTACATTATAGTTTGCTGTATGTTTAGTTGACCTAGGTTTAAGTTAAAGGGACCTATTTTTGAAATTATTTTCTCTAGTTTCAGATTTTTGTATTTTGAAAAATTAATTTTCGTTACATTGAAATTATTTGTCAATAAATTCTCTTTTTTTTTTTTTTTTGCTTAACACACCTGGTTTCATGTCATGGCCGTGTGTATAGCTCGTTCAGCTGCCCACAAATTGCAAGAAAGATCATTAATACTGCTTTAACTAATATCCATCATCTATGCTAACAGAGCATGCTAATAATGTGATGAACACACTCTTGCTCTCCCTCAGTAGCGATACGATCTGTAGCCACAGACTTTTATTTACATGTAGCAGGAGAACTGAACCTGTCTGTTGTATTTACACAGTCTGTCAGGTCCTGAGAGACGGAGACCGTGTGAGACGTCGCTCACTGCCTCACATTCCTTCCAAAACAGCCTCTGATGGGAGGGGAGGTTAATGGCACAGGTGAGTATGGCTGTGGTATGTGTGCATGAGTCTGTCCATATGCAATCCACGAAAAAACACAAACATTCACACACACGTACACCTTCGTTTGTTGCTCAATCAGCTGCTCGTGTGCATGCAGACATTTAACACACACCTCATTGCGCAACACACTCCCATCGCCTGTCTGCTCTCATAATGATTTTCATAGCGTACAGATGCCTCACGCCTCGTCTAATTTGGGAATCTGCTTGAGTGTACGTGAGCATGTGTCACAACCTATCAAAACATAGTGTTCTCATCAGCGGAGTCACACAAATCTTTAAGGACGTTTTTTTAAAAGTTCAACTGCAACACATGACAAATGACTTAAATTGCACTATAACATGGCAACTGTAGTGGGCTGTGATTAAAGCTCGAATCCATAACTTTCAGCACATTGTTGGTGAGAAGCAGCTGCTATGAAATTACAGCAGAGATGACACAGCGTCAATAATGTCACTGGTGGTATCGTGGCGGCGCCTCTACTGACAAGGTCACGTCTGTGATATTTCACGTTACAATTTCATGGAAATGTGTGAACATTGTGCTGTAAAAGTAAATGACGCTCTTTGTGTATAACATCTGGTTTGAATAGACTTTCTCTTTTTTGAGTGAGTGTAGTGATTAAAGGACCAGTGTACAGGATTTAGGGGGGATCTATTGGCAGAAATCAAATATAATATTCATGATTACGTTTTGTCGTTGTGTTTTCTTTGGCTTATAATGAGCCCTTCATATGTGCAGAGGGAGCAGGTTCTCTTCCATGAAGTCTGCCATGTTGTGCCGCCATGTTTCTACAGTAGCCCAGAACGGACAAACCAAACATGTTTCTACGTGGACCTGAAGGCTGGGCTTAATTAGGTTTTCACAAGAACAAGACAGAAGCGTATATCGAGAACAAGACAGAATAACACATATACACAAGTAAATACAAAGTAAAATCACATTGTCTGGAAATATTTCAATATCCATACCACTATTAAGTTGGGCATTCATTTAGTCTGTGTTGTGTCTCATTAAGACAGTCCACTTTTTGCAGTTCTTTTTAAATGTACTTTCAAAAGATATGTCAGCTTTTCCATGGTGAAAATGTCTTTGACAATTTCTAGCCATTGTTCCTGATTTGAAGCGTTTACATTCAGCCAGTTTCTAGTAACGGCTTTCTAGCTTGCTGCGAGTAAAACTCTGGTCAGATAGAAATCTAGCTTAATATTCCCAAGATACATCACTGGGCAAGTATTTTGAATTTCATAGTCAAGGATATTTTTGACAACAGCGGTGACATTTTCACAATATGGTCTTATCTTTGTGCAGCTCCAGAATATGTGTGAATGCTCAGCCTCCATGTTCCCACACGGCCTCCAACAGTGTTGTTGTGCAGCAAGTTGCCTGCTTTTTATTTTGGGTGTAATGAAAAAACGTGTGTAAAGTTTTTCCAGCAGAATTTCCTCCACGAACTGATGGATGTGAGTTTCATACCTTCCTTCCTCTTTAACTCTGTGTCCCATTTTACTTTTATGTAGAGGGTTGATTCCTCCCTGCTCCCTCCCAATGCTTTGCACACAACTTACACATCTAGCATGTTTGTGTTCTGATTAATGTCAGTATAATATTCCCTCTCCTCTTAGCTCTGCTTTGGTCTCCACCAGCTCCTGAGGGAAACATCTGGCTCTTTAGCTGTTAAACGTTTCACTTTCCTCACCAGCTGGTTTCTAACTTTGTCTGCTGTCTGGTGTCGGACAGGTAGAGAAGAACAGTGAGTGTATCACAACTTGTCTACTGTAAAAGCAGAGTTGGTGAGGATTCTTGTATGAGTTCATCACTACCAGTGACCCCTTTTACATTAATCATTTCAGTGTAAATATAAAAACTATTGATCGGTGGCGCTGCAACTAAAACACTTGGTTGTGGTTGGGGAAAGACTGAGATCATGGTTTAAAAATGTCAACATTTAATATGAGTCAGACTGCAGCGACGATGTGAAACACATTGTTCACACTTGTACCTTTTAACACACGAGATAAATGGCGCTCTGCTTCCTGCATTGCCACTTAACACTGACAATAGATAGAAATCATATTCCAGTATGAACGTAATTCCTGCTGTGTCACAAGCTTAAAGCTCGGTGTGAATTTTTCTCACTGAAGCTCACATGCTCTGAGTCCTCCCAGGCTCCTCTCAATCTTACAGCAGGGTCAGTCATGTGACAAGGGTAAAGGTCAAAGGTCAGCGATGTTCGTTGGCCCGACCGGCCGCCGGCACAGTCAGTGTCCTCGGGGAACCACAGTGACCCAGATGAACCTTGACTGCTCATGAACGATACCAGTGTTAGGCAATGTTCAAACACACAAATCACCAAAACAAGCCCTCAGATACATGCCCTTAAAAGTACACACACACCCACTGCCGACTAACACACACACACACACACACACACACACACACACACACACAAAAGCATGGCAGGTCTGCATCAGCTCCTCAGAGGTTGTTTGGCTTTGAACCTGTGTGTGTCTCAGTAAACAGTGTTTTGAACTCAGGGTATGAAATGAAGAAGTTTATGCTCCTGCTGCTTGTTCTTTTAAGCCCAACACTCTCAATACATATTTATCTAACAGCAAAAGACACTGAGAGATACACAAACACAGCCACACACACACACACACACACACACACACACACGCACACAGACAATCCGTATACACGCACTCGGAGAGCCTCGAAATGGCTCAACCGTGCACAGATTACCTCTCATCTCCGTCAATGGAAGGTTTTCCCCTCTGATTTTCGGGACCTTTTTTTGGGGCTTTTAAGTAAACTAATCTTTGAGCAAATACCACAGGCTGTTTCTGAAGTCTGCACATAATGGAAAGTCTTAATATATCCGAATAAGAGCAAACAGACTCAACAACAGGCTCACTGGAAGTTTGGGATCAAAGCTTCGGGGCACAAAGGCAGAGATTTAGCATGTTAGAGTGATCGTCACTCTTTCACAGCCAAGTATTGTCTCTGTGTTTCTCTCCTCAAGTTCTTTGAATTCCTGCTCAGTGTAAAACGCTTATTGTTATCCGTGGGTTTTACTGCCGCAAACCATGTTCTTAAACATCTCTACTCTGCCTTTCAGACTCCCCTCTATTGAAGGAAAGATTAAAAAAAAAAAGGAAGGAGAAAAAAAAGAGCTGGAGCACATCAAACAGAATAACACAGCGGGTTCATGTTTTGCTGTCGGGTTATTGTCGACAGACTTGACCGGGGTGTAGTGAATCCCAGCCGCTTGCAAACACCTCTTTTCTGTGGTTGTGTTTTAAGTGGTTGTTGGGCCCAGTTGCCATGTATACTAGGCGTGTTCCAGGTGTATTTGTACAAGATGCAGAGTTTCTGTGTGCATAAGCAGGTTCTCTCCTCATCCCAGCTCCGATTCTAGTCATAAAACTGTTTGATGATTTTGGCATAAGAGATCCCCTTGGTTTGTCATCATAGATCCTGATGCGGAGCGGAGGCATTGCACAACGCCAGAGTTTAAATTATTTTGTTTCCAAGGTAACAGCCCTGGAGTTATCACCTCCCACATTTACACTTAAACAAACAGGTTTCCTTGTTGCGAGGGCCGATCTGTACGAGCCCTGCGGTTAATTTGATTTAGTTTGATTCATTAGAGACTATTACACACTGCTTCCATCTGATCATACCCGATAAGCGCCTGCGCTGCAGATTGTCCGTTCATTTATCTTCTGAAATCTCTCCCTCCATCTCGCCGTCGCAGCGTGTGGGAGGATTAAATCACTGCGGTGTTTGTACAGCACACCTGTGCAAAGCAGGTTACACATTAGCAGCGGGAGTTTGTGTTCAGCTTATTTTAAATCATGAACTTCTTATACATTTTTATACATCTTCCGCATGATGTTCGGTGTCACGTTACACAGAAAATCACAATCTATTAAGTTCAAATGGCCCCACAAAAAAATAAAAATAAAAAAACAAACACACACACAAGACTGGTTTCATTGTTGACATTATTATTATTATTGCTTACATCCTGTCATACTATTGTAGCCCAGTGTTTTCTTTTTTTTTTTTCAAAGTACCCAATCACACCAGGAAGTAGCACAGCAAAAGTAATTTGTACACCCTGGGAAAAATAGGCAAGGCGAGTTTATTTATACAGCAGCTTTCAGACACTAGACACAATTCAAAGTGCTTTACAGAGGCAAGGAAAAACATAAAAAATGAGACATTAAAATGACATAAAATTGCAAGAAAATAAATAGTTAAGGATCAGAAAGACGTTATCTGTGTAATTTTTTTTGTGAGCTGCAGCAAACAATAATGTTTTATGCCCTGATTCAAATGAGCTGACGGTTTCAGCAGACCTCAGGTGTTCAGGAAGAGAAACCAAAAGCTGCTTCACTTTGCTTGGTTTTGATTCTGGGAACACTGAATCAACCTGCCCCAGGTGACCTGAGGGGGTCTGGATGATTCGTAGAAAGTGTTCAGACCCCTTGGGTTATGTTTCAGCCTTCTGCTGAGATCATTTACATTCATCTCTCAGACTGTGAGAAACAAGATTCTCTTGTCTCATGAAACCGAGATTCAACCGTCTGACCCTAAGCACACAGCCAAGAATACACAGGTGTGGCTCAGGGACAACTCTGTGAATGTCCTCGAGTGGCCCAGCCAGAGTCCTGACTTGAACCTAATCGAACATCTCTGTATAGGCCTGAAAATTATCACGTAATACCCAGGAAGACTCAAGGCGGTGACTGCTGTCAAAGGTGCTTCAACTAAGTGCTATGTAAAGCATTTGAATACTGATGTCAATGTGATATTTCAGTTTTTCCTTTTTAATAAATAAGCAAAAAAAAAAAAAAAGTTAATTTTGTTTTTGCTTTGTCATTATGGGCTTTTGAGTGTAGATTGATTTTAGATTGATCAGTTTTAGCATAAGGCTGCAACATGACTGTCTGAATGAAGTGTAGGACCTGCTGCACACTTTAAAGTCTGTTGAAATATATATGTAACCCAGGTGTCTAAAAAAAAACCAAACTAAATAGTAAAATTGTCACTGGAAACTCTTCCTGTATGTCTCTTTAGAAGTCGACTCTGTCTTTGTTAATATCCCCTTCTTTTTAATTGACTTGGCAGAACTTCATACACTAATGAACCTTTTGGTAAACAAGGCCGTAGATCGTATATTTAAAGATTACACCAGAAGCTTTGTTCGTCTTTTGATGGGATTAGTGGAAGAATTTTAACGAATGAGAGTGGCAAACTTTTCTGTTGCCACTCCTCCTGCATCTCCATACTCAGCTCTTAAGATCTTTTGTGCCACCACCTGCATCTCTTTATATTCACAACTTTCACCAGAGCTTGGCAGAGCTGACGCAGCTCCCAGGCACATGATAGCTTGTTGTTTTTCAGAGGTCAGGCTAAAGGATGCAAGGTAAAGTATGATGAGGCTGTGATTGTTGCAGCATGCCAGCGGAGGTCATGAACCACATTTGGAATATTTTAGTCTGCTTCACCTGTCTGTTGTTATGTCAGCGTTACTGTGTTATTGCTGCTTGTCAAACATCAGACTGTCAGTGCAACAGAAACTAAACGACCTTTTGAACTTTCCCAAAAAATAGTTTGACACGTTCGGGTACTTTACCTGCATTTTGACCCGAGAAAGCCAGGTCAAATGTGTCTGTGCGTGATAACGCACCATGTCACAAAAACAAAAGTCGTCCTCAAACTGGTTTCATGAACACGACGATGAGCGCAGTGGCCTCCCCAGTCAACAGATCTGAAGCCAGTGAAATGGGTGTGAATGTGCAGCTGATAAATATGCTAAGGATTTGTGAACATGCACCCGAACCTCAGAGACGTGTTTCTAATACCTTTCCCATTTTAAAATGACACATTAATGCACTGAAAAGCCAGAAGTCTGATCTTTCCAGCGGCACTTAAACGCAGCATAGACTTGTGGATGAGAGACGTGAAAAAGAGTCCCATTCTTGTGAACGCGAGTAACACCTTGAAGGAACTTCTTCAAAATTGGCACAGTACACTAATTATGACACAATTTAACACAAATGTCTATAAGGTTAAAATTAAGTGATAACTTTTTATATCAAAAAGGTCAAAGGTCATCTTAATGTTCTGCAAAAAGACTTCTGGCCATTATTCAAGGCTGTAATCCAGGAAGATTGTGACCATATCTCCTGCAACTTGACTGGTTGGCGGAGGGATACAACCACAAAGTGGTGGGTCTGCTTTTAGTTAGCAGTCAGGTATAACGACTGACACCTTACATTAGCAGGGACAGCAGTGAGGCAGCCAAATAACCATAACTGATTAATTAAACAACTCGCTGTTTTTGAAATATTGAAACAATTTGTTTGCAGTAAGTTGCAGAGTTAAACAAATATGATTTTGATCATGGCATCAAGGTGCAGTGTGTTTTTAAATGATAAAAAAAACAACAAAACAACACACAGAATTTCAAAATAAGTTTTACTGAGCAGTTTCCCTCTGGTGGAATCCAGGCCACAAATAACAGAGAGCAAAGGGAGGAACTACCCAGTGTAACTAAGGTGTTCCTAATAAAGCGCTCTGTGAGTGCACACAACAACAGCAGAGTTCATTAGGACAAACAATACAGGTCGTCAAACAGGTTTATAACATGTTTATTATATCATTATCGTTAAACCACTTGTTTGGAACTGGAAACAATACTGAATGTACAAAAGAGCTACTCAATCTGTCTTTTGTAAACATCCATCACATGTTGCCGAGCTACTTGTAGTTCATTTAGTTCACGTCACAGCAGGGTACAGGGTGCAGCAGTACATTTTGTGTGATTGTCTGGTCACTGTTCTTTCTTCCTCTAATGAATTAACCTGATTAACCACATCAGCTGTTTGTAGCGGTGTCAACCCCACATCACAGGTGACCATGACTAAAAGGATAAAGGCCAGTTTTGTTAAAATAACAGGTTGTGGAAGGAAAAAAAGATGAAGTTTCCTTTCAGCGCTAACTCACCTGCTGTGGAAAGCCATTACTGGGCTCTAATACAGTGAAAGTCAGATTAATTGAAAATGCCACATATACGGAAATTAAAAGGAGCTTCCTGCTTTGTGAAATCGAGGTGTTTATGTTTTATTTCATTTAAATAGATGTTGATTAATTTCATTTCCCTCAACGTTAATTTCCTTGTTTCCCGGCTGCTGCACGTTGCCACCACTAAACAGCGTGTTGCCCTCTGTTTGCACCTGAACCACCAGGTTACATCAGACACTCAGACGAACACACACATACACATATACACACACACACACTGGCAAGAATGCACCTCGGCTGGCATTCAGTGATGGGTTAAGGCATGCCTGTGTTTTATTGATGCGTTTATTTGCCACGGAAGACTCAGAGTTTCACCCTGATGCAGAGCGAGAACTCTCCCAGGGGTTCACAAAGGGTTCGCTGGCCTACGACTATGTGTGTGTAAGCATTCATGTGTGTGTGTGCGTGCGTGTGTGTGTGTGTGTATGTGTGTGTGTGTGTATACACGTATAAACAGGTGAGCCACAGGGTGATTATGCTGTCAACTGCTGCTGAGTCATACTCATCTCCACCAAGTTAATTAGAGGTGGCAGAGCATACCTGGGTTTTTGCACACACACATATAAATACACACATACGTACACTTACACAACTGGGTACAACATGAAAAAAATTCACAGCGGTAGACAAATGGTACATATAAATAAACTTGCGTGCCATCCTTTGGTGTACACTCAACACCTTGATGGAGTTTGACACTGTCATCCAAGGTGCATGTGTGTGTGCCGCTGCAGGGCTGCATGTTTGTGTGTCACTGTTTCTTAGGAAAATCCCACAACTTCACAGTCAAACCAATTTCTGATAACAGTATTCTTGGAAATGAAACAGCTGCTTATTGTGCCGCCATATGATGCTGTATATTAAATAGAACCAGCTATAAAGTTCAGACAGTCTGTGTTTTATTTAGCAAACATGCTGTGTCAACACATTATCAATCCCCTTATGGTGATTTGTATTAACATCAACTTCATTAAGAAGTTGTTATAGCAAGACAAATATTTGCCAAGGTAAGCAGGAAGGTGCTCGAAAACGTACTTTTCATAATAAAGCGTTATTCTATTCTTTTTGTTCTAAAGCCCTCAAACAGTTCTCAGCCCACTCATTCCTACTAAACGCATACATTTTTAAAAATGGCTCATAAATACACAGCTTTATTTTTAAACAAGAATTATTGCATCACTGTTGTATGCCTCAGTCCAGTTGCAGTTAATGAATGTGTGAATTCTTGATTTATGGCCAAAAACATGTTCTGTTTGGTGACCTTTGGCCTTTGATCACCAAAATCTAATGTGTCCATTTTCGAGTCCAAGTGAATTTTTGTGCCAAATCTAAAGAAATTCCTTCAATGCATAGATGAGATATCACATTCAAGGGGCCACAATTGTTTTTTGTGAAGTCACAGTGACCTTGACCTTTGACGTCCAAAATATAATGAGTTCATCCTTGAGTCCAAGTGTTTGAACCAAATTTGACCAAATTCCTTCTCAGTGTTTCTGAGATATACTGTTCATAAGAATGGGAGGTATTGTGAACATCACGCCTCCGGCCTGATATCCCAATGACATGAAAAGCCTCAGTAATTTTCCTAAACCTGCTGGTCACTGTAGTTTTTCACAAACTTTACTCAAACAGTAGAAAACAATGCTATTGTTGGGGGATGATTGATATTTTAAGCAGCAGATTAATCCACATTTTCAGTGTGTGTTCATTGTAATGAAGGAACATGTCAACCAGTGCAACAGTGTGTCTCACTGATGTGAGTTTAACAGTTTTTGGAAAACAATGCAGCTCTATGTTGTAGAGGAAAAAGATAACATCAGGCTCTACACACACAATACTTGTTAGTAATTTACATAGTAACATAATTCATAGTGACATAACTTTTCTTTTGCCACTAACTGACGTGAATTGACTCTGAACTCATTCATGCATCTTTCACGTTTTTGCTGTGGAGTGAAACAGGCATGTCCACAGTTTTGCCATTATTTGTTAATTAAAGAAAAGCATTATTAGTAAACTTAGTAAATTATTCTGCCTCTGTCTCTCCAGACAGTCGTTACTTCAGTTTTTATCAGTGGGGTTTTTGCATGTTTAGGTCTGTTTACTGCAAACAATGCATACTCTACTGTCAACAGTTAAACATGTTGCACTGTTCACTAAAATTTTCAGTTTCCACACTAGCTTCAGATGAAAATCAAGTGCTTAACCTTGTTAACATCTATATCATTTTTTTCATATAATAATAATAATGATAATAATAATAATCATAATAATAATAAATCGTCAACACCATGACTGAGTGTTTCCACCTTGAACTGCAGTGAACCAATGACAGTCTCTTAACAAGACTGCCAGGGTCTTATAAGAGACAAACCTAAGGAACCAATACTGTCAACTTGTGGGGATGGGGGGCGGAGCTAAATAAACCTGAAACCTTGTCAGTACAGAGAGAGAGAGAGAGTTTAGCATTAGCACAACCGCTAACACTGTGTCAGCCACTGTCAGTTATAAGGTAACAAACAACAAAAATAGATAAAAGATGCTAACAATGCTAACTGTTTTGATCCGTCTGCTAGTCTCTGGTTCTGGTCTCAACAGACTCCTCATCTGAGTCTGGGTCTGACTGAGGCTCAAACATGTGGCTGAGTGTCTCTGATGTTTCCTCCTCTAACCATCTTGATGCTCTCTGCTCTTTCACCTGTCCACCTGGAGCAAGCAGGTGGCCGGCGGGGCTCAAGGCCTGATCCAGATTTATCAGTCAGAAAAGTAAGAGTAGATGAGCTTCAGACCCAGTTTTCCATTTTTTTTAATTTTACTTTTTATGTGTGAAAACCAAGTTGAACAAAATATGAATCATAGCAGAGTATTTTCACACGGTTTAGAAAGTGTCTGGAGAAGAACTTTAACGTGTATTGGCAGAGACTGAGGAAGGTAATCCATCACCCATCTTGATTCATTGTTGAAGCTCCATTATTGCTGCAAAATAACTTAGAGCAAGTGCCCAAGATATACAGCTGGTAAATTCTTATTTCAGTTGTGTGGTCTGCTGTCACCCACCTTGTATGGTGAGAAACATGCTGCCTGCCCCCCCTCATGTTTCGTTCAACCTGATTTTCCCACTGACTGACGGTTAAACCTCAGGGGACAGTTTCACCGCCAGACTGACATGTATAGAAAATGTATACAGCAGCAGATTACATGAGTCCAATCGCTTTTCTTTGTCCCTGTTCTGTTGCTGGTGATTAGATGACAGGGTTTACTGTTTCCTTTAGGGGAGCTCTGGTCCCCCATTGGCCCGTCATGTCATTGCATAATAATCCCCTTTGAGAGCGCACAACGCCCTGCGGTCATTTTGTCACAGACACCGAGTCACACCTATGAGGAATACGCCAGAACAATGAACATTTATGGCTTTGTTTCATGTGGGCTCTGTGAATATACGGTGTCACGTCTTTACTTAGAGAACGCTCAAGGTGATCATTAAAACTGAGACAGTTTCCAAAAATAAACACTGGCTCAGACGAACTCTCACATCAAATCAAAAGAACTGGCTGATTTGGTTATTTACAGGTAAAAAGACACCAAGCTGTTTAGATTAAAACCAGGAAAAAAAGTGAGAGTTTCTTAGACATATAGTTTACATATAACCATTGTTTCAGGAGCAACCAAATGACTGTATTTCACTATATTGATACTGTGTATTACATTGACATAGTCATTGAAATCCTGAAATAAAAACTTTAAATATATCCCAGCCCTCTTTACTTTTCAAACAAATTTGAAAAGTAAAGAAACAAATAAATAAAGTAACAAAGAAATGGATTTTGCCAATTCTAGACCATTTAACACAAACTATGTGTATAGCAGAGTATATAGAGATCTTTACAAGACAAATGGCAGCAATAGTAACTTATTTAAATGATATTGGCACAGAGGTGGCAAATCAGAAGAAAGTTACATGGATCATTTTTTGTAACGTCATATCAAATGTTTTTTGAAGGCACCAACAAAGTGTAGTCCATTCATTTCCATACAGTATCAAAATCATCTGGGTCTTGAGACTCACTTGTGCTGCGTAATCCATCACAGTAAACATCAAGTCTGCATTACATTTGGTCAAAGACACATTATTACTATAAGATGCAGGTGGTGTGGTAATGCTAATTTTGACCAGAAACAATGCAGACTTTATCTTTACTGGGGGTTTATTTGGGGTCATAACCTGATCATTTCTAAATTCATGGCTGTGGCCCTGACAGAAGGGTGATGATTTAAAAATCTGAAACTGTAAAGGTAATATAGAGAGTAATTGTGACTTGCAGTTATGGAAATTAAACTTAAAAATAAACAGCGGTTTTGTCCTTTAAGTAATAAAAACTCAATAAAAATTCAATAGTATTATGTTATAATAATGTTCACTCACACATTTCTCCTGCTTTCACATTGAACAAAGACGTGTTCTGCAACTATTTTCCATCAGAAATTGCTGATTTGTTATTATGGTAACAAAAGCACTACAGTAGGTTTCATACTGTATTTATGCCTCTTTGCTGTGTATATATGTTACGTAGCAGAAAACCTTTTAGAGAGCCCACATGTGCCGACAACTAAATGGCATAATAACCCTGAGCAGATCTATAATGCCTGCATTCTGAATTGTAAACTAAAGCGAGTCGAGGCTCTGTTTCACATTTCACATGTTCAGTTACAAGATGCATTTTTCATAACTCCTTGACTTAGGTTTTCCCTGGGTGTGGATGGAAATACAGAGAACAGTCCACTTAAAATGTAAACAGCAGTTTCTCATTTCTCTGCCTTAATTTCAATGTAAACCAAACCAATCGCTCCCCCTGCTCACGCTCAAACCACCAAACTTGATGGTTTCTTGGTGTTCCTTGCCCCAGGCCACCCATTTGGCACATCGTCCCACACTGTGTGGCTCATTACTGGAGGTCCCAGAGGAAAGAAAAGACACACAAAAGAACTGCAATGTGCTCTCTCTCTCTCTCTCTCTCTCTCTCTCTCTCTCTGTCTCTCTCTCTCTCTTTTAGGCATGTCAGGTTTGCTTTTGGAAAGCAGAAACCTCTTTAGTGAGCAATGTATTTCCTTTGCATCTGTCAGAGGCAAAACAAGAGGTGTGGAGTGATAGTCTTTCTGCCGCAGTCAGTTGCACCAGCTCTTTGTAAGTTCAGACTTTGCCTTGTTTAAAGTGTTTGCTCAGGGAAGATTTATGCATCTAAATTCAAATGGGTTCTAGCACACCAGCTAGTTCTTGTGTAGTGATTAGTTGTAACTCAATATTGACACCTGTCAGGTGAACAATACTAATGTTAGCTTGCTAATAAACAGTATGATCCATTCAGAGCGATAAGTAAAAGCTGTAATATGGAATGTTGTCGACATATTTGACTGATCAAAAAAGCTGCTGATGTAAACAGGGAAGATTTTAAATGACATTTCACTAACCCACAATAACACACCACAAATTACAAAAATCTATGACAAATATGTGGGGCTGGAAGCTTGGTGGCTAGTTGGTGAAGTGCTGCAGCTGGAAAGCTAACTGCTGCTAACTTGTTAGTGTTAGCCAATTAGCTAGGCTAGTGTAATACCCTTTCTCCACCAAAATTAGCAGGTATTAGCAGGTTTTTTTAAATGTGGGAAAAACCTGCTAATAAAATCCTATTGACCCCTTTTCCACTGCCAGTAGAGTTTGTCCTTCTGTTTGGACTGAGGACACACACAAATGCAAGGAGTGATGTCATCACATGTTCTGACAGAGCGCACACACCCAGAAGCAGTGAGCTGCTAGCCGCTGTGCAAACTAGTAAAACGGATCTCAGTCTCATCTCCAGGTTGCTCCTCCTGGAAAAGTGTTTGAGCCATGTGAGATGCTTCGGTCAGTGATTTTGTGTTTTTAAAACTTATCTCAGGGCTGAAGCTCACTCTTTCATCCTTGCGTGCAATTTAGCTGCGCTGTTTCTGGTTTAACAGCACTGTGCTGGACAGATGACATGTGTGTTACAGTGTCTGTGCTCTGAAGAACGTTACACCAGGAAAAGGGGCAAAAATTCACCCGAGTGTTGTGTGTGATTACATCACTGCCGATTGGCGCTGGAGCCGATAAATACCCATGTCAACTGCAGAGTCATTTGATCCAAGTGTGAATGTTGGAGTTGGGAGTTGTTACCTTTTCCCAGTTCCCTGTCTTAGCAGGTTTTTTGACAAGTGATATAGGGGCTTTAGTCAATACTGACACAGTTTATTTAAAAGGCATTTTTGACCCATGGACTCTCTTAACTGTCTGTTGCTTTTATTCCGACAAGTGAATGGGTCAACAGAGCTAATAGGCTACAATATTTTTGCATCGTCCGGCTCTCCACCTTCATATTTTAGCTAGGTCAAGATGGCTTCCTGTTAATCAGTGGTGATAATTCACCAAAATTTAACTGCATATGGAACATTCATCTGAATTAATTTTTATCTCTTCAAGTGGATCAGCTGATTGAAGCAAGTCCATTGCAATGAGCTGATTTTGCTGTAAAATTTCATACATTTCTCATGTATACATAAATAAAACAAAGTCATTGGTGCTACATTAATGTTGGTTGAAGCTACAATTTACAGATGTCCCCTAAATGCTTCACATGCAGGCAATGGATAGAGCCTAGCTACAGAACATATCATCAGGGACCAGACTTAGGAGGAGTTTTGGGACAGCAGCAGTGCACTATATAGTGTCTTAATGAGAGGTTTAAGGGGGTGTATAGCTGTCATTGCAAAATGTGCCAATATAAGGGGCCATCGGAGGCCCCTTTTTCCTTTTTTGGGCCCCAAGCATTTACCAGGTTTGCCTTTCCTGACTGTGCGCCTCTGGTTAAACCTTGTGATGCTACATTGATTTCATGTTTGCAAGTTTTTTATGGTGCAACGTTAGTTTGACAGTAACTAACTACAAAGAATTTATGAAGGGTGTCACACACAAACTTGGTGATGGATTTACGAGTAGTTGGAGCAACTCAATCCGGTAGATCAGCGAGGGATTTACTGAACACACTGTACTCTCACTTCTGACTTTTGACCTCCGCTTTGATTTCTATCCTCAGCTCCAGATAATAGGGCTTAAAGCTCTCTGGAGACGGTGTTTACTGGGTCTGTGACACATTCATCCACATGACCCACTTCACACGGCAACACAATCAAGACCAGGATGTGGACTATTACATAAACTGCCATATCACAGCTTGTAATGCAACATCCTCTCTGACAGTATAGAGTGAATCCAGGACTTTTGTTTTGTGTTACTGAAAGCTTTTATTACCACTTTGATGCAGATGTCGTTTCAGGAACAGATACAGTGATAATCTTTATTATTCATTAACCGTTCCCAACATTTCTATTTGCACAGATAACAGGATCAATACACAATGAAAGTTCACGCTCTTGTGAAAAATTATGAAATGAGCTCTGACTGCCGCAGCCGCTGTGACATTCGGCCACAGTTCATCACCTAAGCTCTAAAACAAACTGTCCCCGGATTACACAGCAATAAAGCAATCAGCCATTGATACCGTGAGCTGTATTATCAACCAATTGAGCAATTCTTCCTCCTAACTGTGTGTGTTGCCACTGTGTTGGCCAGAGCCTGCAGCTTGTTTGTCTCTTTGTCAGCGCTGATAGGGTCTTTCACAAGGGCAAAAGCCATCCTCTGCTTGTTAACCAATCCATAATGGGGGGCCAAGTGGCAGACGATTGACACCATAAATACATGGGGCATACACACACACACACACACTCACAAAGCTACCAGGTCTGATAAGCTTACTGTGAAGCTGTTATTGATTTACTGGCGATGTTTTAATAAGATAAAACACAGTAGAAATGATCTGTGATGTCATTTTTATGTTATTATTTAGTTATTATTAGTTGATTTGAAAGGTCAGAATATGATATAAAAGAAAAGACAATTTTATGTTTCTTAATTTCACAGTAAGTCACACAATCATTTTGTTTATAGGCGACGTTTCACATCAGAGAGATACCTATAAATAGAACCCATAAATATGTTTTACAGTAAAACAATCACATATAGTGTGTGTTCACAAAATGTGTCAACATTATCAATTACGTATGATAAATGGTTTTAATGGCTGTGTGTAAATAAATTAGCTCGTGGCCACGCATGACAAAGTTCACAACTTTATCAAAATTTGCGATAAGACATTTACGACAGTAGTTTTCAGTCTGAGCAGCTAAAAGTTCAACAAAAATGAAAAAAGCCAAGTCAGGTTTAATGATCTAAAATGTTACATTTCTTACATGATTAAGAAAATGTAAGTAATATGTTTTTTTATGTAAGTTGTATTTGACCTTAATTTCTTGTTCCTTCTTATTGTGATCCTGAGACACACACACACACACACACACACACACACACACACACACCTCAAAGGCACATAGTAGGCCTGTGCCAGCAAATTTATGGTGACCATTCACTGTATAATGATGTAATGTATAAGAACTGTCTTTGTTTTACCACAGGTTAATATGCACACAATAATAATATGTTCATAGATAAAACAGTAAAATCGGTTAAATCATGTTAATTTTGCAGCTTCTCAGTAAAACACAATCTCACTTTGTTTGAATCAGCACAAACCTGTGACCACAGATTGGCTGTTTGGTGGGTGAACATTCATTCCTCAAACCACAAACCAGTTTATGTGCTGACAGCAGGTGAAAATGGACATGACATATTCACCTGTTTGGTTACATTAAGGGTTTAGCTAATGATTAAGTCCAAGTGACTTACACACCTTGGCTAATCAGGGTGTGTTCAGGACTAATACGAATTATACTCATATGTGAATCACCTGAGGTGTGATTCACTGTTTTGAATATTGTTCTTTTATGAAATTATTGTAATTTATTAATGAGAAATTCATGTTCAGCAGAACTTGTTTTTATGTTATGATGCATCAGGATGTGAGGATGTTAACAACCAGGCAGACATGACGGCTCTTTAACGGTTGCAAAACTGCAACTTACTTGCAGTGTGTGCTGTCCTCTCAAATCTTAGGAAAATAGAGGCACAAAATTGTAAACATAACAACTTTAGCAACAGAGCGAGGTTGCGAAAGTCATTCACAACCTTGGTTTCCAGCGATTGGCAAGAACAACAAACATTTGGAGGATGATTCAAGCAACTTGAGCTCTGTAGCGTAACATCAGCACCTGCTGAAGCACTTCAGGTGTGAAGGTTACAGCCGGGTGTTTTTGTTGCACTGTTAAAACACCAAACAATGAATTTCAGTTACGTGACCTTTTCTCATTAGATGGACTTTCACAGTAACGTTTTCTTACCTGCATTATGACTGCAGGTAATTTGTTTCAGCTGTGGTTTCAGCTTTTTCACAAGTTATTACGTGACCAATGTTGCATTCTCACCTACGTGAAGAGCTATCTCCATGGCAACTGAGCAAACTTTTATTTATTGATGAACACTGTGAAATGCAGTTTTTATGTCAAATTATGCGGTTAAGGTTAGAAAACTACATTTGACTGTTGGTGGGAAACATGACACAGTTACTGTCAGTCTTCAGGGTTTGAATTATTGGTATCTAGGATTCATTTGTTGAAAAGTAAACCTTTAAAGGAGACTGTGCTCCCGAGGAAAACATCCATTGTTCCAGCAAATACCCAAAAACACTAATATTTCTTACAGTGGTGGTCAGGGTTTTTGTATTAGCCATTAATCATAGTTTGTAACTATGACCTACAACCAAGTGGGTATTTTAACCTGAACCATGATCTTTTCAAGTTTTTTCAAGTCCTTGTAAAGGTTTAATTAAACCTACTGCCATGCCTTTTAATAATGTAAAAGATGTCTTTGTTTGGACACATTAAACAGTAAATGTTGCTTAAGATTAGTTTGATTTGATTGTATAATCTGTTGAATTGCTACTAATCATCCACAATTGCCTTTATTCAGTTTTTAAAATTATTTCCTGTTTTATGGCGTTGAGGTTGCGGGTGCTGTGCTGGCTCATGAGGGGTCTGGAAATTCTCTTTAACCTTGTGTCAAGCTGTTATGATACAGTTCAAAACAATGAGTCATTCAGGTACTTTAGTCATTTAGTTGACTAACACAAGTGTTTCAAACATTTGTCTCTCTTCACTGTTGTCTGGGAGGTGGATTAATGAAGCAGGGATACTCCCAGGTTTCACAATGCCTGGCTAGATAATGAACATGAAAATCTCAGGAGAAGAAGAAAACACATTGTTACCATCCAGCTGCAGCCAAGACTTTATGAGTCACCAAACTCTGGAACTTTTCTGAGCCTCGGGAGCTCGACACAAACATGGGTGGTTGATTAATTGGTGAGCGGTTGCACACACTCATAATGTACACTCCATCTGTTGGCTTGGCGCTGCCTGTGACAGGCTGCAGTTTGACTGGACTCACGGAGCCGAGGCTACTGTGAGGCCGGCGGTCACAGGAAAAAGGGTTTGGGGTGGAAAAACATTCAAGACACGGAGTTTGAACCACATCCATGTTGCTTCTCAAGTAGCACACTGATAGAGGGACCAAGGATCAGTTCATGCAAATTACAAAAAAAAACAATCACTTTCCTCAAGTGGTGTATATCCTTACACGCACTTTGGTTTCATTTTTTCCAGTTTTTTATTAAATACTTGTCTCCGATATTCTTCCTTCATACAATGGAGGGGAATGCAGTCTCTTCAGAAACAGTGTCCTTGTTACTCAGAACAGGCTGCTAACAGTTTTCATAGGGACCATTGTGACCATTGTGTGACATCAGAGCTGACATCACTGACCTGCTGTGGTGAACCACGCGCGGCTGCGTCTCTGCTACTGCAGCTCTATCTCTTTACATAGAGTTTGCAGGTTACTGGAATGTTGGATTTATTTTCATTATTAATTTCTGATATATTTTTGCCAGAAAACATCAGTAAAATGTCACTGCTAAAATGGTTAGAAAATATATATTTATATTTTTTCATGTTCAGATTCTGCCTAGACAGCGACAGCTATAGTGGAAAGTGTCAGTTTTAGGTCATGTTGCTGGTATGATCAACCGGTCTTTTCTCTGTCTATTTTTGCTGGGAGTCGTGCGCCAAGCCTGAAAAACAGGTGAGAGGCCGAATCCAATGGCACAAACAAGGTGGTGGACATTCAAAAATATTGGTGGTGTTTTTCATCATTGATTTCTTGTGTCGGCACAACGTATTCGCCATTGTTATGACGTGGTTGGTTTAGGGGCCTTACGAACCATCTACAGGGGTGCTGCTGTCAGAATTAACAAAATTGTAACTTCCTCAAGTGTCGCCATTTTTATTGTTGACATCATTTAAATCTGGTTCTATATGGTCTGAGCGCTGTAGTGTGCCCTCTACAAGTATCCTCCAGTAACACACATAGTACTATGGCAAGTATGTGAATGATTACTACTATAATTATTTTTAAATCATGCGCTGTTTAAATCTATGTTTGCTATTTCACAGTCTTTGTTTTCTTTGCATCTGTTGGCGCATTACTAAACATGTTACTGCCATTACTGTCAATCGGACAGCCTGAAACTGGACTGTATATTGCTTCACTCTGCAAGTGTGTTTTCATGGTGCATGGTACAATCACAACAGCACTACTTTATTATTATTATCAACAATGAGCTAATGGACATATGAATTTCCCCTAGGGGGATAAATAAAGTATCTATCTATCTATCTATCTATCTACCTATCTATCTATCTATCTATCTATCTATCTATCTATCTATCTATCTATCTATCTATCTATCTATCTATCTATCTATCTATCTATCTATCTATCTGTCGGTCGGTCGGTCGGTCGGTCGGTCGGTCGGTTGGTCTGTCTGTCTGTCTGTCTGTCTATCAAAGTGATATTAGCCCCTTGTCTAATAAAACTGCCCCACACCAAGCCCCTAAAAGGCTGTGATGTCCTGACTCTAATGGGGTATTCAATATATACTGAGCAGACTGATCACAAACCGTAAACAGTCTATGAAAGCAATGCTGCAGTTTATATTTAATATATACCAAACAGTGCACTGGCTCAGCAGAGAAAAGAGATTGAACGAGGAAAGTTTTTCTTGAGTTCTTCAGTGAAAATAGGAGATAAAGCTGATATTCACAGAATCTAGTGCTAGATTCTACCTTAAGGCCCAACTTGTTGCTCATTGGTCACCACTGTTGGTTTGACATGTGATCTCAAAATGTAACCACAAAAATAAAACAACAACAAAAAAAAAAGACCTAGTATATGTCTGGACTGCCTACGGTCAAATCCTGATTTTTTTAACCATGACGTTGTCTGACAAAATCACCAAACACATAAATGAAAGACAAAGACTGATCTGTGATTTCAGCTGGATTTACTGTAACATGATCAGAGAGAAAGTTAGAAGGGACAGACTATCATTCCCAAGTAGCTGGGAAACCAGAGTGGCTGTAAACACCCCCCTAATAGAACCTGTTTGATCCAGAAACTCCAACACATTGACAAGGCACTCCGCTGACCAGTGGTGGAAATATGATCACTCGGTCAGTCAGTCAGTCAGTCAGTCAGTCAGTCAGTCAAACAGGAACATTCCAGATTATAGAGCCAAAAAAAACCCCCAAAAACTCGTCACAATGTTCCCTTGTAGCGAGAGCCTTTCTAAGGGAGAGAATTTGTGTTTCTGTAATGTGGATGAACCAAGTTTTGAAATTTTATTGATTTCCAGCCACCAACAAGAAGATAAATACAAACAGACAAGTTTTTTTAAGCTTTGAAACATGATATTGGGACCATAAAAAAGATGCTGCAACTTAGTATCAACAAGAAGCTTCTAGTATTTTGTGTACATGCAGAGTGTACACAACTGCAAACAGTTGTTTTTGTTGTTGGAGCATCACAATGCACTCAGTCATAAGAAAAGATGAGAGATTAATGATCCCCGTGGGGAAATTGGGGAGAATCATATTGTAAATATGAAAGGATGTTTTGCAGAGTTTATGAGGGTGCATGACGGCAACGACAACAAAGAGCAAGTTTTCTGGGCTTTGTCATTTTAATATGGCTCGGCGGCGTGTAGGGGTTTGGAGTTTGAGAGCAAATTTCACTCCTTGTCACTGCTGTTGTCTGTTTCCCCTCTCGCTGCTCCCTCACCGCTGACTCCTGTTTACGCAGAAGCGCCTGCTTGGCTTCATCTGCCCCTTCACAAAGGGGAGCAGCGCGCGTCGTTCTCTATGTTAATGGCGCTGTCTTTGTGCGTGTGCTGCACATGTCGATAACTCCCAGCTTTAATCCAAGTCTGTGTCTTGGGAGTGGAACATTCCCGGTGGCGTGCGTGCAAGGATTAGCTGCAAGGGTCGCTGTAACAGTGTCTAATCTACAGCAGGCCTGTTCTTCAGC
>NW_019525437.1:3800457-3804965 GCF_002814215.2 Seriola lalandi dorsalis
TCTGTATTCCAAGGTTGAATTGGTAGTTATTAGAATTGTGACAATTGTCAGAGGGATTTTGAATGAGATTTCACTTAGGCTCTCTATTGATGTACTGTTTTTATTCCTATCTCCTTAATTCAAATACACTCCTGGATACACTGTTCACTCAAACACATAACACTCACATAACTTTTTTTTGGTTACATGACGCATGATGGGTTTGTGGAGAAAGCGGTAAAAATAGAAATGTTTTTTTCACAGGAAGAGGCCTTGGGACATGTGGCAGTTACACAATATGACACAGACACTCTTAGGAGACTTTACTAATAAAGGCCGCCCCTGGGAACATGACAGTTACACAATCCAGGTTGTGAGTGGCTTCTAAGGTGTTTGTTACGTGTCATATTGTGACACACTG
Organism: Seriola lalandi dorsalis; assembly: GCF_002814215.2. Lineage (NCBI taxonomy): Eukaryota > Metazoa > Chordata > Actinopteri > Carangiformes > Carangidae > Seriola > Seriola lalandi. Next base: position 3,800,858 of record NW_019525437.1, read on the forward strand.
TTACATAAATTATCCCCATTACATAAAAAAAAAATCAACACATCCGAGATGGGGCCATGTCATCCATATTGCCAGTTCACTTACATAAACGAGCATCACCCAACTCAAATGTACTCCCATGGGGATTCAGTCAGGCGTCATCAGCCTGGTCAGTCAGTATCATGTTCATCCTGTTCGCATCACCACCATAAACACAGCGTACTGTATGGATTGGGTGTCAGCCACAAAGATCTGTTGCATTTCTGATACAACTAGTAACAGCACAAACTGTGACGTAACTTTACTGTAATGAATAGTCCATTATTCCTGAAAAAAATTAGTTTTTACACTCCAATGCCAAAACTGTTACCTGTTATAAATGGTTTCAGAATCTAAATGTGTCAAAAACTAATGAATAAACTGAGCTGTAAGAGAACAATACTGAAGTTTTCTCTTTTAGGGTAATGTTTCCCCAAGACAAACGTACATGTGAATGTGGTTTTTGTGTCTTCACGCTTCCAGCATTTCCAGGGTGCCAAACTCTCCCAGCATCAAACAGGAGCTATTTGTAAGTTATGCTATTGCTATGTAGCTAACGTTAGCATTAACAGCTGTTGACTGACCAGTCTTGGCAAGAGCTTTAGCCACTGTTGCGTTTACAAAACAAGAGCTTATAATACATCCTCTAAGCAGCAATACTTCTTCAGGGGAGACTGGACGCTACAGTGACTTGGTATCGGAAAGTGACAAGACAGTGCGACTGGGGCTAGCTGGTTAGCATGCTAACTTCAGTAGAAGACAATAAGTGATAGAAATAGAAGCAAAACAAGAGGATTACTTTCCACCACTGGAGACAGCTGTTGGTGAGTAAAGGTATTAAGTTTGACCCTGAACTTGAAAGGTTTCTTAAGTTACCAGCTGTTAATGTTGACAATGTAGAGAAGTTTTTTTGTTTTTTTTTCTCTGAGAATGTTTCAAAATGAATTGGATTCATTGTGTCAAGTTTTCTGATTAGCAAAAAGGTACTTGGTGTGTAAAACCCCTTTAAAATGATAGTTCAAGGTGGTATGAGTTAAGGGTGCTAGGTGATCGTTCACTCAGACCATGGGATTGTGTCTTTTATACATAACATATGTTCATTAAGTTTCTGGTACAAACTTACATTACAAGAGTTGGAGCAACCAATCAGCTTGTTTGACATCTTGAGCAACCTTTCTGTTAGCTTATATAATTAGCAGTAAATGTACGGCTGCAGCCAGCAGTCAGTGAGCTCTTTGCAACAAGATGTAAAACAAGGGAAACAACGGACCTGACTCTGTCCGAAGGAAACACAAACTCACTCATTTACACACACAACTTATTAAATCTGTTCAAAAATTTCTTGGCTTGTGACTTTGTGGTGACAGCAGGACTTGGAAATGATCCATCACTGCCTGAAAGCATCGTAACATACATCCAGTGCCAGTGCCCAGCAGCTTTAAATGATTGACTTTTGGATTCTGAATCAATTTTCAATCACTTCATTCTTGCTGAAGCTTCAGGTTCATGTGTCTTGTAAATGAAGAAAGTATCATCCAGGTCAGGATAATATTAGCTGACTAGTGTTATGCAGCCTGTATTTACATTACATCTATAGGCTGTAGTGTCCTTAATTGCTCTCTCAGTGTGTGTAAATCACTGCCATCACTCAGTAAATGGGACATGGCTCCAATAATATATTAGAATGGATGTGTGTGTGTGTGTGTGTGTGTGTGTGTGTGGTGGGTGGGGGGGTGGCCTTAAGGTTTGGCAGTGAACTTAAATCCCTAAATCACGATGTCTATACAATGTCAGTGTCACTACCTGATAAGTACCGGGGTATGCAAACCTATCCACTTGCAGATGCAGCGATACTGTTATGTACATACTGTAGGTAGAGTGATCCAGAGCAGGATTGCATTCAGGTCAGTATGTTCAAATAAGAGATTCATGCATTGCAGTTTGTCCATTTTGCCTAAACACACCCCAAGCAAAACAATGGTGTATTTTCCCATGATAAAAGTATTATTTGCAATACTGAAAGTGTGTCTATACCAATCTTAAAAGTATAATTTATCCATTAAGTGCTTTCGTGCACTAAGCCAGTTTTTTTTTTTTGGCAGTCAGTAAGTCTATAGTTTTCTTATAGGGCCTCTTAATGAGCTATAATTTTCATTCATGTTCTCTGTTGACTTACATCAGCTGTCACACAGAAAATAATTACTGTACATGTGGAGTTCAGTCGAGGCAGTACAACCCAAATCCTCTGCTGTGTGTCTGTATGCAATGTGTGTGCGTGTCTGTGTGTGTGTGTGTGTGTGTGATTTTTATTAAAAGAGACACAAACAGATGCCTTTTTAATTCCATCCAGGGTGTGAGTGAAAGCCAAAAAATGAACAATAACGAAGATACAGAAACAAAATGATTTCAGTCAAAGGATAAAGTTAAACACAGAGACCTAACATCAAATATAAACCAACAAGTCGACCAAATAACGTCAACATTACCCGTTTATTGTTTTTAACTATAGTTTAACCCATGTGTACACACACATACAGTATATATTAGATGGTTAAATATACAATACAAATGCATTACAAATATACATTCTGATTTGATTTTGTATATATTCATATTTAGCTTTGAATACACACTTTATATAGTATCACAAAATAGATGGAGACTAACTTGAATATACTTGATTACAATGTTTTAATACTCAAAGTGGTTTCAGTGTAACATATAATTATTATAAATACATAAAAGGCATATTTATTTAGAATTACTAATTACACCTTTTTCTTTTTTGGCATAATGCTAATGCTACAGTGCTACACAAAGTTAATACAATACTCATGTTATTATAAGCTAATAAAACATCCTGGCTGTAATTTATTCCTCAAATGTTATTTCTTGGTCTTTCTTGCTATTTTATCATCTCTCAACATCTGATCATTACACTCTCTTTGAAAAACTGCTAATTAGACGTATTGAAATGTATTTTTTTATTTATTTTTTTTTTCAGTTTACAAAATGAAAAAGCAAACTGAAGGCCGACTGAAAGTGAAAGAGCAGCGGTTACTGGAAGGATCTTATTTAATCTTTTTGTCGAGAGTGTGACCGCAGAAAACTGAGGTCATCCTTTATGTTCAAGTAGCAAGTCTTTCATCACGTGATGGGGAATTCGTGGAATATCTTTGACCAATGGCATTTCGAGCCATTAGTGCAGGGTGTGTCTGCATACTGTCCAACTTTTTCTGCTTTGTATGAATGACTAAGCATTCTCATTAACCTAAGTGAGATGGCAGGTTTATGGCTATTGAATGGAGATTAATATATTAATGCGATTTGGCCAGAGACTTCGGTGAAATGGCTGTGAGGAGATGTTCCAAAGATCGCTTTTTTTGTGTGCTGTCATGAAGCAACCTGAGCAAAGTTTGAAATGCAGCAAAGATTAATATTACACAAGACTCTGATACAGACACTGAATACTGTACAATGTATTTTAGTAAGGATTTGGTGTGAGATTCCTCCCTGAGGTTTTTTCTCCAATCTTTCACTCCACAAAACAGAAAATAGTTTATATGTGAGTATAGTCTGAGAGAACTATGGCCGCTAATCTTTGGAGCAATGTTGTTTCGTGTTTCTAGGTGTGAACACGGCTGCCTATCAACAATCAGAGCTGTTTAAACGAGATAAAAGAGTCCATTACCTGCTCAGGTGTGTAGCCATTCACAATCGAGGCTTTGCAGTCAATACGAGTAACACCTGTACCGATAAGTCGCTCAAAAGTTAACTTGCTTAAAATCTTCAGACAAAGACAAGGAGATGAAAATGGCGTTCTTATCAGCCTGTGAAATGATAGCCGTTTTTTTCCAGAGGCAGTCGATACAGCCTTTTCAATACAGCCAACATTCTTTTAATAACCTTTGACCCTGACTAATTACAGCAGTACAGTTTTATTATGGCCTTGTTCCTATGGTTGCATGTTTAAAAGCTATTTACATTCCTTCCCTCTTCACTTGACAAGCAGGTGCATAAGACTGCATGCTGTACAGTGACTTTTTTATGTGATGTCTGCATACCCCCCCCACCCCCACCCTACACCCCA
>NW_019525437.1:3804985-3817808 GCF_002814215.2 Seriola lalandi dorsalis
CACACCCCACACCCCCATCATACTGAAACGGTTTTAAGAAACTGTCAAGCTCATAACTAATTACACTGATGTGACATGTCATCAATCACCCATTGGTTTCGTTAACTCTGCGAGGAATTGCGAGGTGAACGTTTTTGTGACTGTTGGACGCAGTGAGCCAGCGACTACTCATTTGTGTACGATGTTCACAAGCCCACTGTTAATGTCAGAGTCGGTCTATCAGCGTGAGACATCTCACCTGTACATTCAAATACATGTGCAACGGCTCATCTCACTTCTCACCCAGGCCTGTTGTGTGTTTATGTGTGGCAATTTGAAGAGATGGCGATGTGGATTATATTCAAAGTGAGTGACAATGAAATGTTGATAAATAACAATAAACAGCTCGGCTAAAGAGGAACTGCGTGCACGGAGAGGAGGGATGGATTCTTGCAGAAGAGAGAGAGCAAAAAAAAAGTGGTGTGGGTTCGCGTACATGTATTGTATTGAGAGACAACAGCATTGCAGAGTGTGCCTGTGCATGCTTGTATGAGCCACTGTGTTGGAATGCTGGCCCCGGGCACTCAGCAGCTCACAGCTTTAACTTCTGTAAACAAACTAATAGCAGGAGACTGCAGGACCACACAGCCTCTCTGGTGAAACACTAACTGAAGCCTGCAGTCCCACACTGCTGCTGCTGCTGCTGCTGCTGCTGTGGACAACAGAGCGGCAGAGCAAGCACAGGCTGGTATTTTAATGGCTTTAAATATTATCTATACCTCAGTTCACTAGTGGTAATAGTGTAATAGTGACCCTCTGTACCACAAAGGAAAAAATTGGAATCACAACACTGCAAGGACACATGACCCAGTGCATTCGCATGTATCTGTGGTGGTGGTAAAGATGAAGCTCATGGGGTCATTTTTGGAGAAAACCGGAGCTTTTGCTTGTCAGGCTTGGCTGGTGTGAGCAAAAAAATAACCAAAACCATGCATGTATTTACAGAAATAAATACTGTTTTCCAAGATTGCACCTCAGTCATTCCACTGAAAGCGGCTCATTGGCCTCAAAAGACAAAAAAAACTAAAGTTTTTCATGGCCTCTTTGGTTCATAGAGCAGGAGCATCAGTGGCGGAGCTGGCCGACTCCCTCACACTGAAGATAAACAGCACAAAAGCTATTTACAGATACTTTACTTTTAAATGTTTATTTGCCCTTATGGCTGAAATTCTGATAGTATACAAGATCACAGAGTCGAAGAAATACGTAGGCCGGCTCATCGTTTTATGGCAGATTCTTTTGTAGTGATTGTCTTTGGAAAAAAAGCTTTCGTCTGACTGTGGCTGCTACTCCGAAAGGCTCACACCGTACACCCCTGTTTGACATATTAAGTACCGTTGCTCATGCTTGTAATGACACATTCTACATTACAACAATGGTTGAATGAGCTGTTTGCATTGTTTATTAGATTGTGCTCTTGTCTGCAATTTAAGGAAACCACAAGCTCATTTTCAGATGGAACAATCATTAGACACACGTGAAGGCAGCTGCTGCACAAACAACACACTGATATTAAAGTTTCATTGCTGGTATCATGATCAGGAAAAATCCATGCAAAAAAAGTTATGTTAAATCAAATTAAAATGCTACACAAAGCACCAGTTTTTGTTGTCGTCATTATCATCAGTTATAGGGCTAATACAAATAAAAAAGTAAGTAAACGTTATTTGCGAAGTGCCTTTCGAAACCAGGGTTACGAGGTGGTGTACAGTAGAAACATTAAAGAAAAATACATAGTTAAAAAAAACAGGAGATAACAATTTAAGAAACAATAAAGAATAAAATCATAAAAACAATCGCACAGTATAGGATAAAGTGCAGGTGAGTTCTTAAGAGCTTCTTAAAACTCACTGAGTCAGCATTTTTTTTATAACTAAGGGAAGATAGTTCCAGAGGGTGGGGGCCACAACTGCCAGAAGGCGCTGGTCAGTAGACCTCAGTGATCTCACCGTGGTCAATGGACAGAATGATTCAGAAACATAAAGCCTGGCCAGCCCGTGTTGTGCTTTTTCGGCAATTAAAATAATTTGAAAAAATCGATTTGGCGCTGAGGTAACCAGTGTAGATTGGCCAACACTGACATGATGTGTGATCTATGCTGAGTATTTCTTAACAGTCTGATCATATAATTTCAGCTTTTAATACTTTGATATACAAAAGAAGAGCAACAAGCACATCTCAGAGCTGCTCCTGCTCGACACACTGCGGACCGCACACGGCAGCATCCAGGTATTAACTCATTTACTATCACAGCATGTGTGGAGCGAGATGTCGTGACACCCCAGGAAATTGAAAGATCCAAATACAGTTGGAGAAATTTCTAAAATGTGTTGATATTTTCGGATGGGGTATTTTAGATAAATGCCCAAATGAGAAACCGTTGAAAAATGTTTTAAATATGTGGCAATAAAACTTAATGACACATGTGTCAAGTGACAAATGTTCTTTGTCATTAAACTGTATTTTAATACGGATTTTAGTTAGTTATCTCATTTCCATCACGATACCTCTGTAATTTTGGAGATAAGATTATCACACGATGAAAGGGACACTTCGGCTCGTGCCTGTCAACAACACTCAGACATTTACTGCATGTGTGTTATGGCTTTATTTTGAATATAAAAGTCTGTTGTACTCTGATCACTTTGCAGACAGTTTCAGGTTTGATGTTGCTCTTTGATGATGTGCCTTAAAGCGACGCTGATCCCAGGTCAACGAGCGGCCCACTGAGGTGTCAGCCTGTCTCGATGCTGCCTTTGTTTGGCTCCCTGATAACAATCCAACTGTCACCTCATTATGAACTGAAACAGGTTGGATGACATGTTAAACATCCAAGAAACCTCCCTGTGCACTCGCCTGCTGCACAGCAGTCACACGCGATGGGCAACCTTTGGGTGTTGAAATATCACAACACAGCTCTGCCTCTTCGTCACTGTGTGTGTGTGTGTGTGTGTGTGTGTGTGTGTGTGTGTGTGTGTTTGAATAAACCAAACGCATACAGTTACACAAATCTCCGTGAATCCTCTGTGCCAGTTCCAACACGCTAACATAACTTTTTGGATAATGTGTGTTCGTCTTTGTGTGTGTGTACTTGTGTTTTGTCTGTTCATGTCAGTGTGTGTTTGGCCTGTGTGTGTAGTGTGTGTGTGTGTGTGTGTGTGTGTGTGTGTGTGTCGAGAATGAGCATTGTCTACTAGCTGTAAACCCATGATGGATGTGCGTTGAGGAAATCATTAATCTATAATGATACTCTGTTAGTTGCGCTTATGAAATGTATTAACCGGCGCAAATGTCACACGCTCCATTTCCTGCTGCACAGAAAAGGTTGGGTGGTGGGCTGTGTGCGAGCTGAAGGTAATTAAATGTGTGAGTGGGACATTGATTGTGGAGTTTCCCTACAGTGCATTTTCCTGTCCCATCCTACAGACTCGGATTCTCTGAGTTCTGACTGCAAGTGGCCAAGTGCATTTATTCCTCTGTATTGTGCTGTATTAAAATATGATTTTGAGGTTTCTGTTCTTTGGTTGTGTACTTCCATTTTTACTACATTTCAGAAGGAAATGTTAAAGTAATAGTAAGTCCACATCGTGCCTAACAATGCACCTTAGCTCCTCTAAAATCAATTATTGGGCTTATTGGTTTTATCAAAAAGTTTATACAACTTTGTCAGGTATATGTAGTAACCGTTTTATTGTTCTTTTAACACCACTGCACTAATTTGACAGCTATAATGTTATAATAATTTGCTAAATCCTAAACAGAGGCACAGGATGAATCATAAAACAACAAAGGCAGAGAGAAAGAGTAAAATAGACAAAAATAGGGCAACAAAAAATCACTGAGTAATAGGCATAGTTAGAAAAAAAAAATTGTTTTAAAGCTCCTTATAGTATAAAGGTAGATGTCCAAGTGTTCTTTTTTCATAAAGCAGGTCTAGGTTCTATATTAATACTGTGAAAAAAAAGTGCTAGATAGATTCAAAAGTGCTGTTCCAATATTTTTATTGGAACACTCAGAAAGCAGTCAGCCAATCAGACGAGCGGATCAGTGCTTCCTCTACTTGGTTCACTGACCTGTTGTTACTAGAGCTCCAGAGAGAAACCTGAGAGAGGTGATGTAAAACTACATTGAGATGGTTTTTGGTTCTTAAAACAACAAATATATCTTCTCATGGATCAACACTTCAAATAAAACACAGAAGAAGAAAATATGGAGCTTTAAGAAGTGAAACATATAATTGCTAAATTAAAAAATGGAAAATCAGGATGACAGTATTATAAATGTATTATAAATACTTGAAATGACCAGCCTGAGGATCTATGGATGTTTTGTGGTTCTTAGGAAATCAATATATCTAAAATGTAACTCGGAGCCTGACCATTCAGCGCCTTAAATGTTATCAGCAAATTCCTAAAATGGATTCCAACACTCACAGGGAGCAAGTGAGGGGAGGCAAGAATTGTCATAAATCACAGGTGTTAGTAATAACATTAATGATGGCTCTGTCCCATTCCAGTGACCCTGTTCGTCCTGACACTGTAGCTGTGTCCCAAACGCACCACCGTAGACCGTGCAGGCTGAACCGAAATGAAACATCGCATCACCGGCTGCGCCCGCCTTTACCGTTGCAACCTTGACAACACATACTGTAACTTTTTTTTTTTTCATGAAACTGCACAACAAAACTAAAACTAAAGCAGTTTGGAATTCATCCTTTAGTAATTGTATTATTTACTCCTGTGCTTTGACTTCAGTGAAAAAGGCCTATACGCCTGATATTGCATGTTCTCTTGTACCAGTACTAAAGCCTGATGAATGAACGAGAGATAGAAACATGGACTGCTTTCTCAAGAGTTACTCCTTATAGTCACTTTAGAGATTAAGATTTTACAAACTAAACACATGAGCAGCTGTTATGCGGTTGATATAATGAAAGAGCTCTAACGGTTTATATGTATTTAAATTAATGAAATGAATGTGGTTAAAATCGTCTTGTCCATTGAACATTCTTGTTGCTTATGTGTTGAGGGATATAAAGTGACTATCTAAAGGGGCATTTCTGCATAATGATTTCTAATACTTTTCATAAATAACTGCATTTTATCAAAAATATTTCTGTATTTGAATGCGTGCCTTGCATGATTGTAATGGAATATTTTTGCATTTATGTTTTTGTCTTTTACTTAAGGACCTTAATGCTTGTTTGCACGACCTGTTTGCTGTTAATTTCAGACTTAACTGAGCACTAATCCATTAAATAGAAGAGCCTGTTTCTCAGTTGATTGAATGAGGTGTTTTCCTGGCTGCGGAGAAGTTGTCAGGGCAGATTAGTTTAGAGAGCCAGAGACATTCCCGGCTGTTGGGACTTGTCGTCTCATTATGCAACTTAGCTGGTGATTCCATCCCCGTTCTAGGAAGCAAGATGGCTGAATGGAAAAAAAAGGTCATTCGTCAGTTGATGTTGTGTTTCTCCTCGGGGCATATTAGCATTAGGGTGTGAGACATCAACCTGACAGTCAATCAAGGTAGAGCTCCAAATTAGCAACTTGCTAAACTACTTGCTCAGAACTATAAATCATATTTGCTTTTGTGAGTCATAATTGTTTATGCTAAAGTTCATAAAGTTCATCACACATTGTGATCAGGGCTGTCACGATATCAGATTTTCACAGCACAATTATCGTTCCCACAAGATAACGATATTATTACAATATCAATCAATGGATCAAGAACATTAGAATAAATAAATAATAAATAATCTGACAAATTCATCTTCAACTTTATTTATTGTTGGTTTTGTCTCTTTTTTTGCCAGATGAATTCAACTAGAATATGGAGGGAGGTGGAGAGAGTCTGTAACACCAAAAACAAACAAAAACAACAATTACACTAAAAGTTACAACTTTCCCACATTCAAATCTGTAAAAACAACTATATGTTGCTGAGTTGTGTTCCATCCCAAATCTTTCCAGCAATTCTCTAACCAGAGAAATCTTTGATTTAATCGTAGAACGCTTCGTTTAATTTGGTCGTCTGTCAGTGACATCATATCCACTTTGCTTTGTTCAAAATGGACTTTCTTTCAGTTTTAAGTCACATTTTTTAAGATTCAATTTTTACACATTATTCGATCTCAACTATATATTTTAACCACATGAAGGATCTTAGTTATTGGATGTCTGGATCTTAAGTTATCAGAGAAACAAAGCAAACAAATGTTAGACAGCTCAGCTCCCAGCAGTGTCGAGAAGCCTTGTGACCGCCGTGCAGCGTCAAAGAAAACACTGATTTTAAATGTTTCAACTGTTTTATTCAGTGTTTTTACTGGTTTAATCAACTGGTCTGTCTGTTTTGGAGAGGAGGACACCTCTGTGGATAATTCAGCTGCCGGTAAAAACCTCCTGAACCACTGACACTGGAGGAATCCAAACCAGGAGAAGCTGTCAGCAATGGTGGTGAAGACAACAACTCCCATGATGCCACGCTAGTTAACGGATATTGAAAAGTCAACCGCATGAACTGATGAACAAAAGATCCTCAACGTCTAACATCTGCCATCATGATATTATCATCTGTGTATTATTAACATATCAATACCAGTATATTATAACACCCCTCATTGTGATGAAGACTTTTTCAAAGCTGCATTCTTTGTGTTTATGTTCCCATACTGTATGAGTCATCATCATTACTTTGCAGATTTATGTTGTTGAATAAACCCAGGTAATATAACATCTGCTATCGTATCTACAAAGTTATCACCAGAGTGCAGCCTCTTCTCTCTGCTAATGACGCACTGTTTACTGATGTGAAGATGCTCAGTGTTCCCACACACAGGGTGAAAGGATTCGGACTGAATGGGTGCCAGAACAGCTCAGTTATTCCCATAATGTCATATCAGGGCAGATTATCTGTGAAGATTTGTTTGTAGCTCCATTTTACTTCACAGACGTCATTTGCATCCTCCCACTTCTTTAATAGACCTCCTGGCCTGCACGCACACCTCCCATACTGTCCTGAAATGTTATTGTAGGTCTTACATTTATTCTGTCCATGATGGTCAAACTTTCTTTCTCTCCACGCAACTGTTTTTCTTTGTTTCCACATTTATAAAAGCCTAACTGACAGAAGAAATAAAGAAAGAACACAGAGGACATTTATGGGACCAGTGGTCCAGTGTCAAACACAGGAAAGTGACCCTCTATTAATCCTCTTTGTTCCTGAGTTCTATTGTATTTGAACTTATAGTCCCATCCTGTCATTTATGTTCCATACGTGTCTGTTTTTTTCCAATGTGACGAAACACTTTGAAGTATTCCAGCTCAGAGCAGAGAGGTGAAGACAAAGAGAGACTGAAAGCTCAAAAAGAATAAGATATAGTGAGAGCTGGACCATTGCATTTCTATACAAAATTATTATTATAACGCTTTATTCATCATGTTAAAGGCACCCAGCTGAGTCTTTGACCACTAGTAGTGCTATGGAGCAATGAGTGGATTCTCGCTTTCTGCACATGCAAGAGGACGCTGGTGAGCACCGCAGACTGTGAATAAAGATGGACGTAGTCTCCGTGACGTCAACCACAGGTTTCTGAAGAGCAGTTTTGAAGCTCAGAGTGAGCTGCTCCACCATCACCATCTAGGCGGTGCCTGACTCCGCCCCTAACTCCTGGTTAATCAGTTTGTGGCAAACACACGCTCACCCACCTGTCACTCACGCCCTTAATTATGCATGTAAACAGGTGAATTATATAAACAGTTGTCATGAAGGAGGAAATTAGATAGATAGATAGATAGATAGATAGATAGATAGATAGATAGATAGATAGATAGATAGATAGATAGATAGATAGATCAGTGTTGATAATAATAATCACAGATATTAACAAATTAGCTGTAGAGACCAAAACAGTTTTTTGTACCAGGCTGTAAACTAATTTTTTCTATATTTCTATATTTCTAGAGTCTCTGGGGATTGACTCACTGTTGGAGCCAGACTCTAGTGGTCATTAGAGGAACTGCAGGTTTTGACACTATGTTTGACACCACGTTGACTCCATTTTTCTGCCTCTTGTTGCCACTGCTGCCATTGGTTTCATGTAATTCTGCTGATTAACAGTTTGGGGCTGCAAAGAGCCAACAAACTAAGCAATGATGAGTGCAATCTAGCAAACATAAAATACTGGCTTCGGAGGAAACAAATAAATTTAAAACACATTTTTGTTAAACCTCAAGAATGAACACACAGTGCTTTAGCAAATGACTATGATAACTTGTGTTTGTTTACTAGAAAACTCCACCTTTTATTTCCGGGAAAACAGCAACTCAGTCTCTATAACAACAAACACGAGCAGTGAGAGGATCAGTCAGGCTGTAAACAAGCGAACCTTTCAGGTCCAAACCACTTTATTTGGAGGTAAAAGTCAGTAATAAAAACCCTGAAAATAAAATGAAGCTTGTTCAAGCAGAAACACAAATATTATTCTATTTCATCATCACTCTCCATTGATCTTAGATCTGTTGGCAGGCTTACCTATCATTTAATGATCATATTAGCTGAAGGGAATTCAAACCACTTCATCTGCTCCTTCTGTGCCACTTCACCTCTCCACCACCCCGGGTTCCCCTGTGGATCTCCATTTGGGTGATATTTATAGGATTGTAAATATACAAACATATACTAATTATTCAAAATATCTGCATTATTGTTTTTGTTGTGTTGTCTCTCCTGGTGTGCGTGGAACGGTAGGTAGGATAGGTCAAATCTGAACCAGAAAGTTTGGTTAATCATTTTTCCTTTCTGCCTTTGTTGTCTTTTCCAAATAGGTTTGGCTGACCTGGCGTTAACCTGTTTAATCGTGTTGCCGCTGCTGTTCCTCGCCCTATCACAACTTCCCAGAAATCACTACGGTGAGTACAGTGTTATCGTAACAGATGAGGGTCGAAACTACAAAAATGACACTCAGGCTGTAGTAAACTAAACTTTTCCGGGAATCAACTAATCAATTAATCAACCCAAATCACGCAACGTACACTGAAAATCCTTTCATTATTCCCATCACTGTGTTACAGTATGAAGACACATCAGTGACGCAGCGAGTCAAGTCCAAACAACAATCCCATTAATTGTTTTTTGATCACCCGCAATGATTGACATGAACTTGTAACCTTTTGCACCAGGTTGCACATGTAAAAGCATACACACGAATGCCACACACACACACACACACACGCACACACACACACACACACACACACGCACACTAACAGCGGATTGCTCCAGGCTTCAGGTCCCGGTGTGTGACAGGTCGTGGGAGGATCAAAGTTCAGATTTTGAATGCACTGTAACGGAAAACAACAGGAGAGAGGGAGTCAGGGAAGAGCAGATAGAGAGACAAAGCATTGATAAAGCTCATCAGGATTTATATTAGCAGGAAAAAAAAGGAGGGGGTGGGCGGTTTAGAGAGCGGCGTGGGCGAGGACGTGGCCCGAGGAGAGGCGAAACAGATGAAAATAAGAGATTATCTGTGTAACAGAGGAAACAGTTTGTGCTGCATCAAGCCATATTTGTCAGGTAGAAAACTGGTGACCACCCCGCTCCGATAACCCCCCCTCCCCAATCCTCCCTCCCTCCTCCTCCTCCTCCTCGTCCTCCTCGTCCTCCTCCTTGGCAAGGGAAGCAGGATGTCTTTCATCCAGTTCAGCTGAGGGATCAAAGCTAAAAGGCTACTCGGCTGAAACTGACCTCAATTTGCACTGCTGCGCTCTCCGCACCTCTCCAACATACACAATCCTATAGTTTTCCTTACAACCCCCCCACTCACCCACCCACCCACCCACCACCACCACTACCTCCCACTGAACTACACACATGCTATTTCCCTTCCTGTACGCCACACTACCTCATCCACTTAACACGGGAAATCTCTCAGCACCTCCAACCCATTAATAGTACAATTTATAACCGCCACACCAACCCTGCGACATATTACCTTTACTCTGCTCTATTTATACAGTGCTACACCATAGATCACATATTATCAGATGTGATTATCAGACATGTGCTGTGCTAACAACGACTAACGACTCGCCTTTGTGCTGGTTAAGTAACCTGTTCACAATAGCATTACCCTGCTCTGTACTTCAAAGAGCAGCCTGTGTTTAGCTTCCTCTCTGTGTCTTCTTTCTTACTGTTTTCACTACAAACAGCTTCTCTGCCTCAACTCCCCACCCACACACACACTGTAATGTATACACACACACACACACACACACACACACACACACACACACACACACACACACACACTATTTGTGTACACATGCTCGTATTTTTATGCTCCTAAATTAATTTAGGTAATCCCTTTTTTTGCTGATTTAAAAGTATGTGATTCTGAAACCAAAATCAAAACAATCATTGTTATCTCCTACATGATTTTACTTGTGACAAATCTGATTGTAATCTACTAGTGATTAGGGAGCAGTAGTCTTTCCATAAATACAACCTCTTTAAAGCTTAAATTGAAATTTGTCTCAGATCTGTTGCACACTTCTTATACTTTCAACTTATTTTTATGATCTCATCAATTGTTTTTATTTAATTTACTCTAAATTACTGTTGTTTTTATTTGTGGTTTTTTTTCTTCTTATAGTACCCTAAATTTCATTTCTGATACCCATTTGACACTATTGTAACTTTTTAATTACTATTATTGGACTTTATTTTCCCTTCTATTGGGACGTAGTTTGTTCTCCTAGCTAGAAATGTGCTTTACAAATAAAAATTCTGATTATTATTATCATTATAATGACTGGGTATTAAGGCTAAATGCATCTGGCATCCTCAACCACCAAAATATGCCAAGATTCTGAAAGCTGGCAATATATTCTGCTTATTTAGTCTTTCATTGGATAGTTCCTGATTTGAATTAAAATTTCACCAGTTTTAGATGATTTTATTCAGTTTATGACAGTTTCTCATATTAAGAAAACATTTAACATTTGAGAACATTATCTTCTTTTTTTTACAGAAAAAGTAAGTAAGGGTTTTGTAAAAACAATAAAAAAAAGTTGATATGTTTCATTCAAGTGTATCATTAGATTTATGGTGTAGTGCCAAGATCAAGTATTGTATTGACATTAAAATTTTAAATATTTCAAACATTGTCCAGTCCTAAATATTATTCATTTATACAGATGTTGTGCCTTGCATTATATTGTAGCATGTTCCTGTTAATTTGTCTACCTTGTAAGTTTGTTTTAATATAAATGTGCTGGTTAATAATCCAGTTGTCTAACATGGAACTAGAGGATCATGGGATTCCTGTAAGTCGACCCTGCAGTCACCAACTTCTCCTTAATATTCTCCCACCTTTAAGCTTCCGGACAAAGGTTTCACCTCTCACTCACTGTACATCTTTTCCTCTCCTCCTCCTCCTCCTCCTCCGCAAACAAGTCCACAGTGAAGAGGCCAAGTTCATAAATGACATTCTCGGGCGCCCCCTTCTGGGCTGCAGACGCATTTGATTATTCTGGACATATCTGGAGAGAAAATCCTGAGGAGAGAGTGAGGCTGCCAGCCAAGGCCTGGATCCTTACTGTCATTGACTTAACAAAGGAAATGAAGACATATTATGAAATCATAGTTTTGAGCGCCAATATGCTGCACATTAAGTCCAGTTAATATTCACTGAGGCCGACTGAGTGTGTTAAATCCTTACGGGCAAATCCATGGGATAGAAAACCCATGTCTTCCTTTTGAGGGCTCATACAAGTTAAGACCCTCTCTTCCTTTCACACAGTGGAAAGTAAGATTTGATTTTATTTTCAGTTTATATCATGAGGTTTTTTTTAATCCTTTAATCCCCTCATTTCTTTAATATCTTTAAATAGACCCCCTGTTGTTCCAATTACTGCGTGGTGTTAACGTCTGTACTCACCTCTCAGGGCTTTATAATATTTATTAAAATCATTTATGTTTGTTTTTCTCTCTCACAGCATCTAAATTACAAACATGACAGTAACATACAGTAACACAACAGTTACATTTGTCATGAGGGAAATGTGTTTGCAGAAAGATTGTGCAAAAAAAATAACAAAAAAGGCGACAGGTTTTTGTTTGTTTGTTTGTTTTTTCTATAATAAGCTATTACTTTACAGTTCAATTAAATTAAGTGATGTATCTACAGTAGGAATGTCTCAGAAAAGGATATAATCTTACTAATAAAAATATGGCAGCATTATGCCAATAAAAAAACTGAAAACATCTGACCAATGACGACAGAAAACAGAGCCTGAGTGTATAACATCAGCCGGCTGAGTGTATGATTTTATTATGCTCTCCTCCTGATTGCGATTGGCTCGGGCCCATCCAGCGCACAAATAACCCCCAGCTGTAACCAAGTCCACCTGTTTATAAACACAAACAGTTATGAACACACTCCGACCTGTCACATCTCATCAAAGACGGAACACACACCGCAGCACGCATCGATGGCTTCAGCTGGCCCCTGTGGATGAAAGCTGTTTCCTCTCAAAGTTATGTTACTCATTCAAGGAGGGGTGAAGGTATAAGAGTAAAATCTGAGGAGGTATTACACAACAAGCTTTTGGAAGACAATATGTATCAGAGGAAGTCATCCCGGCTCTACTTTACTTCTCCTGCATCCTTTTCCATTTCACTTTCTAGACTTTTTCCCAGAGTGTGTTTCCCCACAGTGATCAGGGTCGATCCTGACTGTGCCTCCTGAGACACAGTAGCCTGTTGTCTAGCCTGGGGACGGGGG
>NW_019525437.1:3817845-3884573 GCF_002814215.2 Seriola lalandi dorsalis
GGGGGGGTGGGGGAATGGTGTTATGAGAAGGCGAAGAACATGTTATGTTAACCTGGGTGGTAAAAGCCTGAACATATTTGGGAAAATGCTCCTTTATACCCTCTCACACCCACTCGTTCTCTTCAAATTCTTCCTCTTAACTGCAGTAATTCTCCCATCTTTCCTATGGCTTCATACTTAAAGGGTCATTTCACTCAAATTACCTCTAGTGGTACTTAGCCCCACAGAAAGTTTTTTGTTTTATTTGTCCAGTATTTAAGGTATCTGTCTCTGACATTACTGGTGAAGTGGAATTAATTTTGTGGAGCTCAAAACATTTAAAAAATGTAAAAGCGACATAGTTTTCTAAAAACCATGTCCCTGTCACTATACCCAGTCCACAGCAGAACTGTAGTCACAATTTTAGAGTCAATTAATAATAGAGACAATTAATGACTTCACACAATGAGCAGACATGGTATTTTCTCATTTTGTCTGTCTGCCATTTGGTGCTGGGAAGATTGTATACAGTGGGTTTGAAAGGGGCTATTTGTCAGTGTTCTCTGCCTCTGAACGTGGTTTCTTGCCGGGAGCAGGTGGTGGTGATTGTTGCTTGACAAGAGCTTCGGCCATCATTGCATTTACAGGACAAGAGGTTATAATACGCCCTCTGAGGCGGATTGGAGACTACAGTGAGCCGCTATCGCAATGTGTTGCGACAGGCCATGGCTAGCTGGTTAGCATGCTAACCTCAGTAGAAAAAGACATGATAAAGACAAGAGCTAACATTAGCATTGCTTTCCACCTCTGGAGAGCGCTCCTGGCATGTAAAGGAATTAAATTTGATGCTGAACTCACAACATATCTTCTAGACTGGTACGTAAAGAGCTATCAATGCTAATGCTGGCTATGTAGCATTAGCAAAGCTTACAAATAGCTCCTTTAAGAGTTTTTTCATGGAAAAAAGCTGCCTGCTACAGCTTAAAACAATGACAGCTGTAAGACTCAATCAAAACAGTAAAGTCGTGGGCCGTGAAATCACAACAATGAGCTGAAAAACGTTGAGGGTTAAATGGGTTGAATGGTTATTCACTGTGGCACCTTTCACAGTACAGATAGTAAATTTTCATCCATTAAGAAATATTTATTACAGCAGCTTTAACAATGGGTAATTTATGTAGAATAAAAACTTCTCCACAAGTGATCAAAGCCCCCAAAGTCCTAGTCACAATACAATCGGAAGGTCGGTGGTTTGATTCCCGGCTCCCCTTGAACCCCAGATTGCCCCCAATCTATCGTGAATGGTAGAAGAAGCACTATATGAAAGAAAAACACCCTATGAATTTGAGTTTGAATGGGTGACTATTGTAAAGTACTACATACTGTAAGTGCAGTCAAACAGACGAACAGCAGAGCAGCAGACCTCGCTGTTGAGTAGTTTACACTGGAATTACTCTCTGCTGAGGAAACAGTTCCTGTGAAATCTGTTGTCAGTATGTTCTGTGGAAAAAGATGCTGCTGTTGAATTATTTTAGTCTCATTTGTCAATGCTGTGGGCAACACAAATAAAATTCTATTCCCCTCCCTTGTATTGGGATGTCAGCAGAAATCTTACACAGATATCTTTAAGCCTGAGGCAAATAAAACCAAGCCTGTAGGGCCAGATATGTCTGAGTGAACCGTCCATTTAAGATCATAGAAGAGATATTATCACAGGTGTATTTTTGTGCCACCTTGTTGTAAAATCATTCCTGTGCCCCCACCGTCATCTCTCCTTTCATCTGTTAGTTACAGTATGTTATCCAGCCACTGTGTCAAGCAATGTGTCAGCACTCAGACTGAAAGGCTCTCTGTTCCCCTTAACTCTCCCGCTCCCATTGTGTTCATCTGGATGCTTTTCCAAGCTAAGCCTGGCACAGGCCTGGATTTCCGGAGCCCAAAATGTGAGCCCAGGGAACCGGACTCCTCCGGGAAAGGGGAGCAGCGGGAGACGGAGCGCCACTCAGAAGCAAAACAAACCCAAATATCAAGGGTTTATTTAAAATCTCCTTGTCTTATATTAACAGCAGCGCTACAGGCTAGTGATTAGCCACTCATGGGTCAGGGGTTCCTAAGCCTTACTTAATTTCCCTTGGAATCCATATTTTGTGTGTTTTATGGGACGCAAAATAAAGAGAGGGACTGGATTCATGCCGAGTCATTAAAACATATCATTGCTTATAGAAAATGACTAATCAGCGATGAGATAGGTATAGCTAGAATTCTTTTAATGAGAAGATACAGCGTGTCTAGTCCAGTTTCCTTGATAAACTGCAGCGTTTTGATGGCACATGGAGCCACATATGTAGATATGATGCTATCTGATGTGCTTTACAAAGAGCTGAGACCTGCCCAGGTTATCGTAATGTCCACACTGAACACATGATCTCACTGCAGCGATCTTTGACATTGAGGGATTCATACTTGTTTGATGTCTTACAGTTGAAATGCCCTGCGCAGGAAGGAAGTGCTCACCCACTGGTCGCCTGTTCCATCTTCAGGAGCTCTATGGGAGGGAGGGAGGATTTCAGTGCAATATTTACAGTGACCTTTTCCTCTCACTGGCCAGGGGCCCATGGGAAAAAACTGGAGAAGACAAACAATGAACAATAGGGTTCAGGGATGAGCAATGGTGCCAGCGCAGCATGTGCCATTACGGGATGTAGATTACAGAGGGCTGGGGGGTCACAGCAAGGATCAAGGCATCAGCAGCGTCCCTCAGGAGCACACCTGGGACACCTGCTCAGAGAGCCTGCTCTATTTAAAGGCACAACTTACAATCACATGTTCCTTGCTAAATGAAAATATTGTCTGCAGATGGAATAGGAGCTTAAAGGAGGGGTTCAACAATTTAGGAAATGTGCATTATTGCTTTCTTGGCGAGAGTTAGATGAGGAGATTGATACCACTCCTGTGTCTGTGCAGTAAATATGAGCCTACATGCAGCAAACAATTATCTTAGCTTGGCGTAAAGACTGGAAACAGCAACAGCCAGAATTCTGTTCTGCAAGAAATTGTGCAGGACACAATCCCACAGAAAACCACAATTTGTCTCTTTATATATCAGTTTATGTACAGATTAAGCACACAACATATAATGCATTAATTGATGAGCTTTAGAGTTGGTGGTAGATGGACCAAACTGGTCCAACTGGACAAAACCAGGCTAACCATTTACCTGTTTCCAGTCTTTAAAGGACAAATATGAGAGAATCCAAAGAAATCCAAAAAAGTGTATGGAAAATGTTCAAACTGTCATTTAAGGAAAGCCTCTGCATATCTGGTTCTTGCTGTTCTGTACTATAAAATGTCAAAACTGTATATAAATTTCATATAAATATATACAGTATAAATAAATAAATCATAATTCATTCCCATCTCAAAACATGACACATATAATGCACCAAATTACTTACTGATTTGTAGATTCCCTAGTTGGTGTGATATGCCACTGATGTTCTCATTCATTGGCAGAGGCTGTACTGAAGAGACCAAGATCAAAATCTTCCAGCGTCATTGCTTTAAGTTGATGTTTACATAGACAAACAGCCCCTGTGTTGCATCAGCATCTGTGCAAACTCCCAAGTCACAGTTTGATCCCTCAATTATCAGATTACCCTGTCTAATTGGACAATATGGTTTCCCCGGGGAGTGGGCCTTGCCTTATCACAGAAATTCTTTCTGCCCTGCACAATTTGGTGAGATAAATGTAATGGTATCAGCGTTCTAGTGTGTGCCTGGGTGGTCCCCGTTGCATTTCTAATGATGCTGCGCCTTTCCCAGAACAAGTGGAAATACCTCAGTGATGCACCGTGAAAAGAGAAACTAGGAAAGAAGCAAAGCTCCCACTGGGCTTCAGAATTCTCACACGAGGACATCCAAAACTTTAGAGGGGCATGCGTGCAGGCCTATAATGCTGTTTTGCTGCATTTAGTTTGAGATCTAAGTACACATATTTGGACTGCATAGAAGAAATTGTTCATTAGATGTATCTCACATTTATTCTCAAAAAGGACCTTTAAAACAGATGTGCAGAACCAACAACTCATCAAACCAACATTTGCTGACAAAGACAAATTCAAAAACAAAAGAGAAACCAGAGAAATTTTGCTGATCAAGGATCATTCTGTTCAGTTGGATAGTGTTATGTAATAGTAGTAGCAGTGCTGCACTAGTAGTAGAAGAAGTATTCAGATCCTGTACATAAACAAAATTAGAAGTACCACAATGTAAAACTATAATCTTCTGTATTTAAAGTGTCACTCAAGTAGAAAGAAAGTAGAGGAAAGAAATACATTACCTCAACTGCTGTAGGCCTTGATGCATTAACATGTAAGCAGTATTATATTGCTGTAGTTGGTTGCAGTGGAGCTAACTTTATACACTGTGAAGTTCAGTCTATAAGAATACATCCTATTTGGTAAGCTGATTGTGTAGTGGAGTAAAAAGTTCAATATGTACCACTTAAATGTAGTAGAGAAAATATGCATAAATATATATATACACTGTTGCCCATGAAGTTGGAATCAATTTGTTTTCAGACACAATCCTCTGTTTATTCCTATTTAAATGCATCAGTAATCACTTTGGAAGAGATTGACAACTAAAGTTTTGAGAAGATATACAATTTATCTGTCAAGAATAAATCACATTGTCACAATCATTTCATGGAAAGAGGTAAAAATATTTTATTCCAACTTTATGAGCAACAGTGTATATATATATATATATATATATATATATATATATATAATATATATATGTTAGTATATATAATATTATATAAAAATATAATAATATAAAGCAGAATAACAAAGAAAGTATTCAACAACACTGTAACTAAGTAAATAAACTCATTTACTTTCCGCCACTGCTGGGCTGTGTACTGAACATTGTAAAAGGTAGAGAATATCAAAAATGTAACACCTGGGATGTTTGAGTTTCCATATGTCACACTTTTATGAATGAATATTGGTATCATAATTTCCACTTTACTTTTTGTTTTCAGAATTTTCAGAAAGTCTTGGGGATTCATGAGTAAAAGTGTCACACAGAACATGCAAAAATTATGTTTTTCAGCATT
The DNA here is from genome assembly GCF_002814215.2 of Seriola lalandi dorsalis. Lineage (NCBI taxonomy): Eukaryota > Metazoa > Chordata > Actinopteri > Carangiformes > Carangidae > Seriola > Seriola lalandi. Next base: position 3,822,947 of record NW_019525437.1, read on the forward strand.
TTGAAGTAAAAAATGTTTAACTTAAATGGAAAATTGGAAAATCAGTGCATATTATCAAAATATACCGTCAACTTTATCCATCTAATTAATAAGTCAAAACGTTTGCCAGTCACTCATTTCAGAATTATTGATTTTAAATGAATTAATCAGTTTATTTGATTTGATTTGATTTTATATTATGACATTTTATTTTATGACATTTTATTTTATTCTGAAGGCTAGGGCTGAGAACGGAAAACCGGAAGTAGTCAGAGGATACAGGAAACGGTCCCTGCAGACAAGCTGCTATAAACTGTAAGTAACTCTTTTCTCAAAGATATTTTTCTCACAAGACATTCATTGTAGAGTCAATGTAATTGTGGTACGTCAGGTAGATATTTAAGCGCTTTATAATGCTGCAACGAACGCAAATGACAGCCTCTGCTATCCCTTCCGGCATAACGAAGTAGCTTGCTAGCGAACGGAGGTTAGCCTAAGCTAACGTTAGCTGTCAAATTTGTCAACAAAGCCAATATCATTCTCTCTAAGATCACTGATGGCTTGTTCGATATGTTGTACAGGGTGTCTTAAGCGTGTCTTTGATAGCTGATGATAGTAGAAACAGCTGACAGACGTTGCCATCTTGGCAATATCAATAGCTGAACCAAACTGCATTCAATTATCCGTCAATTTAAAGGTTAATTGCGTTGCTTGTGTAGCAGAACAAGACTTCAAGACTTCTTACTAACTGTCAGCGCCCACTGTTAAATTCGGCGCGTTTGTCCTACGTTAACATGTACTTATTTGCTATGAAACATCAAACAATTTTCTTATCTAACTACCACTGATTTTATAACTGCTTTGTTTTGCAAACGTACTGTAGTACATATACCTCGATCTCCATCTTTTCTTTTTCCATTATCTGGCTTTTGCTTGTCTCCAACGTGAATCATATATACAGAAATGTTATAAACATTGGTTTTGATGCTCAAAGCATTAAACAATTATATTTCATTCACCAGCAAATTGTATTTCCAAAAATCTGATTACTCAGGATAGTACACTGACCTAAGATGACATTTGTAATGAAGAATGACATTCTCTGCAAATGTATGAAATATAAATAATGGATCTCTCACAGGTGACAAAAATATAAATAATGTTAATACAAAACAATAAAAGCCAGTTAGGGAATTTTCCATCAACAAGAGACCTTCAGTATTTTTTCATTGTCAGATGAAGCAACTTCCTTTTAACAATGAAATATTGCTTATACTTGGACAACCTTCAATATGTTAGAGAGTAGTAAAAGTAAAATAGTGATGAAATAAATCATCACACCAAATGACCTCATATGACTCAGAAAGGCAGCCTTGTGTAAATGGAAGACACTCAAACATTAAATCACTGTACATAAGGTTTAAAGCACATTGTTCTTGCATCATGACCTCGTCCTTTATGTCTAATAGCTTATGACTGTAATGTTCCATTAAGTAATTTGATTGTAAATAAAATAGTTTTCAACTTTGTCATTCTTCAACATCTGCTAAGACTGAACGTGATGGAACTGATCAGATTTAAGTTTGTTGTTTTGTCCTTGAGGTGTTTATTTGTTTATTGAAACCAAATTTAGTTGCAGTAAGAAGTTCTGAAGTGAGATTTGTTTCATTTTTTTTAAATGTCATAACAAGCCTATGTTAATCTGAGATTAGGAAAACATAGTCTCAGTTGCAGTTGTAGATGCAGTCATTTCTAGTAGATCTAAAGGTTAAGATATTACTTACTTCATAAACCTTAAGACCTCCTGTTGTGATATAAGCACTCACCTGAGCCTCATTAAGTGTTGTGTTTTAAGCCTCCATACATATCTTTTTTTGTGTGCTTTTATCAAATATTGTTACAACATTCTTGCTTTAAATAGGCCTGTCCCAGGGAAACAACACCTTACCATGTGTATATGTAAAACTGATTGATTGTATGAGAGTGTGAATGAGAGCAATAGATTGACAGGTGGATAGCAGGCAGGCGCCATGTCGCAGGGATAAGTTGTCATTGAGCTCCTCCATCACTTGACTTGACATCCATGTTAACAAGTCCTCAGCCTTTCAGTGAAAGTCTACAGAGCTCTGTGTATCACTTCTCCTTCTCTTCCCCAAAGTCAGCACTGCTTCGCTGGGGGAAGGTGGGGGCAAGGCTACACTGATCCATTTCCTGCCCCCTCCCAGGGCTCTAATTGAAAAATTTGGGTGGCCTTGCTTGTTTGTTTTGGTGGAATGTGGTGGGTAGTGTTTTTTGAGGCTTTTCCTCGCTGCTGCTGCTCCATAGACCTTGGGGTGAATCGAGCAACGGGGGTCAGGCTGAGCCTTGTTTATGAAGCGGCGCTTCTCTCTCACCCCTGTCTGCTCTCCGCAGTTGACCCCACCTGGTAGTCTCCTCCCTGCTGACAGGCTTGCTGGGCCACTGGTTTTCACAGTATGGTTTCTGTGACCCAGTCAGACCTGGACAGACAGACAGAGGAGCTTTGGGTTGGGAAACAGGCCACAAGACAGCTCAAAGAGACAGGCTCAATACTAATGGAGTCCTCTCATTTAATGCAGATCCTTACAAGATTCGGTTTTATTGAAACAATTGATAATCAGTTAATAATAAAATGTATTTTTTCCAGGTTTTCCTTGGTTCAGGCCTATAAATTGCGAGGATTTTCTGGTTACCGCTGTATTACGCAATAGTAAACAGGGGAAGGGGACATTATGACAGAGATTTTTGGCTATTTTGTGATATTTTATAGGCCAAATGATTTATCAATTAATGGACTAAGAGAGCAAATAATTGTCAGGTTAATCTTGAAGGAAAATAACAGATGATTAATTCATTAGTTGATGGCAGGTCTGGTTAATCTAGATGTTTGAAGATGTTTTCTTGGGCTCCGGGAAAGTGTGACAGGTATTTTCTTTCACAACTTAATGACATTTTGTAGATTAAGCGATTAATCAGTTTATGAAAAAAATACATAGTCGATAGCCATAATAGTTTTGAGTAACACTTGTGGTAATTAATTATTTATCATATAAAAAACATTATTTGAAAATGTCACTTTGGACTCTTGGAACTTGCGATGGGCATTTTTTCCTTTTTGACATTTCATAGAGAATAAAGTGATTAAATACTTTAAGTAATAAACTTTAGTTGCAACCTTAAATTAATGTGCTGTAAGCAAAAATGTTTTTATAATTTATATTTGTATGTGACTGTGAAAGGTTCTCACGCTGGTGAAGTGTTTTTTTTTTATGTAAAGCAGCTGGGGCAGCAGTGTTACAACCTCACTCATGAAGGTTCAAATCTCTCCGTCTCACCATGTCATTGGGCAGAGCTGCCTGTCTCCAGTCTCTTAATCCTCTGAAAACATCTTCCTGAATTTGCAGGCCCATACTTTATATTTCTGTTTATTGTTGCAGGATTTTTATATGGGAAATTGGGGACTTCACTTCGTTGGGCCTAATTCTGAAAAGCACTTGAGACTGACAAACAAACAAACAGACAGCCCTAAAGATAACAAACCCTGTGGGCAGACATCGTGATGGTAGGATAGTGAGCCAGAGGCACACATCTGATCACTCTGTCCATTTTCTCTGTCACGAAAGACTATCCATGAGCCCTGGGAGCGACTGCTTGCAGAAGAGATGCTGACTCATTGTGGAAGAACTCGTTGACTGGCAAGTGGTCGCAGCATCTGTTTTAAAACAGAACCTGCACAGTTCATATTGATATAATTCATTTATTTGAAAAATGATACAACTGACACATATTACGGTCAATTTTTGGCTATCAACTGCATTGCCCACTCCACATCTTAGAGGCATGTGGTGGCCCGGGAGTGAGCGAACACTGAGGAGGATTGTTTAAAGCTCCACCCAGCCTGTGTGATCAGGCCAGTCATCTCAGGCTGGGTCATGTTTGGCCCGCTCTGTGCATTCAGAGGAGTCAGAGGAGATCTTTGATGGAATTTGGTGTTTGTGTAATGTTGGGGAGCACGGACTGAAATGGTGTTAGTGGCGGTGGTGGGGAGGGGGTTGTGAGCAGCCAGCGTAGTGAGTTAGCTCCTCTGATGGGCGATGGAGGGGGTTGTGGGTGATGAGCTGTCTAAATGGGTCCCTTTGTGCCCGCTAAACCCATCATCTCTTTTACACACATCCACACACACACTTGCCAATCACTGCCATATGTGAGTCACCTTTGAGCTCAGGGCAGCATATGATCCGAGGTATGAACGCCTTATTCATGAGATAGTCGTGTGTAAGCGTGTGTTGATGTGGTGGGTCAGGTAAATAGATTACCATCTTGGTTGTGATGGAGAGAGTTTGTCATGTTTTAGAGTTGTTGAACTAAAAAGGTCAGAGTTTGGAGGAGTTGTTGTGTTCTTCCCTTTAATTGATAGTACACAGTGGAGACAGACAGGAAACAGGAGAGAACGACAGGGATTACAAGCAACATTGTTCCCTGATTTGAACCAGAGTCATTGCTGTTACCTAACTTGCATCCTAGATAGGGTTGGTTCATAATTTTAGATGTAAAACTAACAAACTATTATCATATTAGATGGTTATTTTTTAATTTATTGAATAAATGTCAGAAAACAGTGGAAATTGTCTATCACGGTTTCTCAGAGCCCAAAGTTATGGTTTCAGATTTTGTTTAAAACCCCAAAATACTCAATTTCTCAATGATAAAAAACTAAGATAAGCAGAAAATCCTCACAGTGGAGAAAACAGGAATAAGCAAATGTTTGGCATTTTTGCCTTTATAAATGTTTTTAGCAACATTATGTCGAACACATACCAAGCCTCATGGACCCGACTTGAGTCAGTTGATTACATATTATGGTTGGCCAGTGAGCCCTGCAAATGCACACAGCATAATAGATAGATAAGGACAGTAAAAACATAATGTTTTTTTTTCACGGTGCAATATGATAATCAATATGTGGCACTCAGTTTTGATATTGCCGCTGTGGCCTAATAAGAAATTTTAGGTCTGAGTGAGACTATGTGTCAAGTAAAGTGTGTGTGTGATTTGTTTTTTTAAGCATCTTTTATCTGAACTCAGTCCGTTCCTTACATTTTTATGAAGAAGAAATCCATTTCTGCTATCTAGACCAGACCAGCATTTCCAGCATTTTGGGGATGTACTGTGGTATATTAAAGTAAGATGGTCTCATGTGTTAAAAAGATTTGTTCAGCGCTTTAATGAAAAGACTTTTGCTTTGTGTTGTAGTACTCCAGCACAGAGCTGAGGAAGGGTTGTCCCACATTAGCAGCAGTGCTGCAAGAGGATCCCAAGCCTCAGACCTCCACAGCTACCACACCGATTAGAGCCAGCCCTGCTGTTTGTTAGTCGGCCTCCAAGGAAAACAAACGTGCCTTTTTAGCCCTATTACCAGGGAGAGAGAGAGAGGGAGAGAGAGAGAGAAAGGTTGGGGTTGGGGGCTAGCAGAATCATGGTTGGAAGAGAATCGAGCGAGAGAAAAGAGGCTAAATCTGGTTCTGTGTTGTCATTGATTTAATTTAACCTGCGCAGTACAACATGGCTTAACACATGATGGAAGAAAGTGGGGTATAGTCTTCTGGGAATCCTCTGATGCCCCCTAGAGGTTAATACCTTTATCCCTCTTGTGGAAAAAGCTGCCTACCTCCTAAGTTTCCAGCTGAAGCTTCAGAAACCTCTTTTTTTTGTTTTCCTCTTCATGCTACACTAAGGAAAAATCCATTCACAGTTAGGCCCCGGCCCGTATAAAGTTATAGTTTCTATTACCTAGTTTGCAGGGTATTTGTGATTGTGCGTGACATGAGACTTGTGTCTCCTTAGTTTTTGTGTGACTTTCTGTGAGTTTCCGTGTGCTTGTGTGTGTTTGTGCACGTGTGTGCGTGCACGATGGTGTTATAGAGAGGGGTCTGGGCAGTGTTCCCGTGTCCATGCACAGCCCCCAGAGTAAAGTAAACACAGCGGCTCTTTTCTCATCCCAGCCGTCAGCAGGCTCTCCCCAGGCCCGCGCCAGAGACCACACACCCAGACCACACACGCACACACACACACACACACACACACACACACACACACACACACACACACACACACATACACACACACACACACGTATACACACATGTATACACACACACACACACACACTGCCCAGACCTCTCCGCAGATCCTTCCACATACTCGCATACACACAGACCACACAACACCAGCTCGGGCCCCTCGCACGCAACGTAGCTGAGCTGTCATTCTGCCCAGCGTGTATGTGTGTGTGTGCATGTGTGCGTGTGTACGTGTGTGTGTGGGCAGGCTATCTGTGTGTTTGTGCACGTGTATTTCCAAGATGAGGGGGGGGATAGGATAGAAACACTCCTGGAAGCAGAATCAGAATTATACAAAATAAAGAGCCCAGTCCTCTGCCCCTCGCCGCTCCCACTCTAAACATGTGGGATTGATGAAGGATACACCAAGCTCTTGTTTTAGGGCTGTTAACCTCTTATCTTCTTCATGTCAGATCCATAGCCCCTCCATTTCCTCTGACAAGCGCAGGGCAGCAGCAACAACATGCGGTAAATCCCATTGGAGTTTTCTCGTTAGCTCTGGGATGGAGAGGTGGGGGACTCTGTGGCAGAAAGGTTTCCCAGAAAGGTTCCTTACTCATGGAGCTTTCTAGGTCAATACATATGCTGCTGTCCCACTCATGCTTTTCATGCTTCTGTGTTCTTGTTGTGCCATGTGTCAAAACATTCCCTGCATAAATTCCCTCAATTTCAAACCTGTTAATGTACACTGGAATGAACATCGTCCTGTGATATTTACTTAGTGCCACGGGCCAAATATTCAGCAGCTGATAAATTGTGAACTGGTGGGATTTTAGTGTTAAGGAGGTTTAGGTCTGAAAGGATTGACAGAAAATATATCAACAGTAATTATGTCAATTGATTAATTTAGAGGCTCCAACCTTTTTTGGCTCTGGAGACCAATTTTATGTAGTTTTTGTGACACCAGCTATTTAAGATAAAGACGAGATTGTTTTTTTTATTGGCTCCTTTAAAATGAAAGATGGGTATTCTGACGTATAGTGTGCACTTTACAATGAACATTATACATCTCAAGAGTCCTGAAGCACAAAATGTTGACACTAATGTTTACTTGAACGCAGCATGTCTAACCATGTCTAATGAGATGGGACTCGGGGCTTCATGAGTTATACAACTGTGCTGACTGACAGCTTGTACCATTGTCTTGCAATTGATTAATCTGTTTTGATTTAATTCTGAATTGATTATATTTAATTGTTTAGTCTATAAAATGTCAGAAGATAATGAAAGATGTCCATCAATCTTACAGAGTCCAAGATGACTCAAACTCAAATATAATCTATATATATACAAGACAAAGAAAATCATAAAATTGTCACAGTTCAGAAGCTGTTTTGCAATTATACTTTAAAAATTACAAACCTAGAATGGATTGTCAGAATAGTTGCTGATGAATTTTCTGAGGACTCATTATTTCAGCTTGACTATGAAGGTGAACGTTTAGGACTGTTGGTTGAACTAGCAACTTGAAAAGATTTCCTCAATCTCTGGCAAATTGTGATTTGTGACATTTTTTGGGATATTTTATAGCCTAACAATTGATCAATTAATCAAAAAAAAAAGATTCTCAGATTAATCATGATAAAAATAATCCGAATTTTCAGCCTTAAAAATGGTTTTCAGCTCCTGATGGATCGTCCGGCTGCTGTAAGAGGTTGAATCTCTTAACTTCCTTATCACAGGAAAGTCTCTTTAACAAGTAGACGAACCAATGTTGTGCTCTGTCGGTTTAGATTTCCTTTGATATTAGAGCCCCTGTTGGCTCTTAGAAGTCTTATTGCACCCCAGTTGTACACCTACAACTAATTAGTCACCACATAACTGTGTAAAAGGTTACCGTCATGAACTCAATGCAGGTCCGGTCCGTGTGAACTACTGCATTGTTTGTGGAGAACGTGTTTTGGCTGCGCAGCAAAAGGGCGGAAGCCTTGTTCAAGCTGCTTCAGAGAGTCTAGATTGGTCAGCCTTCTTGAGACCTGGCAGTAATTTATTAGCAAACATCTGTGCTGCTGAAATACATCCTTTCAATTTTTCATTTGGACTCTTTCCCTCTCTTCCTTTACACAGCCTGAACATGAACTGATTTTCATGGGTGCTCCTGCTCTGGTACCATAATCTGTACTGTATTGTGTGGGCTTATGTGGAATGATTGGGGAGGCCAGGTTTATTTATCCTTCGCTGTGAGGTTTACATTCTTCCTTTCCTCCCTGCTCTCTGTCTGCTCCTTCATTCTTGGCTCCCTTCTCTATTTTTCCTATTATCTGAGAGATAACTGCTGCAATGCATACATTGTTTGGAGACCTACAGGGTGGGAAATTAACACTAGCTGCCAGCCAAATTTTGTTCGTGTTTTGCTGTCCCCAGTCAACTCTGAAAAACCTAAGTATGTGACTGCCTGGTGATTCAATAAAAGTGGTGTGATTTGTTTTTGACCGTATTTGTTATTATTTATATGAAGATGGTTGCGGGTTCATCAGCTATGCTTACATGTTGACTTAAAGATATTTTAAAGATATTTTCTTTAATCACAAAAACCGAGAGGGCGTTGTTTATTGCTTATATTTCTGTTAGGGGGGTTATGGTTAGAGATAGGGGTATTGTTTTTTGTCCATTTTTACTGCAGTAAGCCTGTATTATATCTTTGTAAGTTATGTCAGCTTCTAGTGCTGCAACTAATAATTATTTTACAATGACTTTGTTTTTTAATTTAACAATTAGTTAATGTTTTTTGTTAAAAAGGTCAAAATTATGACAATTGTACATTATTATGTCATTAGAGCCCAAACTGATGTCTTTAAATTGCTTTTCTTTTGGACCAAAAGTCCATAAATAAATACATAATTAGATGCAATAGATTTACAGTGATGTGAAACAAAGACTAGCAGGCAGATTTTCAGATTTGATCATAACAAAACTCTTCATTAATTCTTTCCCAATAGACACATTTATTGGTGCGCTGATCATTTTAGCTCTGATTGCTTCATTTCTAGAGCTCTCCCACTGTTAATTGAACTGTCAGTGCGTGCAGTTTGTTGAGGTTTGTGTTACTCACCGTGTCCTCTTACGTACGCCTTGCTCTGCATGTTTTTATTATCCAGGACCAGGTGCTGATCGATCCAGTGTTCCTGTCTGCCCCCTCAGGCCACCATGTCTCGTGCCCGTCAGCCCCCACTTGTCACAGGCATTTCACCCAAAGAGGGTGCGGCCTGGACCAAAGTCACCATCCGTGGAGAGAACCTGGGCACGGGCCCAGCTGACCTCATAGGTAATGCATTTATAACCACATTGTTAACAATAGACACAGCTCCGATAAAATGTTGTAGTTTCTATCTTTGTTTAATTTTTTTAAATAAATTCCTGTTCAGAAATATTTTTTTCATGTTTTACATACTTCTTAATATTTATATTTCTTATTGAAATATGTATAATAATGAATATGTGAATATAAATATACAGTATTTAGATATTTTGTTTAAATTATCACACAAATGTGTTGAAGATGTCAATATTAATAAACATTTTAATGTAATAAACATTTATTTGTTTCACTGTAAATAATATAATTCTTAGGTGATGATTTTTAATATTTATTTCTCTGTGGGAGTTGGTTTTGTTGAAGGTGGGAGACACCGATGCTGAGTAAATGTAGCTGATTTATTTTTGTCATTTAATTTCTGCTCCGGTACGTTGAGTATTTTGTAACTTAAAACGTATTAACTGATTTTATTAACTTATCCATCAACAAACCACAGCGGCTCTTTTTTAAACAGGCTGGTGTAAAGTTTGGTTTTGTTTATATGATCCATAAGTGGACAGGACAGTTAATTCTTTGTTCCCCTGTGAATCAGGATTTCATCACTTTTTCTACTGTTTAGGTTTTTACTTTCAGGACAATTTGATAAGGTAATAAGTGATAATGACCTGAGGTAAAAGCAAGTTAAGTTCTAATAATGCATTTCTATGTAGACAGTTTGTTTTTAATTGTTTAGTTTTAGACATATCAGCAGATATTTTAACTGGTTACATGCATGAATGTTTAAATATGTGTTGCAGTATTACAAATATTTTCGAAATGAGGGCAATCTGAAAATTCATTATGGATTCACCGTTTCATTTTGCAATTGTAAATTGCAATATATCTTTTGTGAATTTCCTATAGGTATAAAAATATTTAATGTTGGGAGTTGAGTTCACACAACAGCTTTGTGGTGTAAAAAAAAAAAACACATTAACAAAAGAAAAAGCACAGCCCAGATTTAGGAAAGAAAATACTTTGCTTTTGTGTAATTCAGCTTCTCCTGTGGCGCGGCATTTTTCCAGCTGTCCCTGCAACTCACCAAAAACAAAATTTTTTTGTTTGTGTAAATATTTAGATTACTGTATGCCTAGTTTGAGAAACTCTAGAGCTTATCAAAATGCATTAATGTGAAAATATATTTTTTTTCCATTTGCCACACAGATGGACTACCTCCATCTTGTTCTCATTATGTGTTCGTCACACACTTTTTCTATGCCGATATTTTCCCTCATCTTCGCCAGTTCCTCCTCTAACCCTGCTTCTTTTAGGTCTTAGTGGAGGTGGGACGCAGGACTCACACACACTGCTGCTCCATGCTTGGCAAGCTGTGCTTTGGCCAGTGATACAGGTCTATTTCTGACCATGAATGTCCCTGGGGCCTGGAATTAGATAATTAGATATGCACAAATGTGTGTGAGTGCTTATGTATTCAAACAAAGTGGCCAGTAGAGAACAGAGGCAGGAAATTGGACTCTAATGGGCATATTATTCACAGTTTTATGGGCTATTTGTTGATCAGCTTTTATAATGTTTGATTATACACATGTGAAACCTTCTGAATCCCCTCAGCTAGAATTGTCAAAGTAATCCCTGTGTCTGTCTTCTAGTGTCCAAATAGTTTTCAAGAGGGTTTAAAAAGAGGACGACAGATGCAGGGGCCAAGTGCACATTGTGCCAGTAATGAGCCACTTAGCAGTGAAGTGACACACGTTAGCTTAAAGGAGCTGAGTGAGAGGAAGGAAGGTCACGGCCACCCACACCCACCGTGACCCCAACTTCAACTTTGACCCCTTGGTGACAGTTTTGACTAAACTTGCTGATAGATGCCAATTCTGTCTTGAGTGCCGCACCTCTTGTTATAGATTGTCTGTGTGTGTGTCGGTGCTACACTTTGTTTATTTTTGCTGTCACAGTGTGTCTGTATCTCTCACCCTTTTCACCCTCTCCCTCTCTCTTCCGTCTCAGGTCTGTCGATCTGTGGCCATAACTGCCTGCTGACAGCCGAGTGGATGTCAGCCAGCAAGATAGTGTGCCGTGTGGGTCCTGCCAAAGACGACAAGGGAGAGATCATCGTCACAACCAAGTCTGGAGGCCTCGGCACCTCCACGGTCTCATTCAAGCTGCTCAGACCAGAGAGGATCGGTAAGACTCAGAAGACAAAAAAAGGAGACAGAATGAGAGAGACAAGTAGTTGCAACTACAGCTAATAATTATTTACATTAGCAGTTCATCTCTTTTTTAAATAGTCAATTTATTATTGAGTCCATAACATGTCAGAAAATAGTGAAATGTGCCTGTTACAATGTCCCAAAGCTCACAGCAACATCTTCACATGGTTTGCGTGATAAAAAAAATGACTGAAAACAAGTAATCAGTTGTCAAAATTGTTATTGATTAATTTTCTGCAAAACAACAGACAAATCATTTCAGTGCTACTCCCAGCCAATTAGCATAATATAATTTACTTTTTCCCCAAATCACAACTTTGTCTCAGAAGGCTTCATGATCTTTTTTTTCATAACACAAAAAAAAAATTAATGGGAGGATCCTCAGAAAGCACAAATGACGGTGAGATCTCCACGGTGGGCGAGGGAGTTCCACGCTCTGCATCTTTTAAATACACAAAACATAAACAAATAAAACGTGTTCATTACTTCGACAAATTGCAAACTGCAAATAAATAAAACACGAGAAAAAAATTGAGAAACACACTGACTAAAAAGTGACAAACTTGCCTGGAAAGTCGACCACAGATCAGTGATGTTGGAAAATCAGCCGACAATGTTTATTTTAGTTTTAAGAATAAAGTGTATGATTCAAATTTCACTACAGATATTGGATTTATAAATAATTCTAGTCTTTTACTAATTACACCGGCATGTTTATAAGGAAACTTCAGTTGCTATATACAAGTTTCTGTGATTCTTTACGCCGCATATATGTTGTCAAGTTGGTGAAAATGTTTAATTTATTTTCAACATTTTTACTAAATGCAACATAAAAAAAATTAAGATATTTTCTTTATTTGCTTGTGTCTTGTCCATCTGCACGTGTTAACATGAGCTCTGTCAGCCACTGATCTTCTAGGACCTCGCAGACAAACATAATTACAGTATCAATTCATTAAAAAGTAAAACATTATAGATAAGTCATAGATAATATATTATAAATAAATAAAAGTGCAACAAGTTAAACGAGTGTCAAGCCACAAGTGTTTCCTACATGATACTGTGTACATTGAATGTTCATGTTTGCATGTGTGCAGTTAGAGAGAGACTGTGTGTGTGTGTGTGTGTGTGTGTGTGGGCGAACATCTGGGATGTGTTGCAGCGCTCAGTGACGTGTGTCTGGTCTGTCCTGCCCTGTCCTGCAGGTATCCTGGACCAGTCTGCCGTGTGGGTGGATGAGATGAACTACTACGACATGAGGACCGACCGCAACAAAGGCATCTCCCCCCTTTCCCTGCGACCCAGCAATCCACTGGGCATCGATATAGACAAGTACAGAGCAAGAGCATACGAACACACACACATACGAGCACAATCACACCGCCATAAACACACACGCTCTACTCATTGAGTCATGGTTTACATCCCTAAACAGAAACAAACTCTCCCCATATGCAGGCGTTTGAAATATTATGCCAACGCAGCAATGGCTGAACAGCCTCTAACCACTGCACAGAGGGATTGGAAACAGAATAATTGTGTAAAAAGCAGAGGGGACGATGGTAGAAAGGGATCTGGAAAGAGCTAAAGCAGTGACCCATGCTCATGTATGTACACCGCCTCAGAAGCAGCGTGGCGCGGTGCTGCCTCCCACGCGCCTGGCAGGGAGTGCACAAGTTGTAATGTATAGTTTGTGTTGTCAGGTTCTGGCATTTCTGGGTTAGTGTTTGTTTGGTTTAGAGGGGCCGGGGGCAAGTGACCACTCGTGACCAGAGACAAGACCCCCATAAATAGGCTGTACCATTCACTCACCTCCCAGGGTTGCATTAAACATCCAGCGTACACAGTCTGCACAGTTCTCTTTGACACTAATATGTGAACACACCAGCAGTTGATTTGTTACATGGAGCCATTCAAAAGCACCACCCTGTTGTCTGCTCTATCTACGTGGTTGTGTACATCTTTGTGTAGTGATGTCACTGGACGGTTATTTAGCTGTAGCTGTTTACACCAGCTGTTTCGTAACGTCATACTTGGCCCGGTTATAAAACAAGTGTTTAACAAGTGGAGACTGATCAATCACTAAATTAAAACAGGGTCAACCACACAAAGTAGATCTTACATAGAGTTTACAAAAAAACACTCTATATATAAGGGGAGCGGCAGTAATACGGACAACATGAACTGACACTCAGTTTGAAATACTGTCTCATAATGGTGTAAACTGATATAATGAGTAGTCTCTTCTCATCTAACTATGTCAGCAGTAATAGTCCATGTACACTTATTATGAAATACTTATATTTCTCCTTGTAAACATATATGGAGAGTAAAATGAATATAAACAATATAACCAGGTGATACTAACCTTTGCATGTAGGTAATATATGGCTTGTTATAGATTAAGCTGCAACGTCTTAATCTTTCTACCCAAGACATTCCCTACGTTTAGATGGTACAGTCCACTGTAGTTTGAAACACCAGATTAAAACTAGCTTGAAGAATTTAGTGAAGGACTTAAACTGAGTGATGGATATATGAATAACCTGATTCTGGACTCCAAGGGAACTTTCTAGTTCCATCAGCAACTTGTTGTCAGGCGTTTTGCTATGCATGCTATCGTCTCGGTCAGAGGTGTAATGCTAAAACTATAATATAGTCCAACATCTAACACCTACTGAATATGGAGAGCTTGAATAGTGATAAACTACATCTACATGCACTTTGCACCTTCTGCAAACAAGAGTGTGTAAGAGCCTTGATGGTGTGTCGGCTATTGAGTCTTTATTCTGTAGTTGAACATACTGTTAAGAACTCCAGTGATCATTTAATGTGAGTTTATGGAGTAGTGTTTGTGAAACATTCTGTTTTATTGTTTGGTATCTTATGGGTTAAACTGAAAACAACGAGCACCATAAAGGGAATGAGACCAGCGTCCTGTGTTTCCCTCAAATACATTCACTTCTTGTTGATTTAAAAAATTTCGTGAGCATGAATTTCCCCTCACTGAAAAAAACTAGAGGGATTTTTAAAATTCATTTAGTGTTCATTGTCAGTGTTATTTTTATAGCCAAAAACATAATATACAGTGATAGTGTAGACATTTGAAACTTTCACTTTCACTCAGTTTCACGTCTTTAACAGTAATATTTTATGTCCTGAATACTATAATATATACATATTATATAAATAAATAATATAATTATATTTTGTCCATATGCATGACAGTGTGTGTGTGTGTGTGTGTGTGTGTGTGTGTTTGTACTCACATCTACAATATGTACTCTGTGTGCATGTGTGTATGTGTGCAGCACAACGCGTATCCCTGTGTATGGATTTTCAGTTTCACCGACGGCCTGTTGGTTTTTCTACATACGTGTGTGTAACTGCAGAGTGGGTGGTGATGGTGGTGGTGGGGGTTTGGTTTGTGTAGACCACGGGTCATTAGTGGAGATCAAGACTCCCTAATGAGTACTGGGTCCTCCAGGGGCACCCAGGCGTCACACACTGCACTTCCCACGCCAAGCTCTCCCAGCCTGGGTAGTTCTTGGCTGCACACTGCCCCCTGCTGGAAATGCTTCCAACATCAAGTTAAAAATTTATCTCACCATTTACACATAATTCCTTTACCCTACTCAATCACAGTTTGCCACTTGTATAGTCATTATATTTATTCTTTTTTTTTAGTGTCTGCGCGATTTGATCCTTGATGTGTTTCTACTGTTTATATACTATACATCTACATACTGTGCATCTTTTCCTCTCTGTTTATTTGTTATCTTCCAGAGGCAAAATCCCACAGAGTGACATGGAGCTGACATTTCCAGGAATGAGTGGAGACTTCACCAGTGAGAACTTCTCCGCCACCTGGTACCTCATAGAAAACCATGCAGGATCCAGGTAGGTTCTTTGTTGTTACCACTAATGTTAGGTTACCATTCCTCATAACTACTAATAACTTCCTAAGGTGCCCAGAAAGCAGTGTGAGTCTTACTGTACTCGATGTTAGCTAGCATCACAATTTTGTTTTTCAACTGAATTAACCAGACGAGAGACAGGAGGCTACAGGGGGGTTAGCTGAACCCTCCAACAAACATGAGTCAGGGTCTGACATGTCCTGGTCACTGTGCTGCTGGTTTCTTGGGGTGCGCCCTCAGCAAGGCTGCCAGTAACACTCCTTGCTGGTATCATCAGATCACTGTAAGGTAAATCCATGTGTTAGGAAAGAAACATTACCTTCTCCTCTCTCACCAAGACAGCAGATGATTCTGGTCCAGTAGGACTGCAATTAGTCGATCAATTGATCAATTGATCAGTAAATAATTTCTCTAGCTTCCAGCTTCTCAGGTTTGAATATGCTCTTATTTTTTTTTAGCAATTTCTTCACTGATAGTAAACCCTATATATATTTTGGCTTCGTACTGTTGGTCAGATGAAACAACACAGTTGAAAACATCTCCACTATTTGCTGATGTTTTACAGACAAAGCAACTCATTTATTAATCCATTAACCAAAAAAATAATTGATAGAATAATTTGTTTGCCATCCTTTGGTGCAGACTGGGAGATGGTGATGATTGAATTGAAAAGAAAATGAAAGAAAAAAAGACAGACAATAAGCTGGTTGTTTTTATGACTTGTATTTTGATTTATCTGCACACCGGCAGTTGGTCGTCCACAGAACAGTGAGGTATGTAGACGAGTCAGCGCCGACCCAAAAGCCCTGATTCCAGTTAACCGTCATGTCAGGGCAGAAGAGAGTTATTTTGGACTCTCCTGGCTTCCTCTCCCCCTGCTTAGCCTCCCCGTAACCCAGACCCCAGGATCCAGCATGACCAGGGGCCTCTGTTTGGACCTCGCTGGGTGACTGTTTCTTCCTGCGGAGGAAACCTCACTCAAGACTCTGACACACACACACACACACACACACACACACACACACACACTCTCACACTGGGCCACAGATGTGTGTCCAGAAATCATGTTTCTCTGTACAGACTTACATGCATGCTTATGTGTGCTGCATAGGAGTTGTGTAGTTAATCATACTTAGACAACAAAATTGCAGAATAATATTAGGGTGTAATAGTGCTGAGATTCGCAGTTCTCTGTTTTTCTAATCATTTTGAATTCAGTATATTTGGGTTTTGGACTGTGCACAAAATAAGCTATTTGAAGACCTCACCTCAGCCTCTGGGAAAATGGAGTGTGCTGAAAAAAATTGAGGGAAACTAATGATTAGTTACAGCCTTTAATGACTGAAATATTGCTTTTGATGTTTCCTCAGTTTTGAGCAGCTGAAGGCTGCAGCCACTAACCTGAAGAAGCAGGCTACTAAGAAGAACGAGGGGAGTCTGGCCTATGTGAAAGGAGGCCTCAGTACGTTCTTTGAGGCCCAGGACGCTCTAGCAGGTGAGAGGGATTAACACGTTTTTGTCTGCTGTGGAACCTCACCAAATGGTCTGCAATAAATACACAAATCATCACTCTTCATCTCTGCTCAGAAAGGAGCAGTTGATTTTTTTTTGGAGTGTGTGTGTGTCTCGGGATTTTTTCTTTCCCCACTTGCGGTTTAGCAGCGGTTGATTAAAGAGGCTCATTTGGACGCTGTGTGAACACCCTCCACTTTGTACTACTGTTACACCAGCCAACCACAACACTGCTAATTCACCTTCATCAAAATGAGATCAGCTCTCACCTGTCACACACAGTTTCGCCTGAGTCTCCCTAGAGCCAGGAAGTGGACACACACGCACACACACACACACACACACACTCATTGACCTTCTGGTGCCAAAAAGATTTCAAGGTAGCAGAGACTGACTGCTGTCGCTCTGCCAGGTACCTCAAATCAATTGTTCGCTTCATCATTCATACTTTTGTCTGTTTACTCTCTGCTCCCGCCATAGCCGCTCAGTTACTTCCGCTTACTATTTATACGTACACTTTTCTGCCTCCATCATTATTATTATTGCTTTCCGTATGTTTGTGCCCCGGTTGGGACAGAGGCAATGTTTTCATTGTTAGTGGCTGAATCTAAATAAACGGAGCAGCCCAACACAATGCAGGCCAGAGTATTAGGACTGATAGTGCTGATAACAGACCCAATATGACCAATGGGAACAATGCACAGTCATTCTCACGTTCAGACTGAGCGTGCCTACTGTGTGCCCAGTGCCCCAATGGGAAATGTACAGTCTCCACACATGGAAGAAGCAGCACACCATGGATGGACTCAAGTGACCTGTGAACCAAGAGGTTACCGTGATGCGATATGACCTGTATGACAGGATGGGATTTATTATATTGGCCAGAATCTAAGACAATCCGGATCAGAAGACTCTTGTTTGCCTTACAACATATTTTTTTATAAATAAATGATAAAAGATATTAGGGACACTTTGAATTAGGCTAGGTTTCATTTCAAGTAGAATCCACATTAACCAGTGGTTGCAAGTTAGTGGTGATTTTAAAAGGGTTTTACCTTAATCATTAGTCATTACTGTCATTACTCCAAATTAATCACATCGCTCCACATCTGCTCGATGTGTAAACAATCAGGCAAATATTTGCTAAAACGTTTTCTGCAACGACTTTATGACATGTTGATGTTTGCAGTTTGTGCAGCTTTGTGACTAAAAAAAAATCAACCAATGGCACTTTAAAACATCATTTTAACATCTGTGTAGCTTGTCCAAGTGTTTTCAGGTGTGGTTAGCAGACATTTCATCACAGTCAAGCTTTGTAATGATTGTTTTTAGCTGTTAGTATTTTCCAGACTGTTCTTGCCTTTACTTCCTATGTGTCAATGTAACAAAACGTACAGGAGAGATGAGAAAATTCACACTGACTAATTCTGCTCATAAACAAGTATCAACAAACTTGCTAGCTTATTAACAATAAAGCTACAAATGGCCCCAAATGCAACACTATTGTATATAAACCGTATAACATTAGAGCACTTACTTCATTCAGAGTTGTGACTCCTTAAGTATCTACTCCTTGAGTATCATACACCTCCAACTTAACAAATATAATTTCCACAAAAAACATGGAGTCATCTCTGAGTCCTGTCTTCTCACCACGACTCATTACAGCACTACAACATCCTTTCCTGGCCAGCTTTTGGCTCTCAGTCATAAATAATGAAGTGGTGGCCTGAGAATGGATATCTCAAGTGGAGATATTCTGTATACTAGGTATGGTCAGCCAAACTGACATACCAGCCAGCACGCTGCTAACAGCCAGCCAGCTCGACACAGCTCTGCAATCTCTCACTTGCCAGGCCTAGTTAGCACAGCTGTTTGAGCAACTGTGAATCCTTTCTTTGTCTCTGGGCAGCCCTTGGCAGCTCTCTGTTGTTCCGAGTCAGTCCAAATGAAACCTCACCTGAGATGGAGCTGTGAAAAATTTAAAAGAAATTAACAGTGAAAAAAAGAAATTAACAGGGTGCTTGTGTTTTTTCCTTGCTCGAAATTGTGCTGCATTAGAGGTTTCTCTCAGTTCACCATCAAGACATTTTTGCCTCCTGTTTATTTTCGGTTCTGCTTGCATGTGAGATTTTTATTGATGACTTTAATAGAAGTCGGGAGTTATTTTTTAATACAAGTGTACTGCTGCTGGCTAGGTGGATAGAAGGAGAAGAAGCCAAATCTGGAAAGAGGAATGAGGCGGATAGAAAATATTTAGAGCAAACAGCGGGACTCTGACTTTAATATCCGCAGGGTTTCTCGCCTTCCCTCTCTTTTTCTTCTTCCCACTAATTGCTTCTTAATTGCTCTCCAGTATAGCTAACCATCTCCAACAAAAATAGCAAAACAATATACCATGTCTCTTTTAATGAACTATGAACTCTATGCTTAAGCACACAGTTTAGACTTTTGCATCTACAAATCACAGATCTTGTTAATTACAGTGCTGTTTGGGTTTGTTAGCTCATGTTGGCCTTTGGCAAATGGAGAAACAAGACTGGGAGCATCAGCCAGCTTTTTAGTGGAGTTGTAATCTTCCATTTATCCAAACAGCACTGTGCATGTGTTTTTTAAACAGACCAGAAAAACCAGAAACATCTTAATCACTGGATCAGTAAGGTGGTTGAGACTGACCTAATTATGCAGATACTCTTATTTTTATTTACCGGCTTGACCAATCCACATTAAATACTATTTCTTAGTCAATGTTATTATGTAACTCAGTGTTTGTGGTACATTTATGAAGTTACAGCGAGATGCTGACCGTTTTTGTATCACAGTTATTCCTGGTGTCATGTTACTTTACATAAACATTTAGGGGATTTAGGGAAATCTTACGGGATTGAGAAACTATGTTGGCAGATATCCTGGGCTGGCATATTTGGATTAGTATCAGGAGAAAAAAAAAATTCAAAATGAAATGTAATTTTTTAATAGCTTTTAAGTAAAAATACAAATTTAAGAAGAAAAAGAAAACAAGATGTCTTTAAGAGATGTATGTATAAAGGTGGGTGGACAACCTGAGGCATAAATAATAATAATATAATATAATAATAAGTACTTTAATCCAGAGAAGGTAGTCAGCATCACTCACACAGGGTCACAGGTTAGATCCTGTAAATGTAAACACTTTTTTGCCTTTGTCAGGTGGCCTAGTTACTGGGGTGGAAAATTTGGAGGTATGTTGTGGGGTTAAATGCGCATTTATATCAAATAATATAGTTTCAAGCACCTATATGTAGAAGTTTTATGGCTTTTATTGTATTTATATTTATATATATATATATTCTAGTTTCAATAAATTGTATAATTTTTGCTTTAGCTGCTAACAGAGTTTTTGTTTGATACAATATCTTACTTGTTTGAAGAAGGGATTTCTTTTCAGTGATGAAACAAGTGGTCCTGTGAACAGTCCATGTGAACCACCACAGACTGGTGAAAGATTAGGAAGGTTTCTGGCCATGGCGACTGTTTGGTTTTGGAGCCTCAGTGACAAACTGAGCCGTGCCTCTGAGACAGAGACAGTCTGGCTGATTGACTGACTGACAGTCTGTCAGGGAGTCCAGGGTTGTTGCTACTAAAAATGTTGAAATTTGAGGTTTTTCATTGTTGTGTGAAAAGGAAGTCTCCCAGTGATGCAGGAAACGGAACGGCTACCGTGTTCCAAAAATGCCAGATTCCCAGGGCCTATTCCCTGAGCCCCCAGCCCCCAGCAGGAGTCAAAACATCTCCAGCTTTAGAATCCAGGGACACTGTATTTTTATTCTTATTCATTTTTTTTTTTTTTCCTCAATGGTTCCAGGAAGTGAAGCGGGAGCTGCAGCTCTTCCTCAGGTCCTGTCTGCGTGTGTTATCCGGACCCTGACCTGATGTTTAGGTTAGCTGTGACGTCATCAGCCCTTCACTGTGTGACAGACGCAGAGGACACACAGCTGGCTGCAGGGCAAGGGGGGAGTGTGGAGATGTGAAGCAGACCTGCAGTGTGTGTATGTTGTGTGTGTGTGTGTGTGTGTGTACTCTCCCGTATACACTCCCACGTCTACGTACTTTTGTCCTAACCTGCATCTGGCCACATTTTCTGCTGGTCGAGAGGTCCACGAAAGGGCCAGCAACGTCTGCACTGATTAGGCAATGGCATGTTTGAACAGCGTGTTTTAGGAATACCTCGGTCTCTGCCTTGAGGCTTCTGTCTGTCAGAATGGACCCACTTATTTATTTACAGAACTCTCCCCCTTCACTTTGCCTCCCGCTCCCTCTGCTGTCTCCAAAGCTCTGCTAACAGCCAGTATTTGTAGTGGAGCAACTGTGAGAGAAGAAGGAAGGCAGCGAAGTGGAGAGAAGAGAAATGAGAGGATCGTTATCCTTTTTTCTTTTTTCTTTTTTTTCCCCCCTTTATTTCAGTCTCTTAACTTCATTCTTGAGATGTCTGCCTGTTGCATATTTGAATCGCCCCACAAGTATGTATGAGAAGGTCTCCTAAACCTTCTCCACCTCTCCTCCACTTTGTCAATAAACCCACACTGCAGCTCTCAGCACCCAGCTGCCCGCTGCTGCACACCATTTATTTATTCACGATGGTAGCCACACCACTCGCTTTCCCTCTTTTTCTCTGTCTGCTCTCATTCCCTCTTTTCAGATTCCCTCTCCCGCGTGAAGCTCTTCATGCTAAGTGATGGATACAAGCCATCGGAGAGACCCCCCCCCTCTAACTCTCCTCGTCCCTCCCTTGCCTCTGCAGGAATCATTTTTGGCGTCCAGACCTCCAGCCCTGCTCCCCCAAATGTTATTTTTCAGATGGTTGAAACATTTTAGATTCACATTACCTCAAGGTCAAAGGGTTCCAAATGTCCCAAGACCACAAAACGGTGCTATTAATTGCTTTGGTTAAGTGAATTGATCCGGTACAGTCACCACTGAGACACGGGCAGGTTCTCTGTTGCGTGGGAACAGGCACAAGAGGGAGTGGGTTCAATAGCAGCATCTGTGGGCGGAGAACCGGCGAGGTTATCTCCCATCTATCACTGGGGTTGGGGCATGTTTATTGTTTTACCTTCGGTTCCTGAAATTGAAATTGTTCCTGTCTCCGGGGGATTGCACGTTGGTTACTCTGCAGTACAGAGAACCTAAAATTATTTTTCCCCCCACATTTCTTACCAGGTCCTTCATTCATGCAAACATTTATTGTTCGTCTGATTTCCTTTCAGTGTGTTTTGTCCGCCACAGTCTCTCTACAATATGAATTAATTGGTGACTTGTGTTGCAGCGATCCACCAGAGACAGGAGTCTGATGGCACAGAGAGAGTGGAGGGATCAATGACCCAACGACTGGAGAACATCCTCAACAGTAAGCATCCTTTCATTCAGAGTCCAACCTTAAGAAAAACTGCAAACTCCCCGTGTTAGTGTTCAAATTCAGTTTTTGGGATATTTCCCCCAAAACATGTCCGTTTAGCACACAAAGGCCCTGTTCCATGTGTCATTTCACACAGTGATCTGTGTCTTCTATCCCAAGCTGGTTGAAGAAATGGAATTGGAATTTAGACACAAAGCTAAACATCGCAATCTCAGGTGCTTTGTAGTTATGTGATGGCTTTCCAGTCTTTTCCAGCATGGACAAGCAAAGTCTTTCAAAACAGGTTTATTATTTCTATGGGTGTAATTAGCAGTTATTTTATTGACAGTCACTTTCTTTTATGATTCATTCTGATGTATCTTTACTTTTCATACTGCAACCTAGAATGGGTATGATTTCGTGAACCTCTCAGAAAATCTTTGTATATTATATATTTTTTTAGATATAATAGAATATTTATATTCAGCCTTGAAAAGAAGAATATCTCGCACACTGCTCTTGCTCAGCATCACAGTTTATTGATCATCCTAACGTTGCAGTCTCAGTCAAGTATTTTAAGCAGTTCTTACAATCATGATCTGAAATAGATAATGCTCTTGTTTAAAATAGCGGCACTTTCTAACACACCTGCACCTGTGACATTTGGACGTGCAAATGTGTTCATCGAGAAAATTGTCCTCTTTATATTGAAAATCCAAACCCCTTCAAATCCTTGCTCCTCTTTGGCTCATTTATTTCAGATACTTCATCTTGCTACAGGTTCCGTTCATTTTTTCCATTCTTTTTTTTTTCAAGTCATTAATTCAAACCTTCACTTTCACACGTCATCTGATCATTATTTTCCTAAATATTTCCCCGGCAGATGTTCATTTTCCATATAATTATTTTCTCATTAACCTTTATTTCATCCATTTTACGTATTTCAACTTAAAATAATTTATTTCTATTTTTGACAATGTGGATGTTTTGTATTATTTAGGTAGATGGAATTTCTTTCACTCCCTGTACTTTACTGTACATTGTTAATTGTATATAACCTGTGTTTGATTTGAACCAGGTTTAGATTTAAGTCAAACTCAAAGAGCAAAAGGAGTCAAAGTGATGATAAGAGAGGGCAGTAACTTCAATATCCAGCACATATCACACTGTGATACTGTCCATACAGACCAAACACATGTACACTGTGTATGTTCAGTCACCTTTGTAGGTCTTCCTCTCTGAAATGAGCAGATCCCTCAGCAGATCCAGCGTTCCCACCCTTGATAATGTGACTGCTCTAATGGAGGGTCAATAAGCAGGTCCTTTTCCAGAGGTCTAGAGTAAATAAGCCTCCCAGCCAGACATAGCTTTCATCCATTCATAGCCCAATAGTATATGTTCTCACCCCCCCCCAAAAAACCCCCCAAAAAAACCAACACGTCAAACACACAGCACCAATCACCAAATCACAAAACAGGAATGTCAGCTTCATGGCGACTCAGATTGGTGAGTGAAGAATGTGAAATATTCCTCTGCTGTTTCCCCTTCAGGGATTTTGTTTTTGGGGGGGTGGGGTTTTGTTTTGATTAGACGAACTTGGGATTTTCAATGTGACGGCACATCCGAGGCCACCCACGAAGCCAGTGAGTTGTGCAAAGGTTCCACCAAGTATGTCTGATGGAGAGATAGCTGTCACTTTCTCCTTAGCCCCTCAGCCTCTGCTCCTGCTCCTCTCTCTGTCAGATAATACACAGAGCAGGAAGAAAACCAGAGGTCGACAATAAGAGGGAAATGTGGTATCTGCATTTATTTTTCTAGTATCCTAGTTTCTCATTTTCTCCCGGCTCTTTCACTCTCACCCACTCTTCCTCTCTCCGTCTCTCTCTCCTAGGAGCGAGTGATACCGCAGACACTCTTTTCCAGGAGGTCTTGGGGCGGAAAGATAAAGCTGACTCCACACGCAACGCGCTCAACGTGCTGCAGCGTTTCAAGTTCCTCTTCAACCTGCCACTCAACATTGAACGCAATATCCAAAAGGTAGAATACACACACAAGTCCGTACATGTGGTGTAAAAAATAACAACAGAAACATATAATAGGTAAATATCAGCAACCTGTGCAATATAAAATGAATTCAGAGCAGCTTCAGTCATACTGTGTGTAATGAGATATTAGATCCTTCACCCAGAGAGGAAAGCTTTCATTGCTCTGAGTGATGGAGGTTATAAAAATCTGTTCTACAGTCTGCACTCGAGGGACTTCCTTGACCATGAAGTGTTTAGATCTGGTTATTTGTGATGCCATTGTTTTCATCCTGGTGTTAATGAAACTACTCCTGAGCTCATTTAGCTGTCATAACAGGACATTGTCATGTAAAAATATGGCAACAGAGAAAAATGCTTTCACTGTACGGACCACCGAGTCCTATGGCTTAATATTCCTTGGTTATTGTAAAAATAAGCAATCATGAAACCTAATGGCTCCCATGAGAAGCTTCCCATGCAATTACAACTCAGCCCCCATGTGTAACCTCACCTCACTCCACTTAACTTCATTTTATTGTCATTGTGTGGTAAACTGGTCTTTTAGCAACTATTAAAAATACAACAGAAGATATACAGTGTGTAAGTACATAAATATATACATGTAAACACAATCCAAACCATCAAAAACAAATAGACCAAGGACCTAGCCAGCACTGCTCAACAAATGTAGAAACATTATACTTTATATTGTTAGACAGGCTTCAAAAGGCGGTGATACTCCGTCAGCTTTCCAAACCTTTTGATGTACTATACAAGTTTTTGTTAAACTAGAGTTGTTGATTAAAGCCTGTGGTGATAGTTGAGACTGTAAATTTTGCATTAGGTTCATATCTGTCCATGTAAGTAAACTTCAACTTATAAATATTTTCCAGACCAGTTTTTGTATGTTGACAGTTATTGTCATGATTTTCACAACAATGCTTAAAACATTTAATAAATGCACATTGAATGTTTCACTTTTTTTTTAACATTTAATCTTAAAGCTCCATATTTTTCTCTTCCCTTATGTTTTATTTGAAGTATTGATCCATAAGAAGATATATTTGTGGTTTAAAGAACCAAAAACCATCTCAGTATAGTTTTATATCTCCTCTCCCATGCTGCTGTCTGGAGCTCTGGTAACGACAGGTCTGTGAGCCAATCAGAAGAGAGGAAGCTCTGATCCTCTATACTGACTGTTTTCTTAGTGATCCAATAAAAAATAGACAGTAGCAAATTTTGGGTAAACCAAATCCTGCAAGGTTGGATGGTGGGTCCAAGTGGGCGGGGCTTGGGGCGTGGTTGATAGTGGTGACTGATTTTTTTTGACATCACAAAGTTCCAGAAGTCCTGACAGCTGGTTTCAAGGCTCAGTTTTTGAATACAGGCTGTGTGCATTTCTCTGTGGACTGAGGCTTTGATACTTTCACAGTATTAATATAGAACCTAGACCTGCTTTATAATCAAACTACACACGGACATCTACCTTTGTACTATATGGAGCTTTAAGTTGCTTTTGCCCTAACCAGATGAAGGGCATTGAGCACAATGCTTTATAAACTTACATCAAAGTTGAAGTGCTTTTTCATTCCTTTTTCTCCAGTATGTAGAGTGTGTTTGTTTTGGCTGTGATCCAGAGGGTGGAGCTAGAGAGGCTTAAATACACAGTGTGTGTCATGATTGATAAATACAACTGAACTGACTTGTCGTTCCAGGGAGATTATGATGTGGTGATCAATGACTATGAGAAAGCCAAATCTCTATTTGGCAATACTGAAGTCCCAGTTTTCAAAAAAGGTAAACAGATCTTTTTTCCTTTCAACAAATGAATGAAATTAACTTCCCAGCTTTGTAAAAGCTGATTGTCATCATTATTTTGATGTTTCTCTACTCTGTGTAGTGTATGCTGAGGTTGAGACGAGGATTGGAGCTCTGAGGAGTCTGTTGTTGGAGAAACTGCTGCAGACGCCATCAACGCTGCATGACCAGAAGCGATACATCAGGTCTCTTTATATTTTTGTAATCCTGCAACAGCTCTTTCAAATCATCTGTCTGTATTATGTTGTGGTCTTTATACATCTCATACACTTTGATTTGTTTTTACACAGCAGTAATGAGTTAATTATCTGCACATTTTGCACTTTTTTTTGTATTCATCTTTAAACGTTATACAGTCTAGATGTTGTGTACAGTCTATAAACATCAAATGGAGAGTCATAACATATCTCTTATACTCCATCATTACACTCCCTATGGTTTCTTTGATGTCTGTCTGTCATGTCTGTGTCATCGTTTACCAGAACTTCATCCTCCGTCTACTTTCTTCTGTCTGCCTCTCACTTTTCTCCAAATGCTCACTAACCCTCTCAGCTTTCTGTTGTCCCACTCTCTCGTTTCTGTTTCTATTTTTCTCTCTCCCTCGCCTTTCTCTCCCCCCCCCCCCTTCATCCGCCTGTCCATTCATACTTGTGGTCTCTGCCGATTTATTATTGTTAAGACCGACCTGTCAGGATCACAGAGACCAGTTCTTAACCACATGGCAACATCTTTCATCCTGCTGCATTAGGCACAGCTCTGAACGCCCACTCAGCTCCTGTTTACTCTTGCCATGGATGGTGGGAGCCCTGTGTGTGTGTGTGTGTGTGTGTGTGTGTGTGTGTGTGTGTGTGTGTGTGTGCGCGCGTGCCCAAACTTTTGAAAGATGCCACCTAATGAGAAACAAACGAGTGGCTGGTTCAGAGGTTGACGGTGGAGGGAGCGAGGCCACAGCCCAAAATGACTCATCAGAGAACCCACAGGTCACTGAGTGATGTCCAGGACATAAACGTCTGGGAGAAGGATCATGACGGGTGGGGGTAGCGGTGGATAAGAGAGTGAACAGTTAATGGGGCTCATGGGCACCGAAAATTCCTGTATTTCTTACTTTTATGCCTTTTATGTCTATCTCTGTTTTTGAGTGCATCAAAATTTACCCATTCGAGAATTACAACAAATACTTTTTTGTCATTTTGCTCTTTTGCCTAAAAATGTTATTTTCACAGTGATGAATTTGTTTATTTTTTAATTTAGATTTGATTCTTTCTTTTGCTTAGTGTTTGTCTATGTTGAACTTTTATATTTACACATTTACTTGAAGCCACTATTTGCAGATTTTGTTATGTCATTAAGACGTCTCTCACTGATTCTGATTAAAACCCCAGTGAATACTGTATATTTAAAGTCAGTGCCAAAACACCAGATAACAGTATGTTTACCAGTATTTGCTTTTAAACCTAATATTCAAACATTTTTTCTCAAATGTAGTTATTGAAGAAGTAGCAACGTACAGTACATATTGCTTTGTGTTTTATGCTGCTTCCACTGGAGGGTGCCAAATTTAGACAGTTTCAGATTCAACACAGTGGCTTCAAAGTGTTTTCAAAGCAGCTAATCTTTGCCCGATAAAGTGAATTACTGTATGATAAAAATCATTTTCTAGATTTCTTGGTTAATTTGATAATAGGCCTCATCCTGTTTTTATACTGTACTTCTCTGTTCTGTCTTTTATGGCATCTAGAATGGATGCTGACCTCTCTATGGACTGATTTGAATCACCTATTCTCCTATTGACTATTCATACACAGATGGAGGGAGGGAAAGTATAATCATGCATAACTGAGCAGAGAAACATTAGAAGCATAAACGTGAATAATATTCTATAACCTTGACAGTCACCTGATCTTGACCCAGTTGAACACCTCTGGGAGATTTAGCTCTCTATATATGTAACTCATCTGTATCCCGACCAGATTTGTAGCTTTTATCGTGATGGATGATGGAGAAAGAGGGGTTAAGAGTGTGTAGCTCTCTCCTCCATCCTGCAGGCCAGCACTTCACAAGAACAGATGTAGAGTTTGTTCTTTTCTTCGGATGTACATTATTAACACCTGTGTGTTTTGTGCTCGTGCAGGTACCTGTCTGACCTGCACGCTCCAGGTGACCCAGCGTGGCAGTGCATCTATGCTCAGCACAAGTGGATCCTGCAGCTGATGCAAAACTGCAGAGATGAGATCCTCAGTGGCCAGAGAGGTGACTAACACACACACACACACACACACACACTCATTTGAGCTGACTCTCTTTACACACAAAGTGAAAAACCCCTATTTAGCATTTCCAATCAAAGGGGGGCTGGGGGATGTCATGTGAGTCTGAAGGTAGCTGAGGAAAGAGAGAGCCAGCTGCCTCTCCGTGGTACCAGCTCTCTGCCTGCATTCCCCCCTCCGTCATCACCCACCACCCCCTCCACCTCCCGCCTGTTCTGCTCGAGGCCCGCGTGTTTATTTTTTCATGAATATATGAATAAGATGAAAGTGAGGGAGCGCTGGCTTTGGGTTTGGGTTTCAGGGCTTGACATGTTACTGCACACACAAACTCACACACAGCTTCACAGATGGATTGGAACAATTAACCCCAATTAAGCTGTTCCTCTGTTAAATCAGCCAGCAGAAAAATGTGGATGTGAAACCGTCCGCTCAGGAAAGAACAGCAATTCGCCAACCACACTCAGAAACACACACACACACACACACATACACACACACACACACACACACACACACACACACACACACACACACACACACACACACACACACACACACACACTCCCTCCTACACCCATACTTACACAAAGGCAGCCACACAAATACATTGCGAGTGGGTGGCTGCCTCACATAGTGCAGCTGGAACATAAACATGTCTAATGCTAAGGGTAACAGTGGTTTCCGGGGCTCAGGCTTGATGGATCTGGGGGTTGGTTTGCTCCCTGCCTCTCCACAGTTAAATATCAAGTTGATTATCATGTCAGGGATGGCCCCTTTTCAGTCCACATATGCATTCCTCAGCAGAGCAACATGTGGCAGGGAGTGAATCTGAAATCACATGCAAATCACAGGCAGCCCAGCTACTCTGAAAATTGCTGGTTTGCAAGAATATACATTTACTGAGCATAACAAGCCTTTAAATCTAAAAATCAAAAGAGGAAATTTGTCAGTGTATTTCAGAATTACCCATATGAATGTTACAACCAAGACTGATGAGTGTTTCCTAATCCACTACCTTTATAGTTGAGATCTGATCAACTAAAACGACGTGGTTAATGTTACAGAAATGATACATCTTTTTATTTAAAAGGAAATCTAACTTGACTATTTTTCAGCAGACAGGACATGAGTTACAGTCTCCACTGACGAGATCATGCGATTTGTAAATTCAGCCCGACCGGCTGGCTAAAACTTTCCTGTGATGGTAACAAACAACGTCTCGCTACCTCCACCTCGAGAGAGGAGAGTCATTATTCACAACAACCGCACAAGATCACGTGTAATGAAATATAAATGGAGGTCGTTTTAAAGGTAGCCTGTGGAGTTTTCTCATAAATAAATACAACTCTGTTTACATTCTGTGTTTCTCATCACAACTCTCCCGTGCCATAACCAGCCTGTTTAATGCAGTTGCTTCTTGATGAAACATTTGCAAAGCTGAATTTTTGTTCTTGTTGTTGACATTGGTGTCAGTAGCCCTCCTCCCCCTTTATCCTGTTGTTGGCACATTGCTAGTTTCATGGTTTATTACTGCCAACTGTCGATCAGTGGAATTAACCACTGGCAGGAATGTGTATTATTGTGTCGTGCATGTTTGTGTGCGTTCATATGCATCCTCGTTTGGGTCATGGATTTATTAAGAACTGAACACTATGTTCCAAGGTCGACCTCACTCCATTCATTCCAGTGAAAGTGACTCACTAGACATTTGCGCCAAAAAAGTTTGTCAGGCTTCCTCAGGCTTCCACATATTTGGGCCTTCTCTGGCTGAGCTGCCGGACCTCCTGCTGACTCCTTGCACTGAATGGCCCATAAATGATTAACTTATATGGCTCTTCAAGACTTTTACATTTTTGGTGAATGTGTTCAACCATTTGAAGCAGTTTCTATTGGCAATATTGTGTATGGTAAAGTCTTTTTTGGCCATTGGTCTTCTTGTGACTTGCAATCCTGATTGTGTCCACTACATCAAAAATGACTTTAAAGAACCTTTTTGTACGTTTTGTTTTTGCTATATGGCTAACGTTAGCATTAACAGCTGTTTACTTACCAGTCTAGAGGAAACTTTGTGAGTTCAGCATCAAACTTCATTCCTTTACTCGCCCACAGCTGTCTCCAGAGGTGGAAAGCAACCCTCTTTTCTTGATTCTATTTCTATCACTTCTATCCTTCTACTGAAGTTAGCATGCTAACCAGTTAGCCCTGGAATGGTCAGAGTTTCTCGTCACGTTCTCATACCGAGCCACTGTAGCGTCCCGTCCGACCAGAAGAAGTAGATGTAATTTAACCTTGTGTCTTATAAACACAACAATGGCTGAAGCTCTTGCCAAGACTAGTAAGTAAACAGATGTTAATGCTAACACTATTTGGCAATAGCAGAACTTACAAATAGCTCCTTTAAGGCTCAGAATTGTTCCTGGAGTTTTGGCTAGGTTCTTGTCAAGCGCACAATACAAAAAAAAAAACAGGGTCTCATCAAAACAGCACGACTACTCGTCAAAAACTCTACAGAGTATACTAATGTGTTGTCATTTTTCGGCTGAGGACAGACTTCACACACACATACAGAAAGGTGAACCCAACTCCTCTGTCTTTCTGTCATTTGCTGTATTTGTTTTCTGCAGACAGCTGTCTCCTGTCCCCTCTGCTGTCTCACTCTCCGCCTCTTCCCCTCACACACCTGGTAGATATTTACCAGCCCCAGGCTTTGCCGCTCACCTCTCGCCCCAAGTATGAAACCCGTGCCTCCTGAAACATCCCTCCACCCAGGCAGCCCTCGTACAGCCACGATCATAAAACCACATCCACTACATTCCCCCGACCCCACTCCCCCCTCCTCTCGTACAGCCAGGATCCCCCTTACTGGTACCTCACAGCCAGCTCCTCTGCCGGCGGCCCCCTCTTCCTTCTCGTATCACATGCACCAGCTCGGTGTATTCATACGCCGTCTTTTATGCTCTTGTCAGCATCACACGTTGCAGGGATTATCCCTCTGTGATGGATCAGCCGTGTCTGCACTAACTGATGTCATTTTCTCTGTCTCTTGTGTTTCCCAGTCAGGAATATGAGGCCAGAGGCCGTTCCGGTGAAGTTATGATTCCATTAATTACCCTATAAATTGCCTCAAACTTGAAATAGACCCATCCGTCTTTGTTGGAACAAAAGCCTGAAACCAGAGTTTTCTTGTGAGGAAGCGGAGCTGTGCAAGTTGCTTCCGTATGTCTAAACATACTCATCGTGCCCTGGTGCTGCAATCTGACTCTGCCCAATTCAATTATAAACTGCAGTCCTCTTATTTCCTGAACAGCGCTTCTTCTGCCAATGTCAATACAATTAGCAGGAAATTTTGTTCGTAGGAAAATAGATTTGTCAGTGAATAATTAGAGGGATTCGGGTGTTCACGCGTTTGACTGGGGAACATGCGGTTGTGATTTCAGGCCAGTCAGTACCACTCTAGCAGAAACGTGTTAATTATTACACTTCAATTAGCATGTTGATCAGATAGCTGTTTACATGTATCAGTGCTGGGCGGAATAATCTTAAGGGTCATTATTTCAAGTTTCATTTTTCTCTTCTGTGAAATGCAGGAACATCAGATTATTTATATTATTTATCATCAGTTTATTTTGGGTAAACTATTGAAAAGAAAGATTTAAACAATACAAAATCACAGCTGAAAATTTGATTTTAAAAATGAAGTGTGCAGGGCAAACTGGTATTTTTACAATGTGTTGCTTTTTTACTTTCTTGTAGTTTTTCTGGGTGTTTTATTTGGTTTTTGTTTTTTGTTTTTACTTCCCATTCCTGTTTTTATCTGTATTTCTGTTACCAGACAGACACATCTGAGCAGCTAATGCCTTAAAAAAACATTGTTTACTTTAAAATATGGTGGCTAGTGTTTTGCAGAAGGAAGCATAGCAGCTTTTGGGTCTTTGAGGACATAAAATATACATAATATGTATATTTGTGTGTGTATATACTGCATATATACATATATACATACATACACACACACATATATATATATATATATATATAAATATGTGTGTGTCTATGCGTGTGCATTTAGACAGAAAGCAGGCTTGTGTGGTCAGGGTCAGTGACCCCTTGGGGAACAGATACCCATCTGACCTGCAGAGAATCCTCAGACCTGATGAGGAAGTGAGCAGAGGTGGCACACATTGTGTCAGTGTCTTTATCAGGCAAACACAAAAAGGTTCCCACATTTTACCCTTAAAACTTACAGCAAGAAACCAACACAGTGTTGTAATTAATAGTTTGAACACGCAGGACAGCCCTGCGTACATGCACACTCACACCTCAAATGTTACACACACATAGACTTGTGCGTTCTGAGGACTCCGGGGGTTCAGCCGACACCTGGATCAACAGCAGCTCTCATCCCTGTAAAAAAAGAGGAAAACATCACAGGGAAAGACCACACTGCTCCATATGGCCTATTTGTGTGTGTGTGTGTGTGTGTGTGTGTGTGTGTGTGTGTGTGTGTGTGTGTGTGAGTGTGTGTGTGATAGAGAGATGTGAAAAAGCTTTGCGTGTTTACAGATAATCTGACTCAATTGAGAATTTCCTTACATTTTCTAGACTGGATGGCTGCTCTGTGTGCACAGCCATAGCGACCACATTGCTCCTCTGCTTGGGGATTTCTCAATACTTGCTTACACTCCACATTCAGTCTGTGACTCACCAGTACACTTTTCTCTGTGTGTGTCAGACACATGTTTTGGAAATGTGGCCGTCCATCGCCATCCGTTTAGACACACTACATGTAGGTGTAGTGCCGCATTGCACAAACTTGTTTCATTTTCATTGTAGTAAGTATGATCCCCTCTCAGCACCACAGTGTTTCACTTTCATTCTTGTTTGTTGACTTTCACCCCCTTTCTTCTGTTATCCTGAAGTAATCTCACAGATTCATTGCACTAATCTCACAAGCAGAGTGTGTGTGGTTGCAGGAGGACTTTCTCATTTGTCGCTGTAGCACAGCTCCCTGTTGCCATCTAGGGGAGCTCCGGTGCTCGCCTGAGGAGCAGACGTAACTGAGCCCAGTGTGGCCGACGTAAACCCACTTCACCCCGGCACTCACAAAGCCCACAGCTCTGTTTCCTCATCCTGGAAACAACAGGACATTCTCTCAGCTGTGGGCCGGGGCAGAGATGGATCAGAACACAAATAAAGAAAGGCCGAGAGGGCCCGGGGAGGATTGTTTGGTGTGAAAGCCTGCTGAGCTTATTGAGGAATGTGGAATTATGAAAATGGCTTATTTGATTATTTGATATGGTATGTGTTTCCCCCCCCCCCAGTACATTTCTCATCTCTTGCCCCCTCTCACGTCTCCTTTTCGTTATGTCTGCCAGTGGGTGTCGGAGCTCTGGACCTGGAGGGGGATACACGTCCACTTGCCCTCGGCAGGCTGAGCCACACTGCATCTTTGAAGAGAGGGGGCAGCCTGCGAACACCACGACCCAGCAGTGAGCACCACATGACTTCACAAAATCACCCACTCACTTTCTTGGGAGGGGCTTCCCTGTCTGAGCTAGACTCTACACTGTACATGTGTTTGTTTGTGTGCATGTACAATGCTTAGGGGAATCACAGTATAAGAGTGTAAGGAAATTGCAGTGACTCTTCTTACATACAGTAACCACACAAACAGAAAACAAACAACTGGAGCCTTCTGTGCCAGGAAGTTCAATGTCTTGCACATAAGACGTTTAAGAAATGTTAAATGTCTTTGAATTACAGAATCAGACTGACATTTTTAAACCAGTCCATCCATTAAGATCCCCATCACTTTTCACTACAGCATAGATACATATTGAGTGTCAGTGGGTTTGTGTAATACGTGTCTGTCTTTGTTCCAGCCTGGCGCTTTGAAACCCCACAGCAGGTGCAGTTTGTGGAGAAGCTTTCAGATGTGGTGATCGGTCAGCTGCCCAACTTCTGGAAGCTTTGGATCTCTTATGTTAACGGAAGTCTTTTTAGTGAGGTAAACACCTCCGCAGCCAAGAAAATAAGTACTGTATAAAACACATAAATGATCACTTCACATTAATGCTTTTTCACTTTCCTCAGATGGTATATAAAATAGTTTTTGAGAACTCTGTCTGAGATTTCTTCCTCCATTCCAAAACATTGGAAGTAAATAGACTCTCATTTGTGGTTCTCAGAGTGTTGAAAAGTGACAGTTCTTTAAAAGATCAACAGTAACA
This sequence comes from Seriola lalandi dorsalis, assembly GCF_002814215.2. NCBI lineage: Eukaryota > Metazoa > Chordata > Actinopteri > Carangiformes > Carangidae > Seriola > Seriola lalandi. The sequence goes on from NW_019525437.1 coordinate 3,857,671, forward strand.
CATCCTTCTAGAAACAATATCCCTCTTACTCTGAATAATCCATAGAACCCACTGAGTTTTCATTTTTGGTGAACTGACCCTTTCTTTTTTTTTTTTTTTAAAGAATTTTTTGGACTTTTTGTGCCTTTAATGGACAGGACAGTAGAGAGACAGGAATTGGGGAGGCAGAGAGAGGGGGAATGACACGCAGTAAAGGGCTGTGCGATGCGGGACTCGAACCGGGGGCCAGCTGCAGCGAGGACTGTAGCCTCTATATATGGGGCACCTGCGTAACCCACTGCGCTACGTGACGACCCGATCTGACCTTTTAGGTTAAAATAAAATCCCATTGACTCATCAACTCTAATGAGAATAAAATCTTTTTTCATTGTCGCTTTAGATTACAGAATTATACTGATTATTTTCTTTGAGGGTTTCTCTTTTGGGGCCTAATACAAAGATATCACTGGATTATTCCAGATGGTCTTTCTCAATTCTGTTTTCTAGTTTCTGGGAATTAAACTTGCTTGATGTAACAAAGGCACTAAAACTAAACATCAAAACAATAGTTACGATCTTTCTTTTATGTTTATCTTTTCTTTTATGTTTTACTGGTTTAATGGGGTGTTAAACAAAAAGCCTTGTAGAAAGGCATCAAAGTTTTATTTTTGTAGCTTTAGATATGAATGTTGAAATGATGCACCACCACGCTATTCTCATGTTAAAAAAGAAGTAAAAGTCATTGATCTAATCAAAAACAAAAAACATGCAGGGATGATGCACCTACATGTACCTGTGTCTGTGGAGGATGACTCATATCTCTGGTTGTCACATGATATCAAACAGTGTTTCTTGTTTCTCTCTCCACAGACCGGAGAGAAATCTGGGCAGGTGGAAAAATCCAAGAAGAATGCCAGACAGAGACAGAACGACTTTAAAGTAAGTGGCTTTGTGACTCTTATTTATACTAAAAGTGTTATTCTGAAATTCTGACTCACCACAGTTGTTTTTTTTGTTTGTTTGTTTTTTTTTTTTTTTAAATGAATTTCACCTAATCCTGTTGTTTTTTTGTTTTCTACGTGTTTTATAGAAAATGATTGAGGAGCTCACCAATCGGCTGGTGAAGCTTATTCGGGGCGCTCTCCTCCCCACCACCCTGCCACAGGGGGAGCTGAATCTTTATGGTGGCTGGGAGAACAAGACCGAACTCACTGGAGCCTGGCTTACACAAATCATACACACTGTCAGGTTGTCACACTGATTGTTTAAACTGCAGTTTACTGTGCGGTTCTGAGGCGGTTATCGTCATGGTCGCGATACAATCTCATGACTTGCTGCTGTTGTCTCCCACCCAGGGGTTGTCACGAGGCCCTGTCCGCTATGGAGATCCCAAATGATTTGCTGCAGGTGATCCAGGATCTGCTGCTGGAGTTGAGAGTTCACTGTCTCATGGTGACCCTGCTGCACACTACAGAAGGTGAGGGGGTGGGGCCTCTGTGAGCTGGAGCAGTCAGTAATGGACGGAAGAGGACAGATAGTTTTCAACTATTTTTGAAATAACAGAGATTTTATGTCCCAAAGATTTTGTTGTGTCTGAAAAATGGGAACAAAATGCAAATAATCTGATGATTATGCACCAGAGTTCTTCCAAGTAAAAAACACAGCAACAATATTTGTCCTGGAAATTGTTTTTTTTACAGTTCAATTTATTTATTTATTTATTTTTGTACATATATGGTCCTTCCCATGGGGAAGTGTGTGTGTGTGTGTGTGTACACGCGTGTGTGTATGTATAATTCTTTTCTATGTATTCACACCTTTTTTAATTATCAAAGTGAGCAAGAGCTGTGCTTCAATTTCCTAATACAAACAAAGTCTAAGCAGGTGTTGAATATGTACAGGCATCATCAAAAAAAGGGGGAAAAAAAGTTGTTTCGTTGTTACACAATGTTGAACTTTGCAGCTAGTTCACATTTGCACAAAGCTACAAAGAATGTATTGTGGATGGAGCTGAAACGGTACTAGGAATATATTGCAGAACAATAGTTCAGGTATCAAAGCACTGTCATTCTGAGATCGCAGTTTGATTGGCGTCCGTTGGTGCATGAGTTGTATCATTTCCTGTTAGTTAAAAATGGTACAGGATTTGTTTTCCTAACTGCAAAAAACATTATAATAATCAGTATATATTACATATTTTATACACCTAGTATGTATCATAGAAATGGGACGAAGCTAATTACAGATTTGTTTGTTTTGTTTCTATAAAAACAGAAAATAACTTGAGCTATAGCTGTATATAATGTATATAATGATGCTAAAAGGAAGAATAAGATTTAAATTTTTCCTAAAGACACTGAAGTTCCAGCCACTGGAGATTATAACTATGTCATTACCTTGTACACACCCAAGGCAGACAGTTAAGACACATCTCTTTTCGCCCATTGAATATTTGGTGGTCAGTGTCCTCAACTGTCACCCTAACCTCATATAACTTCTAGGGTGGTAATGGAGAAAGTGTTATGAGACTAAAACCAGACAGGCTTGGTTTCATTTGTGGTTAGTCATGGTCATTTTGAGAAGAGTTACTGGTTTTCACTGAACTTTCCCCCACACTCACATCAAATTGTGGTCTGGGCAGAAAAGAGTTTGATTTTATTTCATGTTGTGGTTTTTATATTTTTTTTGTAATGACCCTGAATGAAAGTGATCACACTTCATATATAGAAAGGTTTTTTATTTTTTTCCTTGAGTTTCAGGTAATCGTTCTCACATCGTAATTATATTTGTGCTTTTTCCCAACCCTCAGATGTGAAGAGGCTCGCTGAGAAAGAGGACTGGGTTGTAGACAATGAGGGCATCACCAGCCTGGTAAGGATGTTATTGCATTAAGCAGGACTTCATATTTCATAATGAAGAAATAACAGACACACTTCAGCAAAGTTTCACAACAGATTTTGCACTAAATTCAGTATCAGTTTTGCACTTTGTGTAATGATTTATTTATTTTATTTATTTACACAAATAATTTCTCTGAAAGTGTAGATTCATAAGCCTTTCTCATTCTCTTTTGTTTACATCGAGAAGAGGAAAGAAACTGGGTTTTTACTTACGTTTGTTTTTATAGCACTGCGTGTGTTTTGTGGAGAATACAGCAAACAATATACTGTGTGTTTTACCGTGTAGCATTTACTTTTCATTAAGGACACTGTCACTGTGAGGGTCATTTTTTCTGCAGCTCCATGTTAATCGTCCGTGTTAATGTGCTGTGATTCTGACGTTGGTCTTTTTTGCAGCCGTCACAGTTTGAGCAGTGCGTGGTCCAGATGCTGCAGTCACTCAAAGAGCCTCTGGAAATCAAAACTGGGGAGATTAATGTAAGAGAATCGCTACTGAAGAATTGTTATGACAATCTTAAACACTATTTTGGCGTCTTCAGTCAACTTTATTGGAGTTTTAAGTGCCTTCTCTACATCAAGTGCTTTTTTTACAGGTTTAATATATATATTATATAGATTTCAAGTATTCGTTGTGAACATCTCATACTTCAACTCTCCCCGTTACAGAGGGGTTAGAGTACCTGAGGGTAGTTCACAGTGGCTGCACATTTCCTTTCCATCCCTTGCTGGATTAATGTTAACAAAACAATACTAATTAAGAAAGTTAAATCAGATCTGTTTCCCAAACAATTACAGCTGTATTTCTTTTTCTGTGGTCATAAATCTGAGGTGCAGTAAACCCGTGTAGTTCCTCCAGATTCATAGTACTTATTAATAATTGTCTCGTCATTAAGAAAAGCTGCCTTGACTATGATTTTAGCTTAATTCTTGCAGCCCTACAATTAACATACCTGTATAAGCTATACAGTGACAGAAGGTTACACTCACACAAGGAAACCACCCACAATACTCTTCCTTCTTGGGATGAATTTAATAGCCATTGTTAACATGTTTAATTTAAATTAGTAAACTTTATTCTTTCACACCTGAAACCAGGTATAATAGAGCACTGACACAATATATCATGGCAATAAAAACACAGCCTGAGGTGAAGCAGTTTTTCTCTGATGCATGACGTGGGTCCTACTATCTTCTCCTCAGGTGCTGCAGTTAGACCAGGTCCAGGATCAGGCTGCAGAGCTCAGTGTGAGCATCATGAAGGTAAGATCTCTCAACCTGCAGCCAAAATGACAAATTCCTTCATATGATTTTTAAACCTGAAGTCCTGAAGTCTATACACTCCCCAAAAATACAGTTGACCCATAGTTTAAGCTTTAAGTCCACTGTTTAAAGGCTCCTTCACACTGTCCTGTGTGGGGTTATCCCTTATTTGTCTCATGAGTGTCACGTTATCAGTAAAATCTCACAGTGGTCTTAGATAGTATAGTATATAATATAGTATTATAGTATGACCAATTTATATCTTTGAAGACCAAAAACTGCCTGTGTCAAAATTCTGACTGTTTCAGTAATTTAGGACCAAAGTCTCTAGGGGGTTGCCTCTACGATCCACATGTACAAAGCAACAGCGATTTTAGTTGGAGTGGTAATTTTTGAATTTCATTTACACTGAAAAAAAAATAAAAATGAGGATGTAATTTCTGATAGGGCTTGGACCAAGCAACAACAATGTTCCTTTATGTCTGGAGAATATGATTTGTAGGTCTCAGTAGCACCACAACACTTGATTTATGATATGTAGTGACACATTTACCCTTCACCAAAAATAGCAGCTCCTGCAATTTGGATATTGCACTCAGCCATATTGTTATTTTATATCATACAAACTGTAACATGACATGAACTTGCAAGACTGTTGTTACCTGCACAATTATGGCAGCACAGACTGGTCTTGTGTCACTGTGCCTAAGATCTTAATCTGTTGTGAACTGAGCGAATTCATCATGTAGAGTAAGATATGAGTGTTGTGTGTTTTTCACAACATGCCTGACAGCTGTATCCACGTGTTCACCTCAGGTTTTCATCAACTGCCTGGAGCAGCTGAGCACTAAGACAGACATTAACACATCACAGTAGGTTTTTCTTTGACTTTCCATACACTTATATCTTTTGATTGAAGTGTGTTTGATTTTAAATGCATATCATGTTGAAATCTCTCCTGTGTGTACAGCAACATCGCAGTGGACTTGTCCTCTCCGGATCGGTTTGCCGGCATTCTAGAGGGCTTCGGTCCGACATCTGTAAGCGTGATTTATTGTTTCCTTTAAACTGTTTGGGGTTAATACACCTGAAATCCCACATCTGGCCACTGCCAGCGTCACCAAAGCGTGGGCTCTCTCCTTTACACAACTAGACAAACATGTCTCACTTATTCAAACCACGAAATGTTATCAGGCTGTTTCCTGGTTGTGGACAAGAAGCAGATACGTCCTCATTTCCTGTAACATGTTTTAGATGTTAGTGAAGGGGGTTAAGCGGAGGGGAGGAGGAGGAGGACGAGGAGGAGGAAGAAGAAGAGCAGGGCGTAGAGTGCTTCTGGTAAAGGGAAATGGAGCAAGGTGCAGATGGGGTTTCCCCAACCCCAAATATGAGCAGCAGGGGTGAGGCAACCAGAATTGACTGAGTGCAGCTGACCAGAGTTAAAACTGGTGTCGCTCATGATATATACTAGTGTTGTGTGAGTTCACAGGCTATAAACCACCACATAACAACTAGGACGGTACTGACTGCCACTACTAGAAAGATATGAGTTCACATCAGGCCACTGAAGCCTTGTACCTCGTCTGTAGGCCTGCAGTCTTTGATTTCTGTGTGAAAAACAAACTGCTGATAATGTGCAGGACAAGTTTGAAAAGTGAAGACACTTTAGGAAAAGAACAACATTTTAGGAGATAAGGAAATTTTGGAAAGTGGGGCCTTTTTGCAAAGCACAGCTAAAGTAAAGGGAATTGTTAGGAAAGGGAGGACACTGTGAGTAAGCACGTTTGATAAGTGGAGACACTTTGGGAAAGTGAGGACAGGTTTAGAAATGTAGGTCTCTTTGAAAAGTGATGACATGTTTGTAAAGTGAGCACATCTTGTCTGATCCTCATGTGTTGATTTGTTGTTTGAGGGTTGAGACCTGGCGTTAGGGTGGAGTTAGACATAAGGTGTGAGGGCCAGGGAACATCCGAGAGTCCTCAAATGTATAAAAGTATAAATGTGTGTGTGTGTGTGTGTGTGTGTGTGTGTGTGTGTATGTGTGTGTGTAGGAGCAGCGTCTGCTCATCATCCTCAGTAACTGCCAGTACCTGGAGAGACGCACCTTCCTGAACCTGGCCGATCACTTTGAGAAACACGGCTTCACAGGGACGGAGAAGATCACACGGGTCAGTATTACACAGCAGTTCTTTTTATCATTTCATATCACAGCTGAACTTAAGCTGAAGGAAACGGTCCTCAGCTCTGTCTCACACTTCTGATGAGAAATTTGTGGTCATTAACAACAAAGCTGATGAGAGATACCTAATGTCCCTCACTCTCTTCAGAGCAAAGATATGAGTGTTGTCTTCAAAAAAAAAAAAGTAAAGGTCATTGTCTTGAAAGCTTAGTTCATTTCAAATCTTGTCTCTTCTTCACACATACACACAAACAGACACAGTCACACAACTGCACACAATGACTAATGGCTGAATCACAAAGCAAAGAAGTGTTCGGTTGGTTTCCCAGTAAAAATGGGTGAAGACTGTATTCTTTGAAAGATGGTGATGTGAAGTTAATATTTAGAAAGAAAGAGACAGGCGACGGTTTGTCTAGAATTTAACCCTCAAATATTAACATAACTGTGAACATGAAAAATAAAAGTTCCCCCTTCATGCACGTACTACACAGCTGTCCCACTAGTCCTTACAATGCAGGACTTATGCAGCTGGATATCCAGTTAAAGGTAAAAACATCTCTCGTGGAGTAAGTGCATCCAAAGCTGGGCAATAATTTAATATCATAATTTACTTGTGTTGAGTGGAATCATATTGTGATGCAGTAACAACCATATATTATTATTGTTTTATAAAGTAAAAAATCTAAACTAATTGTAACGACTGAACAGTTGAAAAACAGAGAGTTAAGAGTATAAAAGTCAGACACAATGTATTTCATTTTTCAGATGAATTGATTAGTCATATTGTAGTTAGTGCAAAAAGACTCGAGGAAAAAGACCAAAGCATTTTCTTTCATCATTTTTCATTAGATGCTTTTTATGCCTCTGCACCAACGACAGCTGTGGCCAGGGGCATTATGTTTTTATGTATTCCATCCTATTCTTGTGAACAAGATATCTCAATAACAACTTGAGGGAATTTCTTCAAACATTCACTTGTGAATGAACTGATTTGATTTTGATGGTTAAAGGTCATCGACCTCACAAAACAGGTTTTTGTCCATAACACAACAATTCACGACTGATTGTCAGATGCATACTCCCACAAGGCTGTAATTCTGGTTTTCTTTTTTCTTTTTGTCACTCGCTAATTAAATATCTTTGGGATTTGGCAAACAGGCAACTTGCAGACATCACCCTGCGAAGCTGTGAGAAGCATTAATATTTTCTAACATTTTGTAAACTGGAAGATAAAACAAGATTAAGAATCTACAGTCCTACTAGCACGTGCTGAGTTCATGCTAATGTTAATATACTGACATATAAACTGGTATAATGTTTATCATGTTCTCCATCTTAGTTTAGTGTGTTAGCATGCTATCATTTGCTTATCAGCACAGCTTAGGCTGATGGAAATGTCATCAGTTTTGCAGTTTTGGACAAATTAGAAGAATAAGAAGAAGTCGAGATGTCGAGGGATCATCAGTCAGTGAGGTCGGTCCTCTGAGGACCATGAATGTCTGTAGTTTAAAGCAATCCTTCCAATAACTGATGAGACATTTCAGCCTGCACCAAAGTGAACCAACCCTGAAACACTGACGCTAAGATCTGAAGAGCCAAGCTGCTAACTCGGTCAAAAATAATCAACAGTTGAAGCCAATATCATGTATCTGCATGAGTGTATATCAACACTGGTGAAATATTCTTATCTCTATCATGATATCGTTGCCACTGAGCCCGGCAAAGTGTTTTACACTTACAAGGAACTGTGCAGCACAAATAGTGCAAGAATGTGTGGTGGCTACATAGATATTGTCTATGTTTCTCTATGCATGGAGTTGGGTTATGCATTTCTGATGATGGATACATTAGGGCTGCTCGATTATGGCAAAAATCATAATCCCCATTATTTTGATCAATATTGAGATCATGATTATTGAACACAATTACTCATTGACTTTGGAAACACCAAGCAGTTTGGACTTTCTTGAACGTTGAATACAATTCCACGGGAAAACAATACACGATATAAGTTAAAGATATCTGGGCGTGGGATAGCAGCAGAAATGGATGGGGGAATGGTTGGTGTAGGGGGGGATGAAATTTGAATGCAGAGAATGCAGCACAATAATCGTTAAATCTTGAGCATCTGGTTTTCATAATCGTTGGAAGCCAAAATCCTAATGGAAGATAAAATCAGATGAATGACCCAGCCCTAAGATAGATTAATATGTACAGCTTACTAAGACGTACAGGTGACAGTGAGAAGATATTATATACTCATGACATGGCCTGCCTTTGACCTGCCAGGTGAGCATGGAAGCTGTGCGGGAGCTGGACAGAAACCTGTTTGAAGCGTACATCGAGAGACGAGCCGACCCGATCGCAGGCTCCCTGGAGCCCGGCATCTACGCCGGATACTTTGACTGGAGAGACTGCCAAACGCCAACAGGTACTGTGCAGCACAATCTGCGTGTGAGAAAAAGGTCTGTGCCCTCTCTTCAGTGATAAAAACCTGGGATGTCAGGCTGAAACAAGAAATGGAAATCACCCACTGCAACCACTAACTGACCCCAATAATATCAAAAACTGAGCCCCGACCAGTCCTGTGGGATGACAAGGTGGTGACGTGTCTGGTCTGATCTGGGTTGCTGTGTTTCACATGTGTCATGTGTAGAGTACGGCTCTTTGATGGCTTACTGTAAACACCACTAAGATCATTGTTTTGGTCCCCCTAAAAGTCTCGTAGCCTTTGTGTGTAGCTGTGGGTGTGCAGTGACATGTGTGTGTACATAAAGTTTAGTTTGACTTATTGCTCACCAGATGCACCCCAAACCCAGGTGAAACTTAAATGCGTATATGTGGTTTACCTTAACACAGGATGTGAAGCAACGTGTTATAGTGTGTGTGTGAGAGCTCTGAGTGAGTTTTCAGATGGGCAGCAGCTCATCACCAAAAGGCCGTGTTGATCGAAAGTCAGGCCGAGCTCTGGTTTGTTCCTGCCGATGTGAGTCTGTGTGTGAAAGAGGAACGTTTTGGACACTAAACCACAGTTCTAGGATATGATACTTTCACTTGTTGCACTTTTTGTGTGGGACTCATGTTCAGTGTGTGGGTGCTGCAAAGCATTGGAAATCCAGTTTCAGTACTTTCAGTCTGTTGTTTCACTGTTAGAGTTCACTAAATGTTAGATTTAAACTTCACGGCAGAACATTCACTGTGGTCGTCCTCCTCACAGCGCAGGGTTGCGTTATATTGTTTACAATGAAAAACAAACAAAGCTGCGCCCCCACCTGAACCCATGTGCATTATTTTCATTGCCTGTTGATACCTGCAGTATCAAACCTTTGCATTATTTCCCTTCAGTCTGCAGTTACTTCTCTTCTCCTTGGATCACTACCATTCCAAAGATATTGTCAATCATGAATAATGAAAGATGGCTCCTTTTGGTCATGTGCTTCTATTTTATGGCCACAGAAACCTCTCTTACCCATAGGGCTGAGTATCATGTCAAATGTTTCTATAGGAGTTTTGATTTCAGTACCAAAATCATACTTTATTCAACGGTTTTTCTTTATCAGAATAAATGTTTTCTTCATGTGACAAAAGTAGCAAAAGGCGAAGTGCATAAGTGCACAGTTACATCTTCCTCATGCCAGGAACACACTGCCTGCGTTGCTGCTCCTGCAGCTCTATCTCTGTACATAGCCTAGAGTTTGCATTTTACTCCGATGTGGGATTTCTCTTCATTATAAACACATTTCTGATTTATTTTTGACAGAAAACGTCACTAAAGTGTCAGTGTCTCCACAAGCAGCTGCTAAAATGGTTAAAAAAACATAAGACAGAGACAGCTATAGTGGAAGGTGTCAGTATTGTGTGATGTTGCTGGTGTGACGTCAGTATGACATCAACAGATCTTTTCTCTGGCTATTTTTGCTGGGAGACGCATCACACACGAAAAATAGGCAGGAGGCCGAATCTCTAGATCATTCGATACAGGTGTGAGGTGAGACACATGTCATGAAGGCAGTGTGACCGCTCTAACCTGTTATCATGTGCGCACAAATTAAGCTGTAGCTGCCACGCATCCGGTGTGCTACTGGCCTCTCAGAGCTAAAATCTCACGTACCAGCAGCTCAGGATTCGTCCCTGTTCTGTTTCACATTACATTCACTCCACAGATTTACACATCCTGGCTGTTTGGCTGTTTATTCTGCCCATATTATACATCCTGTGTGTGCTGTCAGCATCATCAGGAGGTATCAGAGGGTCGGTCGTTCAATCCCCGGCTACTCCAACATGTGGAAGTGTCCTTGGGTAAGATACTGAACCCCAAACTGCCCCTGATGGCTGATCCATCTGTGTATGAGTGTGTGAATGAATGGGTGAATGTGGCAAGTGTTGTAAAGAGCTTTGAGTGATCAGTAGGACTAGATACGTGCTATGTAAGAGCGGTTCATTTACCATTTAACTTTGTGATGCAGCTGGTGTGTGTTGCACTTTACACCTGCAGCTCCACACACTCTCTGTTATGTCGCGTTCTACCAACGACCAGCTCTGTTGGCGTCTCATCGTCCAGTTCATCTGGATTGTATTAATGTTGTGGCTTTTCCTCCCTCAGGTGTGAGGAACTACCTGAAGGAAGCTTTGGTCAGCATCATCACGGTGCACGCTGAGGTACGAGCAGCCGACACACCTCCTCCACCAAACGCTGTTTACCGTATCTTTGCCTTCTCCTCCTTCACCTCCTCCTTCCATCACTGACTTTTCTCCGTCTCAGGTCTTCACGGTCTCCAGGGATCTGGTTCCTCGGGTTTTGTCTAAGATTGTTGAGTCTGTTGCCGACGAGATGTGTCGCCTGATGCAGTGTGTGTCCTCCTTCAGCAAAAACGGAGCACTGCAGGTACACACTGACATGCACACACACACACATGATTATAGAACATTTTCTCATAGTAAGACCACTCATAGTAAGACCCTGACTCATAAGTCAACCCCCCCACACTTGTTGGGGATTTACCAGCCATTTCTGCTAATGCCATATTTCAGTTCAAGCTACCAACTACTGACAGTTGATGGGGTTCATTTGATTTCATCACCTCTGATGTTCTTCTTTTTTTTCAATGATAAACCCCCCACCCCCTTTCACCCTGCATTATCCTCAGGCTCGTCTTGAACTCTGTGCTCTGAGAGATGCCATAGGCGCATATCTAAACTCTGAGAGCAAGTAAGTGCAAGACACACACACACACACACACACACACACACACACACACAGTGGCACAGACAGGAACTCACGTATGTGCCCAGTGATTTATGGTAGTGAATGTCACAGACATAAATCTTAGCAGTCGCACATCCCTCACTACAATCCCTATTTATGTTACTTGGTGGGTTATGGAAAGGAAGTGAAAGTAATCTGGTTCTGCTGTGTGCACGCACCACAGTGTGTGTGTGTGTGTGTGTGTGTGTTCATGTGGGTAGGTCAGTGTGCATGCCTGGAAACACACACTGAACCGTTCTGGTTTTTATTGTCAATAAATGTCCTTTTCTGAACAAAGTTGTAACTGAGCATCTTTTCTTTAGTGCCAGCTTCAAACTGGCTTTGGACGCTCTGCCTCAGTTACACAGTGGAGCCGATAAGAAGTAAGTCTCACACTGGGTCGGTGTTACTAATAAAAGACTTTTTGGAATTTGTTTCATGATTTAAAGATACATTTTTCTAATGATTCATGTGTGTTTTTATCTCTTGTGCCAGGTTACTGGAAGAGCTGCTGAACAAGTTTAAGAGCAGCATGCAGCTGCAGCTGACCTGCTTCCAGCCCTCCTCCATCCAGCCTGTGAAGAGATGAACCTAGTCCACTCTCTATACCACTGTGCTGTCTTTGTTTCTTATCTATGTGGAATCGTCTAATGAACTTTAACAGTATCTTTTCTGTTATCTCTTTGTTTACTCATGACTTTTCAGTGTCACTTTCAATTTCTGCTTCACTAGATAAGATATAAATGTCTGTTCATCTAATCTTGAAGACGCTAAATGACTTGATTTCATTGTTACTGTGCAGGACAGTCCCAGTTATGTTGGTTATGCTAATGAATTATGGCCGAATCTAACAGGCACTGTGTAAGTGGCTAACCTGCTTGTTTCAGCAGTGGGATGTGTCTGGTAACCAAACTGGAGTCTCCACTGTCTGAGCTCAGAGTGAAATATCTGTCCTGATCACTTGGAGAATGTGCTGAAGATTTAAAAGTTGCTGTTGACGCTCTGTACCGTGCCATTTCAGTCACCCAATAAAGTGATACTACCAGTTAAAAGTGATACGTCCAAATCAGATTTGACTTCTTGTTTCTGAGCTTTTGAAATATCACACGACATCAACAGATGATGCTTAAACTTTCCATTATTCTGAGCTGTTTTCAGGTGTCTGAGGCTTAAAAGTTGAGCTTGGTCATTCTTTATTTAGCATAATGAAGTTTGATGAAATTGAAGTTAGTTCAAATTGCTACTTCACTTACAGTAGCACTTCAGTTAGGGCTGAAAAACAATGTGTCATGATGTTTTTCTTTATTTTCGAGGTTAACTTTGCGAGCTCCCTCAGCCAAGGCCACACAATCCTCATAAGTATCCACATCTTGTTATCATGTTATTATTGACAACATGATTACACCGGTAGGATTTATGTGTATAAACTCCTTCTTTCTCCTCCTCAACCCAACCAGTCGAGTCTGTTTCGGTTGGAGGTTTCTTCCTCCACAGTGCTGCTCATTGTGGGAACTGTTGGGTTTCTCTCAGTAATATCGTGTGGTTTTGGCCTTACCCTGGAAAGTGCCTTGGTGTTATGTATGTTAAGAAGTGATCACAGTCTGTACTTTCGAACAAATTTCACTAGAATCTGATACATTTTACTTCGATTCTGTGAACTAACCAACAGACAACATGGTTCTCCTTGGTTCTCTGTTTAAGTTGTTGTGACACAATTAAATTGGTGCTTTTATTCCAGTGCAGCCTGTTTTGTGCACGGAGGACAAAAATAGCGCCATATTATGAAGGACTGAGATATAAATGCAAATTAGTAACAGTGTACTATGGTTTGTGGCATTGCCTAAAATTTTGCAAATCCAAACTTAGCATCTCTGATAGCGATGCTAATTTAACACTGTACAATGCTCAGAGTTTAATACTGTGATCTGTGGTATTGCTTCATGTGATAAATCGTTTTATTACAAATACCTAAAAAAGAAAAAAAACGCAAAATCTCTCAGGTCATCATGGCAAAGTAAAGTTAAACCTGCACATAGCAACAATACAGACAAAATCCAGGTCCCTGCAGGACCAATGTGAACTACACTTATATGTCCAGAGCCTCTATGAACATACAGAGGTTCTTCACATGGTTTCAAAAATGATCATGAAATCTCTGCAGTGCTGTTGTACTGAACTGTTAGATTGTGTTAATGTGACCCACCCTGTTGAATATCTGCAAATAACTTCTCTGCAGATCCATGTCTCTCACTCAAATGAACCATTTTTGCATCAGTGCACATTTGCATACAGTTGGTTTTGTTTGCACCATGGTTTAAACCAGCGGCTTTACCCATTCATCTCTGGAGCTCCAGCTCATGCTGTCTGGCATGTCAGCGTCTAGCTCTGTGGGAGGGGAGTGAGCACAGGGTGTGTGCAGGGTGTGGACGCTGCAGGCCGTTAGTCGGGGCAGCTAACAGAAGACTGAATCCAGGAGGAAGACGTGACACACAAAAGAAAAACGTGTCATTATGGTTGTGGGTGTAGGGACTTACAGAGTGAACGCTACGGTTATGGTAGATCTAGTCACTCAGGGAGAGGACACAGACTGTGACACGCCCACAGCTCACACGAGAAGGTTTGAGAAGACATGAGGGGTTAACTGAGGACAGTGTGGACGTGCTGTTGTATTGTAGCAGGAGTTAGATCAGTTATCTTCTGGCTACAACTTTCTGTTATTATCTACACTCACACATTTTCTCTTGTCTTGGTTTCCCATCTACATGTAGGGGAAAGCCGTGCAGGGCTTGCAGGAGTTGTTTTGATTCTCTGTGTTCTAAACTTAGCTCTGACCTCCCACGGATTCATTCACAAAACAGGTTCAAAGCCAAAAACCTTATCCGTTCTCCACCAGATCTCTGTTTACAGTAACAGTGGTGAGAATGGGGGAGTTTTTTTTGTTGTTTTTTTATTTTTATTCACCAGTACTCTGTTCCATTCAGGAGACAAGATGACAAAACTTACACAAACATAACAACTTTGATCTAAGTTTTCTACACCGTGAGTGGAGAAATTTGACACATCAGAGGAAATTCGACTGAACTCACCCTGATTGTAGAGACAGAGTAACAGATGATGTCGTGCAGCTGGATTTGTAAAAACACAGAAAGATTAGTCAGAAACATACACAGATTTTACATAGGAAACGTGGCATTTGACGGGGCCACCCTGTATATCAGTCACTTGAAGGGTTTGTGACACTGTAACTCCCATATACAGCTTTTTTAAGCACATTTCATTTTGAATTCAATATAATTCTAACACACTATAATGGAGTGGTAAGTGTCGAAAAGAATATTTATAAGCGTTTATTAATGTACAGCAACCTCTCCTATGAACACCTATTTTACAGTATTACAACTGTAGTTTATTCATCTGTTTATACCCCATCCTCCACTAATGTGTGTCCACAGGAAGAGTCCTGCCTCAATGACTCAATTCCCCCCTTTTTGAAATGTACAAAAACAATGTTTTCTCTCAAGGTGACAGGTGACAGGTGATATTACCTGCTCTAGAAAAAACTGCAAGGTGTTTGATAATGTTCTGCCAAAATATGTGGCATGTTTTTTACTTTAAAGTTAACAGGTTTTTTTTAACAGGCATCGCAGTAACTTTTAAACTACATTAGTTGGAGCTTCGATAAACTGAAACTGACAGTATGTGTTTTCACATGAGTCCAAATGGCCTCTGAAATACTTGGCAGAAAATGTATTATCTTGAACTCTTTAAGAATAAGTTCAGTGATATTTTTGTATTTTTTAGAATTATCAAGAAATTCCACAAGAAAACAGACGAAAAGCCAACAATTTGTTAGTCCACGTCATTTCCTACCCTGTGTGAGGAACTCACCTCCAAAACTTCATCTTTCTTAACAAAGACGTAGGCGTCAAAATGGCTTTCAAATATATAATTGGGTGTTTTATAAAGGTTCAGTAATTACCTAAAACAACTGGCCACTGTCATTTTTCAGAAACGTTACTTAAACAGAAAATGATGCATTTTTTAGGGCCTATTTTCAGTGGTGGATGAATCCACATTTGCTGCTCTAGGGAATATTTCTGGCAGCAGGACAGAGAATATGGAACTGACGAAGGAACATCACTCTGTGACTCACTGTTTTGTTTTTGGACAACAATGGAGCTTAATAAGACACGCCAGACTCTGGATAGAGACACAATACAAATCAATTCATTGTTGGTTTTGGTCTTGTTTTGGTATTTGTTGACGTTAGAAATATTTTAAAAAATCAATATTTGCTCTGTTTTATCAAGTGTGCAGTTGATGTAAAATTAGTGATTGTCATCAGTTTTGATGATAATCAATTGTTGAAGTCATCCAGAAAAGATATGCAACAAACGTTCAGTTTAAAATGTGTTTTTGCTGTTTGTTTTATCGTAATAAATTTAATATCTGAGTTTCTGTGATGTCACCTTGGGCCCTATGGACTTCATAAAATCTATAATCAGCACATTAATAGTGAAAATCATCATGTTTGATGTTGACAACTTGTTAGATGTGATAAGGTTCATATTTAACTGGAGCCTGGTGGAAAGGCAGCATGCATGATGACATCGTCCTCACCTCTTCTTGTAAATTATTTCACGGCTGTGACAAAAATATTTAAGGGGTTTTTTTTTTCTGATTGTTTTCCATGGAAGTGGAAACGAGACTGTAATCTCTGAGCAGAAGTCAGGAAGGCTTTCTCTTCTGCGCAGCGCGGAAAGCGTGGCCAACCTCATCCTCTCTCTCCTCCCCTCGTGATGTCATCACATTGTTTGTGATAACGAAGTGTTTGATTAACCGACCTCATCCTGCATCGGAACCACACTTCCTGTTCAGATACTCACACACAGCACTGACGTTACACACTTATGAACAGAGGTTGTCACTCTTTTTTGTTTTACACTTAAGCCATTTATTGTTTTGTCAGAACAGAAATGTGCGTTTTCAAGGTAAAAAAGCTCCAAACATTCACTTCAGCTCTGTCTCAGATCTCATGTATGACACTTATACTTAGCAATGTATCATGGGACTAGAACTATATCCTAGAAAATTGAGTTGAAAAAGCTTATCTAACATCATCTCCCTGAGAGGTCCTCTCATAAACACGGCCAGGCATAAGACTTCATTCATAATTTAATAAATGCTGATAGTGTCTCCTAGCAACAGAAAAATCTAAAATATTTACAAGTAAAATGTAAAATTATTCTTAAAGGAATAATTCTGCATTTTAGAAAACATGCTTGGCTCACTTTCTTAAGGAGAGAGGTTAGATGAGAAGTTTGATACCACCAATGTTTAAGTATGAAGCTATAGCTAATAGCTCGCAGCGTGTTAGCTTATCTTATCATAAAGACAGGAAACGGGGAAACAGCTGGACTGGCTCCGTCCACAGGTGAAAAAAATCTTCCTCCCTGTACTTTTAAGTTCAGTAATTAACATGATACCTCGTTAGGGTTTGCCGCAGATTAAACAGACTGTAAAAACAACTGAGGTGCTTCACGAGGGCTGTATGGTGCCAAGAAGAAATAGTCCCAAACAAAACCCATTGTAAAACATGGGATTGTTGTTTTTTACGTGTCGTTTTTACCTGTATAAATTGTGAGCTTTGGAGGTGCTGATACATGTATTTTATTACCTCTGGACGGAGTCATGCTAGCTGTTTCCCCCCGTCTCCAGTCTTTATGCTAAGCTAAGCTAAGCTAAGCTAAACAGTAGCTGGCTGCAGCAGTATATATAACTGTTGTGTATGAGAGTTAGATCAATCTTCTCGTCAAACTCTCAGAAAGAAAGTGAAAAAGCATGCTTCCCAAAATGTCTAACTATTTATTTAAGGCACAAAAAATGTAACTTAGTTTTCTATAGTACAATCACCTAAGCTGTCAGTTTTGTTTGCATAGTAAGTCTGGAAAATATTCATGATCCCCTAAATATACAGTGAGGAAAAAAACAGTTACACTGCAGATTTGTTTTCAGCCACACACACACACACACACACACACACATACACACATACACACACTGACAAACACACACCGGACCGTACCAGGCAAACACTAACTGTCACTACATGTCCATCGTTTTATGTTTAACACTGTCCCAAAGTTTTGTCCCCTTGTCTCAGAGTTTCCTTGTCGCCCGTGTGAAAGGTTGTTGCTGCATCTTGAAGTTTTCAACAGTCACTTGAACCTGCATGGTTCACTCCTGCAGGCTGCTGCTGTGGTGGTGTGTGATGGCCCTCTGGTAGTCCTCCGAGGGGTTTATGTGTTCCGGGTGATCGTAGCTGCGGTAGAAGGAGCTGCCCGCCTGCTGGGCGTAGAACAGCAACTGCCTGGCAAACAGCGGCTCCACCTGTCGCACAGCGGGTCAGACAGGTGAGTGGAAGGCTTTAAACTGGCACCATAGCTACTGTAGTTTCTATGAGCTCAAATCAGCAACAAAGTAATATTTGAAAGCCTATAAAGAAAATTTAAAGTCTGGTTTGAGTGAAGTGAAAAATGGGATTTGAAAGTGTAACATAACAACTGAAAGTCTGTAGCAATGTTTCATAACTTTAAATCCATGTTCGGTGAAACAAATCTTTACTGAAAGGTCCTTTTACATGCTTTTTCAAGACTTTTCAACTTTAATGTCATGGTCTTCCTCCTGGATAAAGTTTGCTCACTTATCGTGGAGAGTACAGAACTGTTAAACTTTGGTCATGTGATAGCAGGTACCTGTTATCGAGGGCGGATGAACAAACTCCAATCATTGACGGTGATTGTGAGATGTGGTTGAAAGCTCCTTATATTGTTTTCAAGGCATTGGGGTTTTTTTGTTCTCATTTTAGATCCTGCAGAGATTCAACACTTTGTTTTCAACACTTTGTTTCAGTGGATAAAATCTGCTCTTTGAGCTTTTCAAAAGTGGATAGATCTGAAATGTACGGAGGACAGACTGATCGTGTGCTTTAACAAAATGCGACTGTACTAATGGACTAACGATAACTGGCGGAATAATACTTCAGCCCTCTGGATAACTGACTCAAACTGATCTGGCGCTGAAAAAAAAACAAAAAAACAACCAATTCAAACTGAAATTTGCAGCAAAGCAGTGTCCAAAGTTGAATGGCATTGGTCGACCTACAGACAAAACAACTCTTAAATCAGCATTTCATTAGTCTGCTTATTATTTTCTTAATTAATCTGTCATTTTTTTAGGCCATAAAATAATACACAATAGTAAAAAATGCCCATCACACCCTGGCCAACAATCCAGAACCCAAACATATTAAGTTTACTATCAAACAAGACAAAGAAAAGCAGTAAATCTAATGATGCAGAGGCTGAAATGAGGAGAATGTTTGGTATTTTCACTGCAGATCAGCTAATTGATTAATCGACTGATATTTTAAATTCTAATTCTTCAACTGACATGAAAAATAACGGCTTCCTACAACTGTTACTGCAGCTTATGTGTCGACTGAAGATGATGAAAGTTGGACTCTCTACTGTCCAGTTAGAATAAAATAACAACCCGAAACAGAAATCAGCAATGTGTGAAGTAAAAACAAAGGCCTGACAAATAAAGGCTGGTGTATAATTGGTTAAACCTCCAATTTTTGGGTTTGTTTGATTTTTTTCTGTTCAGATTTTCCCAGGTCGACAAACGTTACCAAAAGTCCCATTATCTGAGGCTGAAATAGCAGATGTGAATCTTTCAAAGGGATGTGTTAAATTAGCCTGACAATCAGACGAACTGACTTCCTCCTTCATTTTCACTCTAAATCACTGAAAAAAAATCAGCAGTGAGCAGTGATTCAGAGGTCTGGCTGTGGCTCAGCGCTGAACATTATGAGTATGAAGAAGTTCTAACAGACTTTCAAATCTTAGGTTTTTATTTTCAAATCCCATTTTTCACTTTTCAAACTATACTTTAAAGTTTCAGGACTTTACATCCAAACATTTAGTTTTGATTTTATGAAGCATGATACTGATTTGACCTCACACCCTAAGTTATGTTTCAGTGAGCTCATGTTGGAGGTTATTATGATCAGATATGAGGTATTATAGGGAGGTAGATGCTTGTATTAAAGCACGGGGAGTCACCTGGACAGTGAGGGTCCGTCTTTGTCTCTGTGGGTCCAGGCACTCGTCTCCGAAACTCAGCAGGACCTGGAAACGAGGCAGGGGCCGACCGTGGAGCCCGTAACTCTGGATCTCTGGTTGTCGGGAAACAGAGGGGAGGGCACTGCTATTAGCTTTGATAGGTGAAATACAAGTGAAGTGGCAGATTCAAATGATTTCAGAAGAAATTCACTTGAAGAGGTGTGACCTTTTGGGGTGATTCGAACGGAAAGTCCTGGTCACACCGTGTATGCAAATACAATTAGCTGTCAGACTCACACAGCTGGGGTTGTCTTAGCATGTGGGTGGGTGGAGATGAATGATGTGGCTGTGTAGAAGTCACGTGACTCTATCCTCATGAAGGATTTCTACTTGAAAGGGTTTTTCTTTTTCTACCACAGTTGTTAAGTAATGTTGATTTTTTAGGGGGTTTGTTTCTGTGTAGTAATGTTTTGAGATAGAACTCATCCCAAGCGACTTCCAGTAACTGAGCTGGACTTTTTTCAGACACAGAGATGAACATGAATCTGATTCGTGAAGACTTCAAGTCTTCACTGATTACTTACTGTTAGCCCCGCCCTTGTGTGTGCCTCTCTTAGATGACCGTTGCATTTAAGTGACGGAGCTAAGCACCATGTTTCAGATGAATACATTCAGTGCAGTCTTTGACAAACCCAGAAGGTCGAGCAATAACACTCCCCCTGTTCTGAAGGTTTTTCCAGATTCATCAAAGATTGGTCTGAAGTGTGACGGCCTTTAGGCCTCTGGACCAGTTTCCTGGTTGCTGGGATCTGGGGAGTGGCTCATTGAGAGTGATGGCTGACACCTTGTGACTGCTCACATATATATATATATATATATATATATATACACAGTATATAGGTGAGCAGTCAGTCTCTCGCTTCCCTTTGGTTAGTTGGTTTGGTTGGACATTTGGTTGATATATTTTTGGTTTTCTTACACTCACACATGTTCACATATCTGCACACTACACACATTACTGATGAACTGACTCCATAATGTATTTTTACCTCAAAGAGTCAGGTGTGGTCCCCACCTGACTCTTTTCCTCTAGTACCCAGAAATCACACATCTCCATCCTCAAAATACAGAATAACCTTCATGTCTTTCTTGTGTTTTACTCAAAGAGCAAATTTCCAGCCATAGTTGACACGTTGGAAACAAGTTAAAAAATCTTGTTTAAGGTGCAACGTATGGAATATTTTTTTCATCCAGGTGGTCAGACGAGTCTTCGACCTTCAAAAACTTTGGGTTTCCCAAAGATTGCCAGATTCTTAGCTCTGTGACTCAGATGTAATGATAATACATGAGAGGCACAAACCATAGAATACAACTTTTCAGTGTAGTAATCTGTTCTAACGCTTGATTAATCAGTTGTATTACTGGATATCGAACCTTTTTTGGTGCTGACTGAAATGTGTCCGTATCAGAAACCGTCAAACACTGGCAGCGAGCATCAAATGTCAGATCAGACTTGGAGATTTGAGTGTTTTAGATTACTGTAACGTTTACCATCTCAGAGGTTTGGCCTCTTTTTCGGTATCAAAACTCGGGTATCATATCGGCACTAGTATCGAAAAAACTACTCAGTCCCATGTGATTAACGGAAAAAACGTTGATTTTTTTACTTTTGCGGCTTCAATGCTGGTTCGTCAAAATTAAACTATGTCGAACAACCATTACTCCTGTCCTGGAGGAGATTTAGTGACACTGCTCCTGAAGAATCAAACTTTTTTGATTCATCAAACTTAAAATGCCAAATATTTGGTTCCAGCTCCTCAGATGAGAATATTTGGTGTTTCATTTCTTTGTGTCTCTTTTTTTTTCAAGCTATGTGAAGACTTTACCTGGGGCTTTTAGAAAATGGTGATGATCATTTTTCAGATTAAATGAGTATCATTTAGCTGCTCTGCTCCTGCTGTCTCACCTGTGAGGTAGTCCTGGGTGTGCAGGAGTTTACAGTTGACCTCTCTCTCCAGCTTGTTGAGCTTGTCTCCATACGGGGACGGCCCCCCCTGCCAGTACACTCTGCTCTGACACATCCTCCGAGCGTAGAGACCATCTGCGCCCATCCACAGGTACACCCCCCTCTCCAGGGTGGACGGGGGACTCGGGGGACACTCCTCTGCCCTCCTCTGGCCCGAGAGGCTGTCCACAGGCAGGGGGACCACGTCGGGACCTCCGGTCGGCAGGTAGTGCTTCTCTGGGGGGCACGGGGTGATGTGGCACCCCTCCGGACTGGAAGTGGTCACCTCCTTCACCAGACTGTCCCGGAAATATACAGAGACGTGCAGGCGGAAGTCTGGATGGAGGTGGGGACACAGGCGGAGGTGAAACAACATGTTTTCAACACATTTTGATGCATGAATCTTTTCATCATGTTTCTCAGTGTAGTGGAATGTCTTTATCAATTTCTCCACAATATGAAAATCAGACAGTCAGGTTCATGATTTTAGTTTGCATCACATTATATAAATAATCTTTGTAGTGTGACAGTTATCTTGTAAATCCAAAGTGATTTTAACTAATGACTTCAGTGTTTACCAAACTACAAGTTTGGACAAAGGTTGTTCTCATGTGTGTTTATTTCTAGTTCTACTAACTATTTGAAGTATTGATCCATTAGAAGATATATTTGTGGTTTTAAGTACAAAAAACCATCTTAATGTCGTTTTACATCTCCTTTCTCAGGCTTCTCTCTGGAGCTCTAGTAACAACAGGTCAGTGAGCCAATCAGAAGAGAGAAGGCTCTGAGCCTCTCTTCTGATTGGCTGACTGTTTTCTGAGTGATCCAATAAAAAATAAAGCAGATCTCAGGTAAACATTCAGAAAAACCAAATCCAGCAAGGTTGGATGGTGGGTCCAGGTGGGCGGGGCTTGTGGCATGGCTGAGAGAGGTGACTGCTTTGTTGTGACATCACAATGTTACAGAAGTCCTGACAGCTGGTTTTAAGGCTCAGTTTCTGAATACAGGCTGTGTGCATTTCTCTGTGGACTGAGCGCTTTGATACTTTCACAGTATTAATATAGAACCTAGACCAGTACCAAGAGCTTCTGTTAACTCTTGAACTATTTAAAGCAGCGATGATCTGAGTTAGAAGTAGCAAACTTATTTTATTTGCATATTCTCTGTAAAATGTGTCGTTCTGTGGGCAGTAAGAGCAAACAGGTAAACACTAGACTAGACTGTTTGTTTTTTTAAAGTTATTTTTTGGTCAATTTTGGCTCTTTTATTATGACAGTGACAGTGAGAGAGAGAAACAGGAAAGGTAGGGGACGACATGCAGCAAAAGGCCTGAGGTGGATTCAAACCCAGGCTGCTGCAGTCAGGACTGATGCTCTCTACAAGGTGAGCCACCGGCGCACCACTAAACTGTGTTAATTGTTATATGCAGCTAGTGCTGACTGGACTCATTGTGTTGGGGTTTGGACGTTCTGTTTGTGAGGTTAGCAGGATCTGTGTAGTAAGTTTTGTGTTGGATTCATTTCAAACTATGAAAGTTTATTTAAGGTGAAACAGCCATGTTATCACCAAAAATGTTTGAAGCACTACTGGAGCCTCCATCAGGCTCACCATTGTTTTTCCTGGATGCCAGCGCACAGTGCCGTCCGTCCAGGTTTCATTAAAGCTGCATTAATTCATTTCTGTCCAACAGGGGGCAGTAAATAATCCAATCTAGCTGAAAGATGCGAACACACTTGATCCAGGCTTAAATATCTGGCTCTTCAGCGGCTAAATGTTCTCTCTCTCCACCAGCTGGTCTCTGACTTTGTCTACTGAGCGAGTAGTGGATCAGTGGGCATATTGAAACACCGGCCTACAGGGGCTGATACGAACCACACAGTAAATGTAAGAGTTAAAAATATTCACGGTACTTTAATCACAGCGCCCCTGTTAGGCCAATCTGTGTCATTTTAAATATTTAGCATTAGCGTCCCCCTTCCATGTTTTCCCAATATCAGAGCATCAGACTTCTTAAAGATGTCTGCATGAATAAAGACTAAAACGAGCCTGTTCACAGTCATTTAGGTGTCTGCATCTGAACTATGTCTTTTTAATGGCCACAAACAAAGCACAGTCTTGTACATGTGGACTCTCTTGCATGTTGCATATTGTAATATTGACATTGTGTAAGGATCTTTTCCACATTGAAATCACCTTTAACCCTGAACCCTTGAAAATAGTGAATTGAAAGTGTTTTTTCGTACCTGAGAGAGGCTCTGCTGATCTGATGCTGGCGTCCAGTGTGAAGGGCGGGGGCTGGCTGTCAGGACCGTATGAGTAAATTGAGGCTCTGAGCTGGTATCCTGTAACAAGCAGCAAACAAAAGATGTATGAGCACAATACTAAAACAAGACAAGGATGCTGATGTTTGTGTTCTGTATGGGTATTCAGCGCCGTACCGTTCTCCATGGACGGGCCCTGCCAGGGCAGGCTGCGGGGGGGACAGGGACACTGGGTGAAGGGTAGTTCCGGCAGGGAGGCCTGCTCCTGACAGTAATCTCTCCAGCCACATTCAGGTGTGGCCATGTACTGAGACATCTACAGACAGACACACACACCATCAGCTCAGCATGAAAACGTCACTGTCCACGTCTGTAAGTATGTTGTAAGTATACTTTTATGCATTTTAATGTATATAGTTGTATAGATGTCAGAGAGGATGCCCATGACCAACTCTGCTCTTATTTAAACTGTATTTGTGGCTGCGTTCAGTGTTATGTCTGAGAATGTGGGAATTTAAATGACGTGAGGAGGAGAAAATATATAGAAATATATAAAAACTAAATAGTTAATAACAAAAAAAGGGAGTTTAGTGTATATATAATGTATAGTATATGTCGCAGAATTATATTTCTGTTAATGTGGAGCAGGGTTTAATGCAGCTTTTAGGTTGTTACGTTGTTTAAAAATTAATATATACATATAAAATTAATTATAAATATAATAATGAATACGTTATTTAAAACAATTTTAAGTGTTTTGGTGACTAGTCTAGATTTCCGTAGGTTTTCAGGGTGTAAAATCCTGGCACCAACATACAACACAGATTCATTTTTAACACCATATTGTTATTTGTGCTGAATATTGTCTAAAACTATGAAGTGCATCAGTTGCAGACGCAGTTTTCACAAGTTCCACATCTTGATGATGTTTCTAAAAATTTAAGAAAAACTTTGGGATTCAATGAATGAGCCTGAGGCCTTCAGGTGGTGTCTAGTGTATACAACATCATTCATGTATGCACTCATCCACTGTCTCTGCTGCACATCCTCTCTCTCTCTCTCTCTCTCTCTCTCTCTCTTCTCTCTCTCTCTCTCTCTCCCCACCCCACCCCTCATTTCCATGTGTATGAAAAGCACCTGAGTCTGCAGTGGAGGATAGGAGTGCATCTGATAGCCCATTGGACTCAGAGGGCTGTCCTCCTGCCGGGGTCCTGAATGCAACACAGGAAAGTTCACATATAAAAACACACACAGAAAAAGTCCACATCTGTTGACACATCTGTTGGCACTGTGACCTTCAGTGGCGGTTTAGTTGTTCGACTCTAGTGCAGTGAGAAGTCAGCGACCTTTACCCCTCACACTCTGACACATTTCCAAACTTATGTGATAAAAGCAGTTGATCATGAAAACAAACTATTAATCATAAACTCAGTTCAGAAGTTAAACCACTCAGTCTTTTAAGTCCAAAAAGCACAAGTTTCAGTGCTGAGCTGTTAAATGCTTGAGGTGTTAGAGTTACTGACTTTTCTTGGCGCCCTCGGGGATGATGCGGTAGACTTTGTACGGGTCTGAGATGTCCAGCTGACTCCGCTCCACTAGCTCCTCAAAGTCGTTGCTCTTGTTGAGGGCGCAGCGGAGCCGCGTCTTCCAGGTCGGCGGGTCAGGTTTGTCGATCCCCTCCCGAAACTTGCCCTTGAACAGCGCCCAGGCCTGCAGACCAGACCCCGGTTAAAAAAAAAAAACCTCTCTACCTCAGACCACCAGGTCTGCTGCAGTTTTCATTGCACAGCATGTGGAGGTGCGTTTTTATGGCAACATCCACATAAGGCGTGAAAAGTTTATTTATAGCCCATAGAAAGCTGAAAATGAGTCGATCAATAATTTGAACGTTATTTTAATATTTTTAAATGGATAAAATATCAACTGTTTGCAAGCTGTAGCCTCTCACATGTGAAGATTTCCTGGTTTTCCTGCTCTTATAATCACAGCAAACTGAATTTCTTTGGGTTTGAGACCGTTATATATGAAAGCCAATCACTTTTAAAGAAGCTGTGTTTGGTTCTTGGAGCGTTTCTGGGATTTTTACGTATTTTCTGACATTTTATGAACCAAATGATCGATAATTGATAAAGTATTCTGTTAGTTATAAATCCGTTTATATTCCACATTTCATGCACGAAAGCGATGCGAAGTTCATTAAAATAATGAAATAAGACAAAAACTGGTAGAAGTATGATTAATATGGATTAAGGATAGCATACTTGTTAAAAGGATCATTCAAAATCTCATATTCTGACTTCATATCAATCTTTGTAAGACTTGGAAATTATTTTATTTTCACTTTGTAGACTACTTTTATTCTGAAAGTCACGTTTTTAATTCTATGTGGATGAACTCTGGAGGATGCAGGTTTCTCTTACCTTGAAAAGCGCGGCATCCTCATCCCGGTTGTAGTCCTGTTTCCCGGCGTGTTTCCACGGTATCCTGAAGATGGTCTTCTCGTCGTTCTCCCACACCAGTCCGGGATACTTCCCGCAGTCCACCTGGTCGATGAGCCACTGGCGCAGCTTCCCGTTCCCGCTGCTCCCGGAGCCTCCGTAATCCACCTCAGGGTTCATCTCTGTCCAAACACAAACTCCACGGTCAGGTCTTGTACTGTGTGTTTCTGTGTTTGTTGTGTGTGTGTGTGTGTGTGTGTGAGAGAGAGAGAGAGTTTAGCAGAGGATGATGATGATGAGTTTATCCAAGTTCAGTAAAACTCATTAAGGGTTTACCCCCCTCCCTGGTCTCCCACGCAGACTAAACGTGGCCGGGCTCGGAGTGATCTTGGTCTTACCTGTGAAACTCGAAACCGTCAAGTTTTGAAATCAATCAGTCTCAGAAAGCCCTCATCATTACGACGGGCCCGCTTAAATCCTCCAGCCTATAGCGCGCAGCAGCGGGGGGGT
>NW_019525437.1:3884593-3913206 GCF_002814215.2 Seriola lalandi dorsalis
GGGGGGGGGGGGGGGGGGGGCGGAGAGAGGGAGGACGCACCTGCTCGCTCTCTCTCTCTCTCTCTCTCTCTCTCTCGCTCTCTCTCTCCCTCTCCTGTGAAGCTTATCAGCGCGCTGAGCACTGCTCGATCTCCAGTAAGACACCGGGGGAAACCCTGCTGCCGCTGCCGGTGTAAGTCACAAGTGTCACACACCCGCACATGTGGAAAATCATCGGGACGGAGACAAAAACAATTCTTTGAAATGATAAAGGCTTTACAGAAAATAAGAGTAGAGCTCCGCTGCAAACACATAAACATGAGTTTGTTCCCACTGGAAGATTCAATAGAATAAGTGCTGCTGATACCGCAGACGGACAGTAACAGCAGAAGTTTATTATAAAGTGTGTCATATGAGCAATTATAGGGATATTACATAGAAACAACACGAAGAGACTTAGAAATACACCGTATAGCTATGTAACCTTAATTATTGAACACATTAAATTAGTTTATTTAGAAGTGTTGTATACTAAGTAGTGCAATATTATTTTACTTTATCATATTATCCATTAGTATTACTTCGTTGAGTTTATTATTATATAATTTCATTGTTATTTATTATTTAATATATAATTTGTAGCTAGGTGTCACATTGAAGTTGGTTATTTATAACCCCCTTTAGTGTGGAGCACTTTGGTTCCCACCTGCCATTGTTTGCAGGGGGACAGGTGTGAATGTGACAGTCTGTTAGGATGCACATGTCCTGCTAAAGATATTTGACTTAAAAATACAACTCAAAAAAAAATGTACTGTAAGAAAAATGTAGGTCCCGTCAGTGTTACAGTATAAAACATATGTTACGCTGTTTGATTATCACCACTGATGTGTTCACATCTAAGATGTATTTCAGTGTTGTGTATGGTGGACATGGAGAATTTTAACATTTTAATACACTGTTGGGTTTAATCTGTAATAATCTATCATATTTTATAAAGTCAATATATGAATTTAATATAAACTTTCCATCTGTAAAGTCATTATATACCCACTAAATGTACTGAAACACAATGCAGCTTTTCCCTGCAACACTGTAAAGAAGTGAATTTGACACGGTCCTTGATATCCTTGAAAGTTTGTGGATTTAAAATAAAAAAACCAAGACCGTGACATTTTTTAAACAGATATTGAACATTTTATTCATATATTTACCTCTTCAGCTCATGATGAAGTTTCTGTCTGTGCTGCTCAGGTTACACAACATATTGTTACATATTGTCTGCCGTCACTGTAACACAACACACATTTATTATTATTAGCTTCTGTAAAACCTGATAGTTCTCATTATAAAAATTCTGTATTAACTATGATACATGTCTCAAACCATGCCGTGTTGGGAATTGGGCCTTGAAATTCCTTGAAAAGGAATCCTTGAATGTGATGTTTAAAATGGTGTGGGATCCCTGAGTAGAAGTATAAAACAGTATAAAATGGAGCTACTTGTGTAAACTAAGTGAAACTGTGCTAAAGTATAATAATCAAGTACATTACGTATGAAAAGTTACATGTCACTGTCAGTGCTGTATAATGACATAATAATATTAATGGATCATTACAACTGATGCATTCACATATAATAACATATAATAACATATATAATTAACATAAAAAAGTTTAGGTGGAATTTATTTGAATGGTTTCATATTGTTTTATATTCTTTGAATGAGTCCTGAGCCCTGTTGAACTGAACTACCAGACTGTATTTATATTTTAAACAAAGTCCTCCTTCAAGCAGCTAGGCATTGCTGCATCAGCATTAATAGTCTAACAATGTCTGATGTAATAATGAATCAATCACAGGGGAAGGGTTTTTTTTTTGTGTACTTTTATTTTTGAAAGTAAGCACCATTTTGCTGATAATGTTTCTTTACTTTACTTGAAATCAGCACTTTAAGTATTTTTACATTCTGTTTTTGTTACTTTTAAGTAAAAAAAAATCTGAATAGGTACCGACATCTTGTAACTGGTTCAAACAAAGACTAAAAGGCTTTTCCCCCCTTTTGTTTGAATCATTTCAAAAGTTGTGAATCCCCTAAATCATCCAGGGAAGATGAGAGGAAAGTCTGAATAATTTTCTTTATAGCAAAAACTGAGTTTGCTTTGTTTCCCTCTCTTTTTTTTAAATAATTTTGTGCCATTTTTTTTGTGGTCCACAAAAATATTCTCATGTTAAGTCATATTTAATTAGAATACAAATTCACATGTGTAAATAAGTTTTCCAGGAGCAGACAGATGTGAATCATTAATATTAATATACTTACACTGGCATTTTCTGTGAATCCTGGCTATTGTTGCATTAATTATGTTTCTTTTTAGACTTTAACTACAAACAAATTCCAACACAAAGCCCGAATCTTCTGATTGTGGTTTACTGGAAGATACTTTATTCTTCAGCTTTCACACAGTCTATAGAAAGTAATACTCATATTCCAAGTACAAGACACAGCATAACATAACTGACAGGGGAGTGCACGCTGCTAAATGTGTGTTCACACTGTGGACTGTATGTACATATTTCCTTGGTGTCATGCTTGACTGCCCTTGCATGTTGTTTTGACAGTTAGAGGCGAGGACATGACATGACGAAAGGGACTCAAGATAATGACATAAAAAAATTCCCCCGTCACATGACTGCAAAAAAAAAAAAAAGAAAAGAAAAAGAGATTCAACACATATCATTACTGAATTTTTCTAAGAGACAAATGTTCCCGCTGCTGTTTCTCTCTGCAGGATCGGTCGGGTCTTAATGGGTTCAGTGGTCCGAGCAGAAGCCCCCAGTCCTCGGCTGCTTCAGGTGAGAGGTAAGACGAGACTGGCAGAAGACATTTTCTTTCAGGTGCCACTTGTGGCCAAAGCGGGAGCGGTGTTGGTTGACATGGCGCTGCTGCTGCTGCTGCAGTTGGATTTCTGAGTTAAAAGAGCTTCGATCTCCCCCTCATCGTTCAACGAGCTCTTCCCGTACCGGTCCTTCCACCAGGCTCGATACTGGAGGGGCAAAAACAGAAGTGTCAAAAAAATATCAGAATTAAAGAGATACAGCAAGTCTCCACCTGAGGGATTCAGTGCTGGTTGTTTTGCTGACACCTGTAGTTCAGTTTGTCAGATCATCAGGCGGCATCTGAAACCCCCTACCTCCTTCCAGATCAGCACCTTTCACATGTCTGAAATGGACACTTTTTGTTACTTTATAAAACTGACAACCACACATACATGCCCACTTTACCCACTGTTGTTTTGCAACATGATGATCGCCTTCGAGGAGATATCGTCCGAAAGTGTGCGACATTATCCCCATTTGAACCATTATTACATCTCGCCCCTCTCTAGGTCGGCTTCCATCCAAATGTGGCACAAAATTGGAAAAATTAGGCAAAAGAAAACATGAAGTCATACATGTTTCCATCAAGCGGCAACCTCTAGGGCTGAAATGAAGTGCAAAAAACTGCAGTTCTTCAAATGGCCACTAGAGTCTGGCTCCAACAGTGAGTCAATCCCCATAGATGTTAAAATGTCCAAAAAAATAAACAATGTTTACAGCCTGGTACAAAAAACTGTTTTGGTCTCTAGAGCTAATTTCCTCCTTTATGACAACTGTTTATATAACTCACCTGTTAAGGCTTAAAGTGATGGAGAATTGAGGGTGTGGCCTCTTTGAGTGACAGGTGGGTGAGCATATGTTTACAACAAACCAGCATACTTTCCTCTGCTGCTATTCACTGGAAGCTTCAGTGGACATTAAGAAACATTCTTCATGTACGACGGGATCTCTCGATTTTTTTCTCCAGTTCCTTTCTGTTCAAAACGACACATTTATCAGCCTCCGGGGGGCAGCACCCTCGTCTGAGCAGCTACTTGCTAATCCAACAGAGGAAGAACGACTCAAGTCTTCTGGAAGAGCGCCGAGCTATTACAGCATCATGTGACGCACTAACCCAAAAAGACCTTTTCCCTGTACACAATCATTACATAAGGAGCAGCTGTAAAACAGTGTATAAATCTGACATCTGACTTCCTGCTGGCTCCCTGCACATTAATGAGATAAAATAATTTAAACCTACAGCTTCTGTAGATTTTCCAAACGTTACTGGGCTGAATGGATCAAATTCTGATCACAAGGAGAGTCTTCCTGGAGAGGAGTTTGTGATTCCCATAAAAATAAGTTCGGTTTTTTACAAAAGCTCCTTTTCCAACGAGTAAAATGCATTTTGGGCCGGATTAATTTGACCATTGCAGCCTTCTGCTGTTACTTGGGGCTTGATTAGATTCAATAAAAAAAGTCTCAGGGGGGTCTCTAACTTCCTTTAGTGTGCATGCGAAAAACCAGTTGCCGTTTGCATCTGATGACCAACAGGATTAAAGGGGGCGTCACCTTGGAGCCAGTTTTCTCAACACACACATGATGTCTTTAGAGAGCTGCCAAACAAACTGAGGGCTGAGAGGATTCATCACATCACACTGATTCAAGAACGAAGACAGTCAACAATGTGGTCCAACATGCACTGTGCCAAAACCTCAAGAATCTGGAGATGTGCTTTTTAGGTTCTTTGAGTCTCTTCTTCAATATGACATCTCACAGTGCAGTGACCGGAGCATGTCCGGTCCAGATTTCATCATATATGGGGTCATAGTTTGAAATATCTGTGCAACTACATCTCCAGATTCCAGGGTATTTTGCATTTTACAAAGATGGTGACACTGAGTGCTGCCTTCCACATGCACCAACATGCATCTTCTACTTCGCATCACATGCAACGTCTTCCTGTGGATATGGACAAGGACAGACACTGAATGATCAGAGGGATTTTAACCGTGAGGGAGAACGGCGAGGCGTCACTCACTTCTGCCAGGTCTATGTTTTCAAACTCCTCCAGCTGCCGCAGGAAGCCCAGGTTGGGCCCCGCACACGGCCTGGCCGCCCTCACCGCCGCCAGAGACTCCACCCAGCCGCAGCCCGTCACCGTCATGATGTAGGCCACCACCAGAGTCACGCTGCGGGACACTCCTGCCACGCTGACAAGCACAGAGCTTCAAAGCTAGAGAGGCTAGCATGTAGCGATCATCACATACTGTATTGAGAGTCTCTTCTTTAGTGTACAAAGAAGTGAAACCCCTGTTTTCCTAAAGCTGTGGTTGAATGCCTGATTTTGCACGTTTGATATGAGAAAAGATGAAAGATGATGAGATTTACCATGAAAGTATGAACCAAACTGATTATTTGGTTTGGTGGCAGTGATGTGGTTGAAAATGAAAACAGGGTCTAATAAAAATCTGAGGACCTCCGAATACTCATCATTACAAACAAAAATCAGCTGCATTTGAATATTTGAATATCTGTGCCTCTTCCTTTCAGCATCCTCACATGCAAATGACAGCAGTTTCGTTACCATAAACTTTAATTTACGACTTGATTCCGTCGTTTTTTAAATTAAATAATTGGAAGGAGAGAACTGTGCAGTAAATATTTAAATAACAGAGAAATATTTCATTTTCCTAAAACAAAAAAGCAAATATTCCTCAAGGAGAATCCTCCCTTGTTTAACCACTTAAACTGAAGGGTAGTTTTAGCAACTGATTCTTATGATGAAGTATATTGATACACAAATCAGGTATTTTTATGATTTATTTTCACTCACCAGTGAACGAGGCAGCCTTCTCCTTTCAGTCGGGACTCGTGGATAAACATGATGCTGTCTCTGAAGTACTGAATCCTACAGGTGTCATCACATTAAACAGGGAATTAAATCATTTATACATTTTAAAGAAAGGCAAGATATGTTGCCCATATATTTAGTATTTTTTTTAAGACAGTAGTTCTTGAGCCTGTGTTAGACTCCTACATCATTTTATTTATTTGATTGATCCAACTTAATATTTTTAAAGAGGTTGGTGAGGTATTCAGAAGACATTGTACATTTTATGATTTATTTATAGGTATTAACTTTTTTTTGGTTTACATTAGTCATTCTGTTATGTACAGAATTGAAAGATATGTTAATTTTATACAGATATTTACACAGTTATTAAATGTGAAAATCATGATTAGACTCTTGTTGGACTTTTCTCATTGTATTTCTATTTCTTTACAGTTTCCAAAGGTCATCAGGTGGTAGATACATTAGAAACTAAAAACATATGTGGACCTTAAGTATCATATACTCACAGGTTTTGCTTAGAGTGGTCAGCAGCAGATATACAGAGGTACGTCATCTCCTAGAGGGGGTGGGGTGGGGGAGTTAGACTCAAATGATATACAGTATATATATATATATAAAGTCCCTGTTGAATTACTATTTTACTACACAACAGTTCAGAGAGGGTCATTTGTTTGAATACTGGGTCTAACTCACTTCCTGTTTCTCGGTGTATGGGGCGGCCCCCTGAAACTTAGCCCCACTGACCCTGCTGCTTAGCACTGGTGTGCTAGGTCATGACATAACGATATTCGCCTGTGTGCGTGGGTGTGTGTGCGTGTGTGTGTGTGTGTGTGTGTTTGTGTTTTAGTGCTGTGCACCTGGCAGCTGATGGAACATGCAGTGGACAGAAACTACCTTGTCCCGTTATGACTGCAACTGCTGCAAAAACCCCTGAGCCCTCTGGGACACACCAAGTTCTGGAAGTGCTCCAGACAGGTCAGGCTGCACCCACACGAACCCCAGACAAAGTACTCATGTGCTCACACACACTTTAACACCAATAAACAAGCACATACTGAAGAAGCATGTATGCATGTCGGTGACATTGTAATTGTTGTCAGGAAGAGTCAGGATATGCAAACGAATACTGAGAAGTGCTGTTAAACCTTTGCACACTTAGAACTCATTATTACCATGATTTAGTAACATCAAACCCAGATGCATAGAAAACCCAAACAAAGTGCATGCAAGTTGTGGATGAAGTGCAGAAATTGTCTTTACTTGCAAAAGAGCACTTGGAGGCTCAGACCACTAAAACTGACCCTGTCGTTTTATTTTGCATTATGTTAATCAGAAAATGGAACATCTGACCTCAGAGATTTGGTGGTTGCAAATTTTTACCTTCCTCTCTCAGGAACCATCAAGCTGTCTTCCAAGAAATCAATCACTCAGCACTTTGACTGTTAGGTATGCAAATAAACCATCCCATCTGGCCATTTGGGCCACACTGGTAAAACAAACCTGAGTCATCATTTTGCCACAGAGGTCTAAAAAAAAAAAAAGAAAAAAAAGAAAAGCTGCGTGATGCATTTAAATGTGAGAAGAAGAGGTTGAGATCTGTACAGCGGCCCGGGGTGGATGAGCTGAGAGAAGGTCTGCAGGCCGAGACATAAATTTCAAGCCCAAAACCTTTTAAAAAGTTTTGGTGGTTGACCAGTTTGGGTAGTGATACTGTAATACAAGTTGCTGTTTCTCTTCAGTGTTGCAATGAGACCCATGAGCATGGATGGAGAAAGTGCACAGAAATCTCTCAACGCTTTTCATGCTCGCTTTCAACAAGAAAAGATGAAAGTTGTGAAAGCGGACACTGAGGAGCTCAGACGACGTGGAGGGAGAAAAGATTCACGATGAGACTTCTTAAATTTATTCAAATAAAATCACAATCTATAGATACAAAGTCAAGTCAATCATTGCATGAATATGGATTGATTTGTATACATCAGTTGTGAGCAACACTGAATTAGCTGCTGTTTCTATTGTGTCTATTGTAGCTAAATTGAGAAGATAACACCACAGGGAAAGCACACAGTTGAGTTTTATTTCTCCAGTGACATATGTCTAAAATATATAATCATAATGATAATAACAAATATTGCAGATGGGAGGAGACTTTATTCTTGCATCTGCTACCAAATGTAAATCCATGGGTGCTAATTGCTACTTTCAGTCTACCAGGTTCTCACAGTAGAATCAGCTCTTTCTCTCTTTACTCTCACGTACACACGAGAAAAACACCTTTCCTGCCTTTTCATACACAAATTGCCATGTTCTAAAAGAAAGTCAGAAACCTTTTTTTTTTTTTTAATGCAGTTCCACTTTCAAGACTTTATGGACTTCAAGCTGCTGTGCTAAAAGCATCTTGTGTGAAAAATATCCCACAGTGCACTGGTTTACATCTGCATCACAGCTGCATCCCATAGTCTACACACACACACACACAGCATCACAGTGATTCAGAAATGTGCTGATTTTGTTGAAACCTGGTGAATTCCAGGTCGCATGAACTTACTGTGCAAAATTGAAAATAAGAACATGTGACTTTCACACCTCTTGAAGTGGTCTATTGCAAAAGCCTTTGATAGAAATCTGACTTTAGAGTAAACTGTATTACATTACATCCTGTTCCTGTCTTGATCCTCCCTGTTGAAGCTCCTGTTATATAATAAAGACAATGTTGAAGAGGAAACCTCAGAATGTAAACAGGCTGATGATCAATTGAATCATTTTCAAGCATTAAACACCAAAAATCTGCTGGTTTCATACTTAAATATGAAGACATTATTTTGTTTCAGAAGACTTAGAAATCCTTTTAGGCTCTGGGAAACTCTGATTGTTTCTTTCACTTTTCACAGGTCCCATATTGTATAAAGTGGGATTCCTGTTGTTATGTTATCTGTTCAAACTGACATCAAACTGACATCTTGGTAATTCAGTTTAATTCCAGATAACAAAGTGAGGCAGCAGCTAAAGGCTAATGCTAAACCCCTCCTTAAAAATTCCATATAGTATAAAGTTCTTTGATTATAGATCAGGTCTAGGTTCTATATTAATACTGTGATAGTATCAAAGCGATCAGTCCACAGAGAAATGCACACAGCCTGTATTCAGAAAACTGAGCCTTAAAACCAGCCGTCAGGACTTCTGGAACTTTGTGATGTCACAACAAAGCAGTCGCCTCTTTCAGCCCTGCCCCAAGCCCCGCCCACCTGGACCCACCATCCAACCTTACAGGATTTGGTTTTTAGAGTGTGTGTTTTGAGTGTTTTACCTGAAATCTGCTATATTTTTATTGGATCACTCAGAAAACAGTCAGCCAATCAAAAGAGAGGATCAGAGCATCCTCTCTTCTGATTGGCTCACCGACCTGTTGTTACTAGAGCTCCAGAGAGAAGCCTGAGAAAGGAGATGTAAAACTACATTGAGATGGCTTTTGGTTCTTAAAACACAAATATCTCTTCTTATGGATCAACACTTCAAATAAAACACTGGAGAAGTGTCAAATATGGAACTTTAACTAGAAAATTACATTGTTTATAAATTGATAACAATTGTTAGTTGCAGCCCTATGAAGATCTTAAGTCAGGAAAATATGGTGTAACACCTCTGAGTACCTGTGAGCTGATGCCAAAATTTCACACTTTCAGTATGAGTATGAAGCAGCAGGGAGATTAAGGGGAAAACAACACCAGTGAGTTCATAGGAGGTTGTGTTGCTGCAGTAACATAAGGGTCATGGGGTCACACAGGCCGATATCAGAGACACAGAGAATTCAGCTCACCTCCAGGATGGGTGCAGCTGTATCATGGATGGACAGGATGTGGGTGATGTTGTGCCGTGCCAACAGCTCCCTGTCTCGTGCATCTGTGGATGGCAAAGAAAATCAAGAAAGTGCAAATACTCCCACCATCCAATCAGCACATATCATATAGGGTCTTACCTAAATAAGGCAACAACACCCCCACCCCCCCTCCCCTCTTCAGATGTCTCCCAAGCAAATGTGGCTTTATGGCTTAAAAGTTTTGCTCTTGTTTTGAACTGAAAGAAAAACCGGAAAACCAGTGTTTCTAAAACAGTCCAACAGCTTGTCCCAAAAGCAAGAAACAGTAATAGTTTTAATCAAATTTTGTTCTTTGAAAGGAAGCCAAATGTTTTCTACCTTGGACAGATGTGTCATGAACACTTTTTCTCATGCTTTGCAAGTTTGCAGGATGCTGGTGATGCCACTTACAAGACCAAGATGAGTCTGTGCTGATAGCCTCCTGCCAGCTAAATAAATTAAAGTGATCCTATTTCACCTGTCATTTGTATATAAACTGTGAGACAGAAATAACAACATTAAAAAAAGACATCTGAGTAGGCTACAGGAGTATAAAAGCTCAACACCCTTGCAGAGGAAACACAATCTCAAGTCACTGTAAGCCAGTGACTTTAAGGTCACACAATGACACAAGTCCCTAAGTGTGTTGCTCATGAAATAAATATATTTATTGGCTGTCAGGGTGCTGATATCACATTGAAATTGTTAACCCGAGACCAGTGGCTCTGTCCCACAAGGTCAAAATCCAGCCGCAACATAACCGACGACAGAAACAGCACAACTTATTGTTGTATTAACATATAAAATAACAATAAAGCAACAAAAATATGATAAAAATAGACAGCGTGATAATCAAAACTACATTTACTAAATTATATTTCTGTTAATATGCATTTTTAAAAAACTGACATTGTGGTAATTCAGTTTATCCAGATAACAGAGTGAGGTAGCAGCTAAATCCAGTCAGTATGCAGAATAAACACTCAGCTAATGCTAAACTGCTTTTAAGCTAAAATAACTTGAATTCATGCAATTTGGTGTGGTTAGCATTTTTTAAATCACGTTTTGGTAAATAGATGTTGTATTGATTTCAATATACAGAAAATATTTATAGTAGGGCAGGTAAACATTCAGCATGAACTATGGAAGTTTAATTTCTTAAAGGTCCCATATTATACAAAGCAATTTTTAGCCAAATGATTAATTAAGACTACATATTTGACACTTTTCCAGTGTTTTATTTGAAGTGTTGATCCATAAGAAGATATATTTGTTGTTTTAAGAACCAAAAACCATCTCAAAGTAGTTTTACATCTCCTCTCTCAGGCTTCTCTCTGGAGCTCTAGTAACAACAGGTCGGTGAGCCAATCAGAAGAGAGGATGCTCTGATCCTCTCTTCTGATTGGCTGACTGTTTTCTGAGTGATCCAATAAAAATATAGCAGATTTCAGGTAAAACACTCAGAGTACCCAAATCCTACAAGGTTGGATGGTGAATCCAGGTGAGCGGGCCTAGTGGTATGGCTGAGGACGGTGACTGCTTTGTTGTGACATCACAAAGTTACAGAAGTCCTGACAGCTTGTCTTAAGGCTCGGTTTCTGAATACAGTCTGTGTGCATTTCTTTGTGGACTGAGCACTTTGATACTTTCACAGTATTAATATAGACCCTGACCTGCTTTATAATCAAACAACACATGGACATCTACCTTTAGACTATGTGGGACCTTTAAGCAAAATAGATCAAGAAGCTGAACTAATACATTTTGGTCATATACTGCATGTTCACCTTGGCTTCTCTGAAGATCATCCAAAAGCAGTTCAGCTATCTGCATTTGTAGGTGTTAACCAGGTTACATGGAAATAATTATTTGAGGTAAAATGGCATCACAACCTTCTTTATCCATAATGCAGTCTGCCAGCGTTGACCTCACCACTACATGTGTACAGAGACAGAAGGTCCATTATGCTGTAAAATATACCAAGTCATTATAAAAGATGACCAGACATAATGTTTACATGGAACGTGTCAGATTTCCTGTTTGTAACTGATTCCTGAACGAGTTTACGTGTTTTTTGTTCCATGTTTACAAAAAGTGGTCCACATTCTTACCAATTTCCTGTGTTACGTGTGTACACAGATAAAAAAAAAAGGCAACCTAATGATTGCATTCGCTGCTGTATGGAAATGTGTAGAATGAAGTTCACACTGGGGACACCCCCACACCGCGGGGTATCCCCTCCCACACCAACCCTCACGTACTCAGCAGCCGTCAGAAATAATGTTTCCTCCAGCTGCTGAAAGAGCTACACACCAACCCCCGCAACACACACACACGAGGCAAAAAACACACTGTAATAGTTTTTTTTTTGTAACATCAAAATACACTACTTCAATCATGCTTCTCTACACTGTGACATCTCCACTCTATAGAAACTGAGCTCAGTGTAGCATCTCACCACATGCCCCTCCATATGAGGAACTGAAACACACTCTACTACGTTATCCTGAAAATAAATCAATTCTTCACTGAAGTGACGATAGGCGGGACAACGTACCTTTGAAATTTCCAAGATAAAGATCAGGCAGGACCTAAAGAAAGTTTAACATTCAGTTAAAGGAAGAATATAGGAGTGGGAAACGGGAATGAGCAGGTGTGACAGGTAATAAAAGTTTGAATGTTTTTGTAGAGTTAATTCACACGACTTGATACTGTACCTTGCTTATTCCATTACCCATGTCAGAGCCAGAGGTCTCAGGATAACACCAATAAGTTTAGGGCAAATTTACTCAGACTGCATCACCAGGTGCTCCAGCAGCTCCCGTCAGGCCCTCTCAACAAGAAGATAATCTGTCACAAGCTATGACTGCGTCACATCGTTTTCAAACCACCCCTGATGATTTCTTTGTGTGAGCCAGGATATCATAAAGCCTTCAACGCGTACCTCTGCTCATGCAGTGCTACTTCATTGAGAATATGCGGCTTGGAATGACGTAATGTGACCTTAGCAGTGGATCACCCCGCTTGGATATTTATATTTAGACCAGGAGAGGGTCATGGGACTGAGGATAGGCACATACCAACCAGACAAAGATGGTTCGCGGGCCAGAGGGCAGCAGAGAACAGGCCTGGCTATCACTATCTGCTGAGGTGTTAAACCCTACAAGGAGCACCTCTGAATGAGGCTCTAAATACATGCCACTTGCAATAAATCTCAATTTAAGGAACAGTCTCAAGGTATATATGACGGGGCAGATGTCTTCGAAGAATTAGAGCTTTT
Source organism: Seriola lalandi dorsalis (assembly GCF_002814215.2). Classification (NCBI taxonomy): domain Eukaryota; kingdom Metazoa; phylum Chordata; class Actinopteri; order Carangiformes; family Carangidae; genus Seriola; species Seriola lalandi. The sequence goes on from NW_019525437.1 coordinate 3,897,422, forward strand.
AGCTTAAAGTATCAGTCGATTCTCGGTGGATGCCCACTTGAATCCTCAGTCACTCTATTTCCAATAAGTTCTGCGACATCTTTGGAAATTTTGCTCTGAGTTGTTTGATGTATTTTTTACATCTGCACCAAATTTTGTGTCATGTAGTAGATGTCAAGATATTTTAATAGGTGACCATGAATGTGTGTACTAAATGACATAGCAATCATCACAATATTTGTCAAGCTACTTGATTCATGGTGGAGCCAAAGGAAAAGTCTGGGGGTCATCAGAACCCAAAAATATTCAACTTGCTGTGAAATAAATCAATGAAACGCTGCAATTCTTCACATTTGATATCATTTTATCAGCTCATGTAGTTGATTTTGTCTGAGAACTATGATTCCCCCCATTTAGCTTAAATTACATGTTGATTCTCAGTGGACGTCCACTCAAACCTAAATCAGTCACTGCATTACCGATAAATTCTGCTGCATCTTTGAATATTCTCTGAGGGGTTTGATGTATTTTTATATTTGTACCAACTTTTGTGTCAGTTCACGTAGTAGATGTCAAGATATTTTAATAAGTGACCATGATGGTTGTACCAAATGTCGTGGTAATCGATGACTGTCAAGATTATTCTACTCCGAAACAAAAATGTCAACCTCATGGTGGAGCCGAAAGAAATCCCCAACCTCAGTAGGGTTCGTCATCTGAGGACCTTGAATGCTTGTACAAAACTTCTTGGAAATCCATGAAATAGTTGTCAAGTGTTTTCAGACTGGACCAAAGTGGTGGAAAGACGAACTGAAAGACCGACACTACCATCTGTAGAGAAATGTCGCTGGCTACAAATCCCCAAAATATTAAATTCATTATATGACATTATTTTCGAATTGATTCATGACTTCTTCTAATTTTAAGAGTCTTGCTTATAAATTTGATTGTATCTCAGAACTAAGAATTTCCCCCCCATTTATTTTAAACTGTGTGTGTTGATTCTCAGTGGATGTCCACTGGAATCCGCATCAGTCACTGCATTTCCAGTAAATTCTGGTGCATTCTTTGACACATCGCTCTGAGGCGATCGAGGTATTTTTAGCCCGGCTTACTTTGTCGCTTTGTTTTGTGTTCCTGTGTGGTTCAGTGTGTGGCACAACTCAGATGCACTGACAGGCAGAGGGGAGTGGAGGCGTTTACAAAAAGCTGCCTGCCTGTCAGCCTCAGAGAACTAGGTCTGAACAGCTCATTGTGAATCCATTGATAAACACACACCTCACTCATTACAAACAAGGGGTTGTCTGTGTGTGTGTGTGCGTGTGTGTGTATGTGTGTGTGTGTGTGTGTGTGTGGGGGTGGAGTGGGTGGGGGATTGTTGTATAGAAACTAAAGGATGTGGGATGTTAATGATTTGTCTTTAAATAGAAGAAGAGATACTCAGGAGTTACTTTCAAATTGATGTCAGTTTATTGTTGCACCCAAAAGATATCCACAGTAAAGTCTATAGAGATGTTTTTTTATGACTGCAACTAAAAATTATTGTCATTGCCAATTAATCTGACTGTTTTAATCAACCATCAATTCAAACCTTTGCTATTTTCTACAGTGATATAAAACACAGAACAGCAGCAAATCATCACAGCTGAGAATCTGGAACCAGAAAATGCAGCATGGCTCTTTGGATTGGCAATGCCTACTGGTCGGTCCACCACTGACTAGTTTTCATCTGATGCCACCATGAGGTTGATATTTCTGTTTTTGAGGGAAACAGCTTGGCAAATACTCGGTGGATTTTCATGAAATTTGCTTAAAATATTCCATGTAACACAAGGATAAATTAAGGATATTGTAGCCTTTATTCGACAAAGGACAGCAGAGATGTGGCAGGATATGAGGGGAGAGAGATGGGAACTGAAAAGCAACAGAGGCCCCCCCAGAGTTAGTTCAGAGGACTAACAGGGAGAGCTCTGTGACCCCAGACACGATTAATGTCACCATGTATCATAACATATCATACTGTACATGTCATTGTGTCTCAGTGACTATAAATTTGTCCCCATGCATAGCCCATAAAAAACATGAAATATCTCCTTATTTGGTGCAGTATCAGTGTTTCATTATAATTTCCATATTTTGTCACCTTCATCAAATGTGTGAACAGTTCGTGGAAATGGAATAAAAAATATGTAAAAAAAAAAATATTTTCCATTCAAAATAAAGGGGAAAAAGAGATAAAGTTTCTGATGTGGAATTAATTATAAATTAATATTTTGCTGGGTTTCAATGGAGCAGGTCATTCGAGGATATTCCTCCGCAAATCAATCATTACCTACAGAGAAAAAAATCACTATGGAACTTTATAGTAAAACCAAGTGTTACATAAATATTGGGCAAAGTGTCCAGTAATAACTAAAATCTTTAGGTGAATGTCTCCTTTCGGTTCGTTTTCGTACTTTCGCTTAAATTTTTTTGACCATAAATTCGACGCGGAAAGTGCCAAAGTGAATTCAGCTTCCTGAACTCCCTTTAAAAAAAAAAAAAACTTGCAGTGCAGGATTAGACTACATGTTCACTCAGTAGGAGACTTTGTTCAATGTTTAACCGCACAGGAAGAGACCTGCAGCGGGGACCCTCCTAGAGAAATGGCGTTGTTTCTGCTCGGAAGACGTTTGTTTAAACGCAGAGGCGACATTCACAGAGCCGCGACAGCGATCCAGCCCTTCGTACTCTGGTAACTGCCTTCACTGTGTTTCATTGCGACATCTGCACGTTTAACATGCACGATTTTTTTTTTACAGACGCGGACTTTAACCGCGGAGAGCTGCGGTAACGAAGCAGGAAACGTCTGCTCAGCTTTTAGCAACATGTTCGTCATCCTCTCAGAGCTGTTTGAAATCCACTAGATGGCGCAGTATCTCCAGTCAGTGCGCTGGTGAAGCATGTGCACGAGATAACAATACTCATATCCTTCAAATGTATTGGGAAACACCTTAATTACACTTAATTACTTAATTGTAAATTTATGGTGGTATTTATCATTATCATTATTATATTGTAAAGACTAGTAGTATTATTTTAGTGGCTGTAATTAGTACTATTAAATTGTATATTTTTGTTTAGTGTCCCACTAATGTAAGATCTTAAAAATGAATAAAATATTTATTTAAAAAAAAAAATCATAATTGAAGTATTTGATAGTTGTTAAGATGATAAACCATTGAAATAGAAACCATACATTCAACAATTTGATAAATCTACAAGCCCTCACAATGAAACATTTTCCAAATATGACAATAAGTGTCCTTAAAATCTTCAAAAATATACGAACATTATGCTTTTATAGGTTTAATGTCTAGCATGGGAAGAATTGCATCATTCATCAGGCACAGGTTTAAGTGTTGGAGGTACTTTTTCCTTTAGGACAAAAAGTCTTTGTAAAGGAAGTAATCATAATTAGTGTTTCACATTTTCTGTTATCACAAAAAAAAATCAACCGTTGTATTTGTTTATTCATTTTTATTTATTTAACCTTTATTATATATATATATATATATATATGGCAGGTTGGCTCAGGATAGATGCATATATAGATAAAAGAAATTACAGAGACATAGTAACAAAGATGGACAGACACATTTAAAAGATGTAAATACCTTTTTTCAACTGTGACTGCTGTAAAAATGTTGATTCATACCATGACTGTACATTGAATCACCAACTTTTATTATGTGCAGAAGACATTCTACAGGACAGTGAACTTTATTTCTTGAAGACAAATCAAAACATCCTGCAGAACCATTCAAATTTACAAGATCTTACCTCGCAGGGTGGGAATGGCTCTGTGGGATATTTTGAATGTCTGCACAATACCTGCAAAAGTCCACAAGACTTGTTCTCAGCTGAAGACGTTTCCTGCTGTCACTGTGAGTGCAGTGTTTAATGAAAGTATCTCTGCTGACATGTTCGGGTCAGAGGATGCGCAGCGTGAGGAATGTTTAACAGCAGGTCACACTGACCTGGAGACAGAAACTCTGAAACTGCCACAAAAGGAAAGTGTGTTACTATAAAAACAACTATAACAATACACAACCAAATAAAGGGAACAACAATACTGACCAAGATTCAGTCACAATCACAAGGAAGTTTTAAATTTGAAGGCCAGTGAAAAGAGAGATGTACTATATGATTTCTTGGATTGTTAAAACAAATCAACCGTTTTTTGTTTTTTTTTTATGTTTGTTTTTACTGCGACCATCAGCACATACAGGAGCTGCTCTTCTCTGTTTCCCTGCAGCTCCTCCATGGCCTCAGGCAGGCAGCATGTTAACGGAGTGGATCTGTACTACGAGCAGACAGGGAGAGGGAAACACGCTGTGCTGCTGCTTCCTGGTGCTCTGGGTAAATACAACAACATTCATCCTCCTAACGTCAGAGACGAGACATTCTGTCAGAATACAGTATGAAAACCGTTCTGGTCTTTTCTGCCACAGGAAGCACGAGGACAGATTTTGGTCCTCAGCTTAAGGCTCTCAACAAAGAGCACTTCACTGTAGTCGGCTGGGATCCCCGTGGTTACGGGCGATCCCGTCCCCCAGACAGAGACTTTCCCTCTGACTTCTTCGAGCGAGATGCAAAGGATGCAGTGGGTCTGATGAAGGTAAATTCAGCCATTTCAGCAGCTCATCATAATTATTACAAATCCAACGTGAAGCTGCAGTCTACTGTCTTTTCTGTGGCAGGCGTTGGGCTTTGGTAAGTTCTCTCTGCTGGGGTGGAGTGATGGAGGGATCACCGCTCTGATCGCGGCAGCGAGAAACCCCGACCTGATCAACAAGATGGTCGTATGGGGATCCAACGCCTTCGTTTCCCAGCATGACCTGGAGCTTTACGATGGTACTCCTCTTTTCATTGTCTTGGATAACTGCCAGGGGGCTTTCTTTGTGAACTGAGCATGATATAATATATGTTATCTGTGTTTTGCAACTGCGTTTTGTTTGCGTGTGTGTGTTTTGTGGGACAGCGGTCCGTGATGTCTCCAAATGGAGTGCGAGGATGAGGCAGCCCATGGAGGAGGTGTACGGAGCAGAAGTCTTTGCTAAAACGTGGGAGGGCTGGGTGGACGGCATCGCACGGTTTGCAAAAAGACCAGAAGGTACTGAATTCATGCTGATGTAGACTAACTACACAAGTCAAGTTGAGCGACCTAAGACTGAAAAACGATCATAACTGATATCTAGAATCACTTCCTTGTGGTTGTCTGCCTCCTCTACTCAGACTTGTTTCAGGTTACATCCCTGTTCACACAGAGTCATAGAAAATATCAACCATTTGTGTGAAATTTTGACTAATTGCTGTGTGAAGTCTTGAGTAATAGCTAAAAAGTGTTTTGTGAGGTCCCACTGACCTTGACCTTTGACCGCCAAAACCTAATCAAGTTCCTTCAAGGCGTTACAGAGATATTGTGTCCACACAATGAGACGAACAACCTGAAAACAATATGCGTCTGGCTCTGACTGTCACCGGAGCGCAGGAATTAATCTCTAATTAACTTTTTGAACACTTTGGAATTGGTTGTGCTACTTTAGATGTGTTTTGGTCTGTATTGGATTAAATCTTCACGCAACCTTGACAAATTATTCATTGTTTGAAAGCTCTAAATCTCCTGATTCTGTCTGTGAAAAGCATTTTAGGATCTGTTGGCAAAGCCACATATGTTGACCTTACTGTCCTCTGGTTAGGGAGTATCTGCATGGAGCTTCTGCCCCTCATCACCTGTCCGACCCTCATCATTCATGGAGAGAAAGACCCCATGGTGCCCAGCTTCCACCCACAGTACCTCCTGAAACACATCAAGGGATCCCGGTGAGAACGCTCACACAAACACACATTTAAACAACATCCACACTGCAGCTACCTAAGATTCAGAAAAATTCACATATAACGTGTGTGTATACTCTGTTGTTCCATCCATAATCTAGATTACATCTGATGCCAGAGGGCAAACACAATCTGCACCTGAGGTACGCTGAAGAATTCAACAAACTGGTGGAAGACTTTCTGGAAGGTTGACTGATACAGTGAAACAAACCGTCCTTTTGTGGTGGAGGCTCATTGCAAATATTTACATTGGGAAACTTAATTTTGTCGATTATTTCACTTTCACTGTTTTCATGAGGTTCAAAATTGATGCATTAATTGTTAAATACTGTGTATTTTCTTAATATTTCTAGATTTCAGTGTAAATTTTTTTCTCTGATTAAATATTTCACAAAGACAGTGGATTATTTATTTCTCATTCCACGTAACTCTGGAACATTTGCTGTAATTGTGGCTGTTAAAAGTAGAACTGAAATGTTAATCGATCGAAAACAGCTATTTTGATAATTGCTTATTGGATGGTGTCATTCTTCAAGCAAAAATGCCAAACATACTCTCTTTTTCCTTGATTTATTTGACACTAAAATGAATACCTTTGGACTTTGTTCTGTTATTTTGACAGCAATACATATATATATACATAATAGCAGTTTGAAGCCATCACCTTTTGTTTCTGGGACATTATGATCTGCATTTTTCACTATTTTCAGACATTTTCTCTCTTGACGTGATCTTGAGAAGGTCATACATGCTTTTATATTGTCTCTGTTAGATTATTGTTATTCACTGTACTCAGGGTTGAGCTGAAACACGATCTCATGCCTTGCGCTGGTATAAAACGCAGCTGCACAGGTTTTAACAAACCCCAGAAGACAAGCTTATATCACCTCTGTTTTAGCCTCTCTTCACTGGTCACCTTTTAGTTTTAGAATTTATTTTAAGATCACTGTAAAATTCAGATATTGTTGAATTATTGCTTTCCTACAAGATCAGATCATCAAGCAGGGTTCCTCTGGCTGTTCCTAAGTCCCAGCTCAAGACTAAAAGAGACCAGGCCTTTGCAGTCAAGGCCCCTGAGCTCTGGACTCCCTGCCTGAAGATCTGAGACCTTTTTTTTTTTTTTCTTTAAATCTTACTTTATATTTGGGGCATTATACCCAGTTATTTAATTTTACTTTAATTTGTAATATGTCATTTTATTTTGAAAAGTGGGGAATAAATAAAGTTATCAAATTGACAATCAGTTAATCCAGAAAGTTGAGCAGATCATCGATATATATTTAATAAACAAGTGCAGTATTTATTTTATCTCATTTTATTTTATGGCTTAAATCAGTTGTGCTGGTGCCGCACTCTCTAACATCGATGGCACATCGATCGTTTGCTCTGGGCTGCCGTATTTCTTGATGAACCCGGAAGTTACTGTTTCTGTTTACAGTCAGCACGAGTATCGTCGCGGCTAGCAGCGTCACTTATAGTGAAGTAAAACAAAATGACGGAAACACAGAACGGAGCGATGTTTGACGCCATCTCGGTGCACAATTTCTCGGAGAAGATTCTGGAGCAGGCCGTACACTTTCACGTGATGAAGCTCAGCGGCGGGTTTTTCCTCTGGGTCGGTTCGACGCCGGTGTTGTCCAACCTGGCGGTCTCAATGAGCAGCAAATACGTAAGTGAAACACGCTCCAGGCAAAATATACATGAATAAAAGTAAGTAGTAGGACTCTTATTTTGTGGTAGACACGAGCATAAAAGGTCTCCGTTTAAACCAGACGACGAGGAATTGATTTTTGTAGGACGATATAGGTGAGATCTTAAATGGTATCACAAGCGCTAATGCCAGCGATTTTACTGCTGTAAAATCTCTTTCATTGCTGCAAATATCTTAACATTTTTCCTTAACTAAAGAAACCTTTTAACAGATTCTGTGCAACAACCTTAAGTAACTCCCACAGCTAAGGAAATCCAACCTTAAGTGTCACACTTAAGTAGAAAACCTAAGGATTTTTGTCTGGTATTTATCCCTTAAATGTTTCTGTGGGTATAAACGATGAGTAGAACTGATGAATGGCAGCAATAGATTTTTAGATTAAAACCAGAACCAGATACTCCTGTGTAATCAATTTATCCAGTACAAATTTCTATCATATAATAATATATATCAATCATGTGATATAAAATCACATTTCCAGTGATTTTATCCATATCGCTGTCCTCTTGCATCCACAGCTATAGACCACGAGCGACAAGTGGGAACATATTTTGTTGTGATCTGGATGAGTTGATCCTTTAATAACACATTGTCTTGTCTCTCTGTTGTGTAGTAACCTGTGTCATAATCTAATGTCTTTGATCGAGAACTGTTCCAGCACAGGGCCACTGGTTGGTTAATGGATCCTTAGAAAGCAAAATCTAATAAATCTGCTGCTCATGATACAATTTTTTTTTTCCTTGACATCCTCTACCATAACACCCGCCATAGAGACAAATATGCTGTCATCAATCACGAGTCACTGGAAGATGAACAAATAGTCAAAATGCATCTGGGATCTGTGGCCCTCAGTTTCAATACATCTGTGTATACCTGAAGGGACAAATAGACAATACAAGAGGGAAATATTACTTAATATGTTGGAGCAAACAATTCATTTCTTTTTTAAATGCTACTAATAACTGTTGTGCTTTTTTTCTGTCTGCAGGATTCAATGCCATTATCCACATTAGTCATGGGGGACCCGTCCAACACTGCTCCAAATTCTTTGTCACAGAGATTAGGTAATGATGAATGACTTTGAAATGAATTTATTTTTCTCATTACTGTGTTTGCTAATGCAGGAAGTTATAATAAGTCATGAAACACTCTTTTAAGCTCCCAATGTTGTCATCTTTTGTGGATATATAAATAACCATAAACAGTATTTATGTACGCTTTAGCAAACAGCAAAATCTTGTGTGTTTCAGGGGTTTTTCCTATTTTCTAGGCAGCAAACAGCCTCCATTCATTTTAGTGCAATGTGAAAATCAATACACAGAGACTTGAAACTTGTTTGAGTTTGGTTATTGTTCACAGTAAACATCACTTTTGCTTTTAGTGTTGTCAGAGAGTGCGTTAAAGGGCAGATTGATTTGAAAAGTCTGCATTGTGTAGCCATGAAACGATAATAAAAGTCTGACAAAAATAAAAGTGATAATGATGCTGATTGTGACAGATTGGATTCATGCGAGTTTCAAGTCTCCACAGGTCAACAGTCATACCACACCAGATTTAGACAAAACCAGTGGCTGCCTGTATGGTGTGAAAAACACAACATAAGTAAGTCAGCAAGTAAACTTCATTTGTAAAGCACTATTTAAGAAAACAAATGAAATTTCAGGTTAAATATGTGTATATTTCCCCCAAAATAATAATTTCCCCCTAAAAATTGTGCTTTATAGTAAGTTATTAGTAATTATAATTAGTTTTCACAACTTCAGAGACTGGTGACTTAAGTTTGATTGATATTGAAGAAATAAAATAACTGTGGCAGTGTACAATAGCTAAAAAAAAGTGCATGTATTCAAATTGAAAGAGAAATAATTGTCTGTTTTTGTGTATTTTGCAGCAAAGAAGACCAAAAAGCAAGTATTTGTGAGTTACAGTCTACCAATGACAGACTCTAACCTCGGTCTGTTGGTGGAGAACAGGATCAAAAAGGAGCTGGAGCTTCACCCTGAGCACTTTTGAGCTTGTTTGATTATTGAACTGAGGACATTTAGGATGGAACAAACACATGGCAAGTTCCTCCTCATATCTGGACTTAAATACTCCTTCAGATACTGTAATCATACTCCAACACAATAACCCCATGGTCACATTAAGTGTTCTTTTATTGACATAATAAATTAAGTGGTTTATTATCAAAACATGTAGGCCTATGGCTTTTTGTACAAATGCATCATATTAAAAAAATAACACTTAGAAAACAGCATTAGTGGTTGAGTTCTTTTTTCTTTTCTTTTTTTTCTTTCTCCGAGTGTTGAAAACTGTTGAAAACATACAAACTACCAAACCATACAGTGTGTTCAAAATACGTGCTGTGTACTAAACATGATTTTAAAAACTAAGGAAGATCTGTTTGATCTGTGGATTCAGGTATATTTGGACAAAAATGGTTGATGGCATGGTTTATCTATTCAATGTGCTTATATCCTATAAAAGTAAGGTTGATGGTCCATACATTATGAATGGATGGCACATGTATACATACCTTTTTATATTTTTATCCAGTCCTAAGGGATACTTACATAGTAAAGTGTATAAATGTACACTAATCACAACTAGGCCAGGTCTACGCAGACTGCGCTGCTCTATTCTAATCTTCACAAACGTTTATTTCAAAAAACTGTAAAATATTGTGCTTTCTGGCTAGAGTTACACATCCTAGGAGCAGGATTACGACATTACCACAGTACAGAGAACAAGGAGTGAGAGTCGGAGTGGAAATATTGGCTAATTAAGGAGGTATTTCAAGCAACAAAATTGCCCTTGGCAGCATGACAAAATAAATACTGGTTTTCTTAAATTACATTCTCTGTTTTGTTAAAAGAACAGAGCCATCGCGATAAAGCCATTTAAATGCTGAGACGCATCATAAGACATACAGTAGTACAACGACTGGTCACTCTAAATGCCCGTTCAACTCTCAGATTTCTTTAGCATTACCCACAGTCTCTATAGGCTACACTTACAGTCTGCCAAGGTCTCCGGCTGTGCGTCAACGTCAGACAACCATCATACACCCACAACAACAGCAGTAATGCTTCTTTAAAAAAAATCAGTGTCTACACTGACCTCACCTCTGAGGATAAAGTGCCACATCGGACTTCTTGTAGAGGGACCACAAATAAAGAAGAGAGAACGTGTAAAAACCTTTTGTGCCCTTTCATGCAAAAAAACGAGTGGTAGTGGTTTAGCCAATCCCTGGATCTCCAATGTGTTGGCTGAAAATCACAAACACTTGATTGTGTCTCTGACATTTAGTGCAAAAATAACTTGTAAAGAATTATAAGATGCAGTGAAATCCTCTTTCAACGAGTCGAAACTACAAACAGAAAACTCGCACGTTATCGGAAGCTGGTCTGCTCTACTTTGCTTGCGTCTGCTCCTTTCACCTGCAGATGGTTCTCGACGGAGCGAAACGTCAGCGCAAGAGAATCACCAACACCACTCAAGACCTTCTTATTATTTAACACACACTGACTTCAGATAAATTTAGTCCAGGACAATATTTTTTGGCAACTCATGAATGAATCATAATCACTACAAACTACACAAAATTACTATCGCCACCATCTCAAACCTCAACAAGAGTCCATCTGTTTTTTTTCCCTTAAAAGTCTGTTTTTATTTCAAGTGACCATTCAGTCGAGTTAATGCTTGAGCAATTAATAGCACAGTAGTGGAGTATTGCTATGATGCTCACACCCCATTGGCTATGGCACGATTTCCAATCACCTCCCCACCAGTCGCCAGGGCGTATGTGGCAGGTACCGCTGCCAGAGCAGTGGCCACCGCCACTGTGGCGCCCCCAGTGGCTGAGAGGTGTAACGGTGTGTCGTGGACACGGGAGTAGTCCCTGTCGCTCTTGGCGAGAAGGAGGTGCTGCTCTCCGGGATGGAGCAGGGTCTGACGGGTGAAGGTCTCTCCATCAGCCAGGCTCTCTGGCAGGGGCTGGCCCCGCGGCTCAGGCAGCAGCAGCAGGCAGATGATGCACAGCAGGGTGCAGCAGGCGAAGATCACGTGATGCAAGAAGTAGCCCTTCTGGTTGTGGAGCTCCATGATGGGAGCGGTGAGCATGCCAAAGCCAGCGCTTGCCAGGACCAGGCCCAGCCCTCCACCCCTGCACAGGGACACAGACCACAGGAGATCCATCACAGAGGAAGTCTTACGTGACTGCAACTAGCAACAGGAGCTCTTCAGGCATCAGCATGTGTCAAACAAAGTACTTGTGGGCTTCTTGAACAATTTCTGACCAGGCTGCATCTAACACATTCTGCAACTTCCCAAAGCCAACAATCAGACAAGCCTGCCCACTTCATACAGTGATTGTTCAAGTGTGTGGAGGTGCGAAGGAAGGCAGGGTGAGTGTTATTTCAGACAATGAGCTCACCTACTGTGCTTCATCATCTACTGTGCATGTGTGTAATTAAAGCTAAGTCAGGAGGCTCCCCTCTGTGTTTTTTCAGCATGCAGCTCACCTGATGACAGTAGGAGTGATTTCAGCACAAAAGAAAATGCTGAGTATGCTGACAGCATGTGAGGAGAACATCCCGATGATGGAGAAGGCGACCGAGAATTTCCTGTTCAGAGTGTCTCGCAGAACTGTCCAGAAGAGGGCAACAAAATGTAAGCATATTTACAACACCCAGCTTAACATGAAGCAAGGGGCACAGATTAGAGTGCTTATATTAACATGGTAGAGTGACCTTGAAATTAAACATCGATAGATGCGACTGCTTATAATTCACTGTTTCAAGAATCATTTTATGCCACAAATCACCATACTGTAGTCGTACCTGTGTCATGGCGAAGGCTGTACTTCCCAATTACTGGATTCCATTAGCGAGCATTGGAAATCAGAGGAGAGGAGAACATGTCATTAGTAAGCACAAAGGGCAGAACAGTCAGTGCTGACTCAAAACAAGCAGAAGAAAGCCTTCAGGACAATTTGTGAGGAATTTAACCACTGAAGCTTGAAATAATGACTCCATACTGCAGATGTAGGTCAAAAAAAGAGGGGGAATCAGCAGAGGCTCCTGTTAGAGTGAGAGTTAAACTGTAGGATTTACTGATTTAATGACACAGGGAAGCAAAGCGTAAATACAACCCAGGTCGAACCTCGACTTAAACTTTTCCCCGAACAGCAATTGTCCAATCACAGCTCGGCAACCGCAGCAAGAAACAGCAGGTCTTTCAATGTTCAGAGAATCCCATGATTTGTCAGTACATGAAGTGCACATGGCACTAGTAAGAATAATACTTAAAAATATCCACATCAATGCACTGCGAGCCTGTACTGTATCGTGCTAACATTATATGACAGTCTAAGGTCATTTCAGCAGCTCTGTCCTGCTATTAGCTATTAGAGGTTTATAAGCTACATGCATTGGTTTCTCCTCTTCCCTGAAACCTTCTGTCTTGTAAAAATGAGAGATATTGTTAGAAAATGCTAGCAAGAAATCCCAAGTCTACATTTGTGTCTTCTCCAAGTGTATTTTTTCTATAGTAATCATCATTTAATGTTAGCCAGAAACAATTTATGCCATGGCTAACACCTTTGCAGGCTTTTCAGTTTCAAACAAAAAAATATCAAGAGCTCACACAATTAGCATTATTTAGCTAGCTACAGCTGATAAAATATGCCGGCGACAGTTGTTGGCATCAGGCAGCAAAAGCAACGGTCTCCAGCTAAGCATGAGAAGCTGCTTTTGTTTGACACTGTTTTGATTAGCCGGGTTTACGTCCAATTTTAGCACAAATTTTAGCCTAATTTCAAGAAAATCTGCTGAAGAAAATGTGAATTAATGTGCGTTTCCATCCACTCGTTATAAGAATCATTGATATAAACAGCTGGTGGAGCTAATTCTCCAGGACGCAAAACATGATGGAAGCATGGCATTTATTTTTGATGTAGTAATTGCTATCGTTTCAGTGTCCTCACAGATCTGACACTCTTTGGTCTCCTCACTGTAAGCTTCAGTGGTCATTTAAGTCACGTGTACGGCACGATTTATTCACAAAGCTTTTTTCCGTTGCATTTTGCTGCATTTCGCTTTTATCAATATACCATTTTTTTCAGCACAGGCGAGCACAAAAACTTTTATGTGAGATCTCAAGGGTTTTTTTATGTCTAATTTTTTGTGTCAGTTATTTTTATGCACAGTTGCCAGGCTAAAATCCAAAGCTTGACAGGCACAGCAACAGTAACTAGCGTGGACCAGTTGGGCGCCATTTAGCAAACAATCTAAAGATCGTCTTGCGTATTTCTCTATGTGATTACTCACAGTTGAGTAAACCCAGCTGTAGTAGCGATGCCAGAGCTGTTATGATCATGAAGGTGAGAAGCCCTCCGCGACGTCCCATCAACCCCACCGCGGGGCAAAGCGCCAGGCAGGTTGCCACGGCAATGCCAGCCATAGTGTAATAGTCTGCGTGGCACAAAGCGGTCGGCTGGGCCTCCGGGTCCATCATGCTGCGGGCAAAGCAGTGGTGGATCCCGTAACCTGTCAGGCTGCACAGAGACACACAAGCAAACGATAAGACAGCGGACAGGGAGGTGTTACCTGAGACATGCGTCTGCCACGGGGCGAGTGAGGCTTACACTCACATGCATGTCTTCATTTCTCTCTGGAGGACGCGCTCATGTGTAAATCATGCTCTCTCAACACAACGGATGTAGGCTTTGATTTGCAAAGGAACTGTACAAGCCCAGCCACAAACGCAACACACTTACGAGTTGACACACAGCACCACAATGTTTTTCCACAGGTTCCTGGTGCTCATCATCTTGACAATGCAGGTCCTCTGGGGTTTCTTGTGCAGCTCCTGCTCCAGCTCTGGTAGGAAACATGAAACGCACACCTTGAGACCTTTTCTTTCAGAAGGTAATGAGAGACCGGCCGCTAAGGGACCTTTAGCACAGAGAAGCTAATGTGCTGTGGGTTCCCTTTAGATTGATATAGGACATCCCTTCGCCCCCTCTCGTCATGTATCTGTCTGCTCGGCCACGGGAGAGGCAGAAAAAATGAATCAGACACCGAGGGGGGCGGGGGCTGTTGGTGGCAGAAAAGAGGATGGATGTGTCTTTGAGGACTGCATAATTGCTAGACTTTTACTCATCAATAATTTTAATGATAGACTAAGTCTTTATTTAGTTGTTTATTCCACAAAAATGCCAAACATTTGCTAGTTTGAGCTTCACATCAGCTCACATCTTTGGGTTTTGAACTGTGGGTCAGAGAAAACAAGCAGTTTGAAGATCGCCACCTTGAGCTCTAAGCAACTACGGTGCACATTTTTAATTATTTTACCCTGAAATACTGAATCATAAAGTAGTTGACAGATTGATTGCTAATGTAAATAAGTGTTAGTGGCAGCCGTACATACAAGTCCCACTTTATTGACCTTCCAGTGAGAAATTGCTTATGAACTTTGGAAAAGGAAGATGCGTTTCTGATTGCAATTGCATTTCATCATGTGAACGAGCTGGGAAATGCTCGTTTAAAACCGTGTGTGCACACATGTTTGAGTCTTTGCATGTGAGTCATTGTCTTTGTGTCTGTTGCATGTTCATTTCATCACACAGCAGGAAGCAGCTGCAACACAGCACAGACGATGAATTAAAATGATTTGCATAATGAAGTGAAAAAAGCAACAGAAAGTACAAAATTCATAGCGGAATGGACTTTGGATCCTTCATCTTTTTTTCTTTTTCTTTTTTTTGTCCCGCCTGAAATTGTCCTCACCTGTAAGAACTCCGCTGGGCTCGGTTGTCATGTCAACCTGATTCTTCCTGGCGATGTGCAGCATCATGGCTTTGGACCGCCTGTAGTGCTGGGTGGCCAGCAACCAGCGCAATGATTCCGGAAAAATCCTGCAGTGAGAGAGAGAGGGAGAGAGAGAGAGAGAGAGAGGGAGAGAGAGAGAGAGAGAGAGGGAGAGAGAGGGAGAGAGAGGAATGAGAAAAATGTGCAGAGAGCAGCAGACAAAGAAGGATGAGGACAGAATGTGTTGCAGGAGCAAGAAGAAGACGGACAGAAAGAGGGGAGAAGAAAAACAAGAGGAGAAAGAGAGTATTGTTTGTAAGTCGAAGCCGAGTGTGCTCAGTACTGTGCAGTGCAGTGTGTACTGTACAAGCCGTCGCCTGGCTCAGCGCGAGGAGAATCTG
>NW_019525437.1:3913226-3914264 GCF_002814215.2 Seriola lalandi dorsalis
TGCCAACACATTAGCCATGACAACTTTACACAGTAAGATGGTATTATGTTGATGTTGTATTTTCAACTCATTCTGCTGCCACCTAGTGGCCAGAAAAATCACTGACTGCAGCTTTAAGTTGCACTGCTGTTGCATTTTAATGTTGTAGCTAGCTGCAGTAATTTCATCTGTTTTATATACTGTTGTTGGGTTTGATACGTAACGATCGAAATGCAGTCAAACAGCTACCTCAGAATCAATACCTAAGTACGGTGCTTGTTTACATCAACTGCATTTAGTTACTTTCCACCACTGCTGTCACCCCGTGTTCTGGCAAACAACACAGCGCCGTGTCTCTTTGGTACTTCTGTCCACATCAGTCGATAGGAATGGATCAGACAGAGACACACACACACACACACACAAAACACGCAGAAACACATGCACACGCAAGCTAAAGAAATCAACTGTACCTCGGCAAAGGCAATGCATCCCTAAACCAACCTTACAAAACAAAAAACACTCCCCAAACTCTCTGGGGAAGTGTCTGATCCCACTGACTCTACTGGGATATCAACACACACACACACACACACACACACACACACACACACACACACACAAACTCACACTGGCAGGGACCTTTTGTTCCAGCCGAGTGGAGAATGGTTCTCCTTGTGCTGATTATCTCACTGCTCCCCCTGTGGGCTGATCCTCCCTCACCCCCCCCTCCTGCCCACTCTTCCCTCTTGCTCATCTGGGCTGAAGTGGCTCTCTCACCCTCTGTGAAACCACCATCCCCCACCTCGACTTACCCTCCTTACCCTCTCCCTCCCTTCCTCTTACTCCCTCCTCCTCCTGGTCCTCCTCCTTTCACCAAGCAGCTTCTCCTCTGTCTTTCCATCTGAAAGTGAACAGTTGCAGAGGGTTCGCAAAACAAAAACTAGAATGGGATAAAGGGAAAGCAAAAACAAAGGGAAGGCAACAAAAAGCAGCCGATCTGGTGGCCAAACAAAACTCTGATGACAAATGGCTGACAGCACCATCTCTCTCTCTCTC
>NW_019525437.1:3914284-3915839 GCF_002814215.2 Seriola lalandi dorsalis
GGGGGGGGGACGGGACTTGCTAACCTGCCTTCATGTACTGTCACTTCCCATTGTGGGGAAGAAGAGAAAGAGGGGGAGGAAATAGGGGAATGGGAGAGAGAGAGGAAAGTAGGAAGAGTAGGGGTAGAATACAAATTACTTTTCCCTCCAAAGGACATGAAAAAGTCCCTCCATTCATCAGCGGAATCACCGAAGGAATGATAATAAAGACAAGCAAGAGAGGGAGAGACGCACAAGCAGAAAGGTGGAGGGAAGGAGAGAATAACAAAGAAAGATGATAAAGATTTTCAGATAAGAGGAAGATGAGAAAAGGATTCAGTTAGCGGGAGGCCGAGAAGAAAAAAAAAATGTAGGTATTAATATAAATCCCTTCATCTCGCTTCTCTTCTGCTGCAGACTTAGAGTTTTAGAGTTAATGTCTCCTAAAGCCTACCCCACAGGAACCACAACAGATGAAGGAAATTACATTGACCTATAATCCTTTACGTACCCGCCTGCTTCTCTCTTCACTCTCTTCACTCTCTTTATGAATCAGTGTTACCCACCGCTGTAAAAACCATTTTGCCCTTATACATGAACAAAACTACTTTTTTTATGACAACTAGCTCTTGCTCCTATGTGATATGAATACCTTTATTGAGTCACTTACAAATTAACTTATGTAAAAGTAGTAAAAATACTCCAATAAAAGTCTTGCATTAGAATTTTTACATCTTTTTGGGTCTTAATTATGTAATTGTGGCCATCACCCAAGTGTCAGTAATAATCCACAAATTACCAGGAACTAATACGTCAAACTGTGGGTCAAAGTTCACCAGGGTATTAGCATGTCTGTAAAATGTGACGAATGTTTAAGCTTTATTTTAAAGTTGTAATAATCTGTAATAATCCTTTAAAGTGGCACTAATGAATATTTTTGTAGAAACATTTGATCAAATGACTATGTGGAGGGAAATGTGTTGTAATGACAAACCATCGGAGCATTATCACCTGAATCTGCACTCTCCTCAGCTTTATACAGCATTTTACTGTCTTTCAACTCGTTGTTTTGGTTTTACAGCACATTGACTGTACGGTTCAAGCAGCAGCAGACAGCTGTTTTCGGGCTGATAAAGAGCCAGATGTTTTTCTAAAAGGAGAGTAAATAATGAACTTTCCATCATCAAGTGGACAAAAACATGACTCCATGTCTGCTTGTTTTGAAAATAAGCAACAGTATGCCAACACATTAGCCATGACAACTTTACACAGTAAGATGGTATTATGTTGATGTTGTATTTTCAACTCATTCTGCTGCCACCTAGTGGCCAGAAAAATCACTGACTGCAGCTTTAAGTTGCACTGCTGTTGCATTTTAATGTTGTAGCTAGCTGCAGTAATTTCATCTGTTTTATATACTGTTGTTGGGTTTGATACGTAACGATCGAAATGCAGTCAAACAGCTACCTCAGAATCAATACCTAAGTACGGTGCTTGTTTACATCAACTGCATTTAGTTACTTTCCACCACTGCTGTCACCCCGTGTTCTGGCAAACAACACAGCGCCGTGTCTCT
>NW_019525437.1:3915907-3919046 GCF_002814215.2 Seriola lalandi dorsalis
GACAGTAGTTTTCCCTAGCTGAGTCAGCAGTAGTCATCCTCCCAGCTCATAACAGCACACACACACACACACACAGTAGCCTGCATATACTGTGTCTCTGTCATTACCTAAAAGTCTCTGAGGAGCACAGAAAGACGGGAAGAGGCAACGATATTAACCTTGGCTCAGTAGCGTAAAAGGCATCTGCAACCTAATTCCTTTATGTCCATGCTAACAGAGCGAATTCACTGAAAATCTATCCTTTGAGAACCAAAGCAGCTGTAGTCAGCTCGGATACACATATACCATGGATTCAAATGCTGACCCAATTCTAAAGAAATGACTCCTGCAGCATAACCCACTCCTCATAGTGTGGTCCAAACCACAGCTGTTCTCAGAGTCTTTCAGGTATCTGATCACTCACCACGAGAATAAGATAAGACTTTGTTTTTCATTTTTATTATTCCAGGATTCTGTTGCTTGCAATCAAGTCTCAGTTCAAGTCTCTCAGCAGAGACTAGTCAGGTCTAAGTCAAGTCTCAAGTCTTTGCAGGCAGCAAAACAAGCTCTAAACACTGACATGTTATCTATCATCTTTTATGTTGATGTGATAAACTTGTCAGCAAACTAAACCTAATTACACATCAGCAGATACAGAGAAAAATTTGCTTATATTTGGAGTCATGTTTGAGTCAAACAGCAAACTCCAGGGCTGTAGAATGAAGCCAAAAACTGCAGCTCCTCTAATAGCCACTAGAGTCTGGCTCCAACAGTGAGTCAATCCCCGTAGACTCCCATGTTAAAATGGCCGACTTTACAGCAGAAATCTTTTGGTCTCTATAGCTTATTTCCTCCTTCATGACAACTCACCTCTTTACATTTTATTAAAGCTTAAAGTTATGGAGAATTGAGGGCGCTTTTGGTCTCCACCAGCCACCAACTTCTCCACAGGTAGTAGCAAAGTTAGCAATGATTGGTGGGAACGTATGGATCAATAACAAAAAAGTTCATTATTCTGCAGCAATTGTGTTTCTTTAAAGATTTTGCTATTTTTTTTTCACATTGAAACCGTGTCTCTATTTGAATTATTGTAGCTGCTGTAAACCCAAGATGACGACAGCTGCAATCCTCTGAGAAGAAGCCACCTCTCCAGCTGACAGTGGTGAGTAAAGGTGCATCTTTAAATATGAATATCTTCTAAAGGAGTATGGACAATACTCAGTCATGATTACACACAGCTTTCTGTCCTAAAATGAAAAGAAAACAAGGAAAAATCAAGAGCAGGAGGAAGCTCAATACCAACAGTTCCCAGAGGATGGCCCAGAGGAAGGTGCTAAAGTGCAAACTAATAAACCCGTGTAGAATTGCTGCCACAACCAAATATGCACAAAACAAACACACACACACACACACACACACACACACACACACACACACACAAACTCACACTGGCAGGGACCTTTTGTTCCAGCCGAGTGGAGAATGGTTCTCCTTGTGCTGATTATCTCACTGCTCCCCCTGTGGGCTGATCCTCCCTCACCCCCCCCTCCTGCCCACTCTTCCCTCTTGCTCATCTGGGCTGAAGTGGCTCTCTCACCCTCTGTGAAACCACCATCCCCCACCTCGACTTACCCTCCTTACCCTCTCCCTCCCTTCCTCTTACTCCCTCCTCCTCCTGGTCCTCCTCCTTTCACCAAGCAGCTTCTCCTCTGTCTTTCCATCTGAAAGTGAACAGTTGCAGAGGGTTCGCAAAACAAAAACTAGAATGGGATAAAGGGAAAGCAAAAACAAAGGGAAGGCAACAAAAAGCAGCCGATCTGGTGGCCAAACAAAACTCTGATGACAAATGGCTGACAGCACCATCTCTCTCTCTCTCTCACACACACACACACACACACACACACACACACACACACACACACACACAGACACTTTGTGTTGTCTGCTGCTCCCTTGCTAACCTTGCCTGGGGCATGAGAACAGAGTGTAGAGACAATTGGCTTTCTAACAGCATGAGTTCAGAGTGAGAGGTACAGTGTGTGTGTGTGTGAGTGTGTGTCTGATGGAAATGTATAGGGAGGCAGCAGCTATGGTTTAGATTTAGATTTGGGCAGAGGAAGAGATTTAGTAGTGAATAAGAAATTAATAGATTAGTTTCATGTACAGAAAATTAATTATCTACAGTGCCACAAAAGTCAGTAAAATTCATGCTCATGAAACCATGAAGGTTTATACACAATTTCACCAAAATCCATCCAATAATTGTTGACCTGTCCATCCCTATGACACTTCGCTATCACTGTGCATTATATACTTTGGGGTTTTCAACTGATGGTCAGACAAAACAAGCAAGCTATAGATCAAGCACTCAAAGAAAACTATCTTTTTGTTTTGCAGCCTTAGGTGAACGACTTCATAGAAACGCAAGGACAGGAAAACAGATATGCTTGACAAGGGCACGACATGACAGTAGTTTTCCCTAGCTGAGTCAGCAGTAGTCATCCTCCCAGCTCATAACAGCACACACACACACACACACAGTAGCCTGCATATACTGTGTCTCTGTCATTACCTAAAAGTCTCTGAGGAGCACAGAAAGACGGGAAGAGGCAACGATATTAACCTTGGCTCAGTAGCGTAAAAGGCATCTGCAACCTAATTCCTTTATGTCCATGCTAACAGAGCGAATTCACTGAAAATCTATCCTTTGAGAACCAAAGCAGCTGTAGTCAGCTCGGATACACATATACCATGGATTCAAATGCTGACCCAATTCTAAAGAAATGACTCCTGCAGCATAACCCACTCCTCATAGTGTGGTCCAAACCACAGCTGTTCTCAGAGTCTTTCAGGTATCTGATCACTCACCACGAGAATAAGATAAGACTTTGTTTTTCATTTTTATTATTCCAGGATTCTGTTGCTTGCAATCAAGTCTCAGTTCAAGTCTCTCAGCAGAGACTAGTCAGGTCTAAGTCAAGTCTCAAGTCTTTGCAGGCAGCAAAACAAGCTCTAAACACTGACATGTTATCTATCATCTTTTATGTTGATGTGATAAACTTGTCAGCAAACTAAACCTAATTACACATCAGCAGATACAGAGAAAAATTTGCTTATATTTGGAGTCATGTTTGAGTCAAACAGCAAACTCCAGGGCTGT